>NW_027507685.1:170570613-171020130 GCF_037356315.1 Lithobates pipiens | reverse complement strand
AAGCAATTTGGAACCCTCTCGCTTTACCCAAATGGCCTGCGGCGGATTGCTTTTTAGAATCAATTGAGATACGATTTGGAGGCATTCAAGAGGTGATACTGTCTCCACCTGGGTGCCTGTTTTTACAATTCCAAGGAGAATGTTTGCATTGAGAAATGCATTTTGCCAAACACTTGGCACACAGTTGTGGCATGGTCCCATTGACCATGCTGAGTTAAACTTGCTGCACTGCCAAGCAGGGACAGCAATGTGAACAGACCCAAGTGGCTACCACTGACTATGGATCATGCCAGGTCCCTTTGACCATGCCACTGCAATGTGAACAGACCTGAGTGGACACCAATGCTTTCTGTAGATGGGTGCCTGAGTGCCTGTTTATTTTTCAATTCCAAGGGGAATTTTTGCATTCAAATGCATTTGGCCAATAATTTGGCACACAATTGTGGCATGGTCCTATTGACAATGCCAGGTTCCCCTGACCATGCCGAGTTAAACCTGCCACACTGCCAAGCAGCCACTGCAATGTGAACAGACCCGAGTGGCCAACACTGACCATTGGCTATGTCAGTTTCCCTTAACCATGTTGAGTTAAACTTGAGTTAAACTTAAAGCTGTACTGCCAAGCAGCCACTGCAGTACTAACAGACCCGAGTGGCCACCATATCATGCAGCAGATGGGTGCCTGAGTACCTGTTTTTTTATTTTTATTCCAAGGGGAATTTTTACATTGAAATGCATTTGGCCAAGCATTTGGCACACAGTTGTGGCATGGTCCCCTTGACCATGCTGAGTTAAACTTGCCACACTGCCAAGGAGCAACTGCAGTGTGAACAGACCTGATTGTCCACTATTGACCATGCTAGGTCCCCTTGACCAGGCTGAATTAAACTTGCCACACTGCCAAGGAGCCACTGCAGTGTGAACAGACCTGATTGTCCACCATTGACCATGCTAGGTCCCCTTGACCAGGCTGAATTAAACTTGCCACACTGCCAAGGAGCCACTGCAGTGTGAACAGACCTGATTGTCCACCATTGACCATGCTAGGTCCCCTTGACTAAGCTGAGTTAAACTTGCTGCACTGCCAAGCAGCCTCTGCAGTGTGAAAAGACTAGAGTGGCCACTATTTATGCTTTAGGTGGGTGGTGAAAAGGTGGATCAACTTCCTGTTTTTACAACCCCCCCCCCCCCCCCCCCCCGTGGCCAAAAGCCAAAAGAAGGTGCACCTGCTTCAACAAAGGACCAACATGGACCAATATTAACCAACTTCTACTGAATCAATATGATTGAAGACCCAGGGAAAGACTGCAGATAGGTTTATAGAAGACTCTCGTCTTGACTTGCGACTTAAAGATGTTGGTAAAGACATGCTTACTGGTACATGCAAACATAAAAAGACAGGATTGACTACTTCTGAAGGTGTAAACCTGGAAGTGCAAGGGTTTGGAAACTAGACATGAAAGCATGAATCAAAGTCACGGGTAAGGTCAGGGCAGACTCATTGTTACGTTACTAGATGTGGACGTGTAAGGAAAGAGTAGGCTGGATTTACAAATTATTGACATGAATTGATAAGACAGCCAGGTAAGAACAAAGGAGATAGTGGTGGTAAGCTGGGTAAGCACAAATTACGAAATGTAGCTATGTGTAGGGACAGGGTAGACTTGTTGCGAATGAACAAATATGAGTGAAGAGAGCCAATAATTTAAGTATAGAGGGAGGCCCTATGTGAGAACTATGCAATGCAATCATGTAGACGGCCATAAAGGCAACGTAAAGCAGACTTTTTCAATTAGAAAACTGGGCAGCCTCCAAAATACTTCCTTCATCAATACGTAGAAGGCCTACCATTTGCTACCATAAGAGCTCTCAGAAAAACCTACAACTTTACCCACCTCCTCCATTTTTGTAGCACAGGTAAGGGAACCTCCAAACATTTCCGAGTCCAACAGCGAAGCCCACACACGACATGATAAAATCCATCTGCCGATTCCAAGTGTCTCTCTCAGGAATCGATGTCCTGGACTTCGGGGGGTAGATGATCCCCGCTTTGATGGATCCATTGCAACACAAGTCCGCATGTCCATTCCCGCTCGGTATGAGCTGTCCATTTTTCTCCTCCAGGTTCACTTTGTAGCTGCCGTTGTCCAAGGACAATCTCCTCTTCTCCATCGCACAAGCTGCCGGTACTCGACCTTCTTCCTGCACCTGACTCCTACTACCTAACCCCCCCCCCCCTTTTATATCCTTTTCTTTCCGCTAACACCTGCTTCTGGACCAGAGAACCTTTTTAAAATTAAATATTAAATAATACTTTTTTTTTTTACAAAAAATAAAAAATAATTGCAGCAGAAATATAAAAAAAAATCTGGGTTTGGCAAAAAAATAAAATTTTTGTAAAAAAAAATTAAGGAAACGAGAAACACCGGGGGGAGTTGGGTGTGTGGGGGGGAGTCAGAAACCGTCCACAAAGCACTTAAAGGTAAGCCGAAAGTATCTCATGGGTTACAGCGGTGGATGTCGAAGAGGAAGGAAATTTGAGGGGGATGAAGGAGATGCCAAAGCCCACCGTGAGCGAAACCAAAAAAATAAAAAACGACAGGGGTAGTCGAGTCCGCTATCGGCTAGAGATCGCGGACGTGCAGCGAAGGTTCTCTAAAGCGTGCGCTTCTGTACCCTGAGGCTTAAAAAGCAGAGCCTGGATGAAGTCACCGAGCGGCACTCCTCCTCCTCCTTCGCCCTCCCTCTGTTCTGCCTTGAACCTATTCCTTCTTCTCTCTAGCTTCTCTGCCTTTCAGTGCAAGTCAATGCTTCTGCTTTGCTGGTAATCCACGCCTCTTTCTGCGCAGTCCTACCCTCCTCTCTCTCTCTCTCTCATTGAATCCATTCAGACAGCTGAGTAAATCCTCCCTGCTGTCGTATGGGTCTGTCGGTGACATAAGGAGGAAGCCCTCACATGGTCACTATTTATAGAACCTAAATGCGAAGATGCAAAGAAAGGGGGGTGGGGGGTAATGCATCGGCTGCAGGAAAGCGTAATTCGCTGACACTGTGTACGTGCACAAAGCCCTTCCGGGAACTCTCCCTTGTTGCACGCCTTGGGCCATCTCGTCCTAGAAGTCTCAGCAGAGATCTCTGAGGGCAAGACCCAAAAGACCCAACCCAAGGCAGCTCTAGTGATTGCAATACACCGGGGTCACTCCATCTTCTTTACTAGCCATTGAAATGCAGCACTGTCCTCATTCATTTATCAGTAAATGCATACCTCCCAACAGTCCCTGGTTTCAAGGGACTGTCCCTGATTTTGAACAATGTCCCGCCGTCCCTCATTCCTCCTCATTGTCCCTCATTTTGGTCTGATCTATATAAATGTATACAGGCAGGGGCATACCTAGAGCATTTGGCACCCGGGGCGGATCCTATGCCTGGCACCCCCCCCCCCCCCCCCCCCACCTTAAAATGTAAAAACACCTCACTTTGCCCCCTGCATACCTCTGCATCCTTCAATATCTTTTTGTCACTACTTTGTACCCCCCCTCTCCACAACTGCACCTCTGGACCCCTTTACATTACACAGCACCCTGCACCTCTGCATCCCTTTACATTACACAACCCCTCACAGCTCTGGACCCCCTGCATGTTACACAGACCCCCTACAGTACAGACCCCCCTCCCTACCGTACAGACCCCCCATCTTCAGTGTAGACCCCACCAAATAAGAGGACTACATATCCAGCATGCAAGGCTGCAATGCATTACAGAGGAGGGCTACAAGTCCCAGCACGCACTGTACTACAGAGGAGGGCCACAAATCCCAGCATGCAAGGCTGCACTGCATTACCAAGGAGGACCACAAGTCCCAGCATGCAAGGCTACTCTGCACTATAGAGGACCACAGGTCCCAGCATGCAAGGCTGCACTGCACTATAGATGACTACGTGTCCCAGCATGCAAGGCCTCCACTGGATTACAGAGGAGGACCAAAGGTCCCAGCATGCAAGGCTACTCTGCACTAGAGAGGGCCACAGGTCCCAGCATGCAAGGCTGCACTGCACTATAGAAGGGACTACAAGTCCCAGTATGCAAGGCTGCACTGCATTACAGAGGAGGACTACAAGTCCCAGCATGCACTGTACTACTGAGGAGGACCACACCTCCCAGCATGTAAGGCTGCACTGCACTACAGAAGAGGACTACAAGTCCCAGCATGCAGAGCTGCACTGCGCTACAGAAGAGGACTACAAGTCCCAGCAAGCAAGGCTGCACTGCATTACAGAGGACTACAAGTCCCAGCATGCAAGGCTGCACTGTACTACAGAGGAGGCCTACAAGTCCCAGCATGCAAGGCTGCACTATGGAGGACTACAAGTCCAAGCATACAAAGCTGCTATGCTCAGCAGAGGAGAACTGTAAGCCCACACAGCCCGGTATGTTGGGACTTGTAGTCCTCCTCAGCTGCATCTTGCGGTTACATAATAAGAGCTGCAGAGAATCTCTTCACACCCCCCTCCCCCTCCTTGGTCTCTCTCTGTATGACCAGCACTGACCTGTACCGGGAGGACACAGAGCCGGTGACACCTGTCGGCAGTGATCCGGGACCCGGCGCAATAATCCCCTTCTCTGTGGTTGCGTCGCGCCGTTCTGATCAGTCTCGGGCAGCGGCTGTCACTCACAGCCGAGCAGAGTGAAGCCGCCTCCCCCTCCTCTTGTATGTCTACACAGTGCTGTGCATGGAGGAGGAGGAGGAGGGGGAGGCGGCTTCACTCTGCTCGGCTGTGAGTGACAGCTGCTGCCCGAGACTGATCAGAACGGCGCGACGCAACCACAGAGAAGGGGATTATTGCGCCGGGTCCCGGATCACTGCCGGCAGATGTCACTCCACTCGGGTGCTGCTCGCACCTCCCCCTGCAATGCCGCCGCAGCTCTCTGTGTGGTCAGTCTAACCCGCGGCGCTGTCTCTTCAGTCGGAGGGGGAGGGCGCTGGCCTGGCACCCCCCCCAGGGTGTGGCACCCCCCCGCCCCACACTTAGTACGCCACTGTATACAGGGCTTTTTTTTCTCCGAGAATAGGTGCAGGAACTCCCCCCCCCCCCCCGTCTGAGTCACCCCTTGTCTCTGCCCCTACCCACCTCTGACCACCGTCCCTTGATTCCACCCCTTACCCACCTACCAGCACTGCCCCGTTTAGACAATACAGAACCAAGTATCATTTTGTGGTGCTAAATCATTTGTATGGAACATGTTGATGATAAAAACAAAAGCAGTAAAATAGATCCCCTGCAGCCAACAATAATAGAATCCCAGCAATAGAGCCCCACACAACATTAGACTCCCCCAGCAACAATGGACTCCACTCCAACAACAATAGATTCCCTGCAGCAACAGTGAACCACCCACAACAAAGTATCACACCCAATAACAAAATATTCACCCAAGCAACATTAGACCCCCCCCCCCCGCCCCGCCCCGCCCCCAGCAGCAACAACAGATCTCCCAGCAGCCAGCATCAATAAATCCTCCAGCAGCCAGTAAAAATAGACCTCTCCCTCAACAGACCTCTCCCTTCCAGCAACATAAGACCCCCCCAGCAAAAATAGACCCTCACACAAAATTAGATTCCCACCAGTGACAATAGATCCCCCAGCAGCCAACATCAATAGACCATCCAGCACACCCCACACCCCATGCTATTACATGCATTCAGTGTTGGAGGTGCCGGAACTGCGTTCTGCCGTGTTCCCGCTGAAAAAAAAAGCCCTGGTTGTATATAAAATGCATTTTTTATCTTTCAAAAAGTGTTTGCCAGTGCTAAACCTTTCATCCGAATTCTAAATTGCTGCCTTTGTACATTTTAAAAGCCAATATAAAGGAATAGTATTGGTAAAAAATGCCCTTGTGGGTTTAATTAACCTTTTTTGGTTAATTCTCCTTTAAGTGGGGGTGTCAGGAGGCGTGTCCTATGACAACATACATTTGCTAGTAGGTGTCCCTCATTTTGCATCTCAAAATGTTGGGAGGTGTGGTAAATACACTCTTTAAATCAAGGGTCTCAAACTGGCGGCCCTCCAGCTAGTGAGGAACTACAAGTCCCATCATTCCTCTGCCTGAGGGAGTCATGCTTGTAACTCTCAGCCTTGCAATGCCTCATGGGACTTGTAGTTTCACAACAGCTGGAGGGCCGCCAGTTTGAGACCCCTGCAATGCAAGCAGTGTAAGGCTATGTTTTCACCACTGCGCCCCCAAAGTCACACGATTTGAAGCAATGCCTGTGTATTCTTGAGGCCTGTGGACCTCAAGTCGCATCAAAGTGGGACCAAAGTACTGCAGGGACTACTTTGAAGTCGCTGCGCCTTGAAGTTGCACAGACATGAACGGTACTCATTGCAAATCATGGGGTACGACTTGTCATGGGACTTTTCAGGCCCAAATCACATAAAAAAGTCGCACTAGTGGAAACCTAGCCTATGAGCCTGAATGTGACCCGGCATCAGCCTCTTGCAGTCCTCTGTACAGCAGGGCTGGAGTGTGAGAAGAAGAAGCAGCACAAGAAGCCGATCAGGCCATGTGGTGAAAAGGGAGCATGCTGATTGGAGGAGAGAACAGAGTGATCCCATCACTGTGCTGCCTCATTTGCAGCCCTTGTACAGCAGCATAACTCCCAACAGTCCCTAATTTGGAAAAATGTCCCTCTGTCCCTCTTTCCTTCTCATCTGTCCCTCATGTTGGTCTGATCTATATAAATGTATATAAAATACACTTTTTATATTTCAAAAAGTGTTTCCCAGTGCTAAACCTTTCCTCCAATTTCTAAATTTCTGCATTTTAAAAGCCAATATAAAGGAATAGTAGTGGTAAAAACAAGCCCTTGTGGATTTAATTTACCTTTTTTTTGGTTAATTCTCCTTTAAGGGGGTGTGGCAGGGGGTGTGTCCTATGCCTACATACGTTTGTTAGTAGGTGTCCCTCATTCCCATCTCAAAATGTAGGGAGGTGTGGAGCAGGGCTGCAGTGTAATAGAAAGAAGCAGCACAAGGTGCCAATCAGGTCATGCTGATAGGAGGAGAGAGTGACAAGCCCATTGCTGTGATGCTTCACTTGCTGTTCCTGTACAGCAGGCTTGGAGTGTAAAACAAAGAAGCAGCACAAGAAGCTAATCAGGTCATGTGCTGACAAGGAGCAGGCTGATTGGAGGAGAGAACTGAGTGACCGAAAGGTGAGCCCATAACTGTGCTGCTTCACTTGCAGTCCTCTGTACAGCAGAGCTGGAGTGTGAGAGGAAGAAGCAGCACGAGAAGCCAATCAGGTCATGTGCGGACAAGGAGCATGCTGATTAGAGGAGAGAACAGAGTGACAAAGAGGTGAGCCCATCACTGTGCTGTACAACAGGGCTGGAGTGTAAAAGGCAGAAGCAGCACAAGAAGCCAATCAGGTCATTCTGTTAGGAGGAGAGAGCAGAGTGGCAGAGAGGTGAGCTCATCACTGTGATGCTTCATTTGCAGTCCTTGTACAGCAGGGTCGGGAGTGTGTGAGGAAGAAGCAGCACAAGGAGCCAATCGGGCCATGTGCTGACAAAGGAGCATGCTGATTGGAGGAGAGAACAGAGTGACAGAGAGGTGAGCCCATCGCTGTGCTGCCTCACTTGCAGTCCCTGTACAGCAGAGGAGGGGTAAAGAAAGAAGAAGCAGCACAAGTAGCCAATCAGGGCATGCTGTTAGGAGGAGAGAGCAGAGTGACAAAGAAGTAAAATGATTGCTGTGATGCTTCACTTGCAGTTTCTGTACAGCAGAGCTCCAGTGTAAAAGGAAGAAGCAGCACAAGAAGCCAATCGGGTCGTGTGCTGACAAAGAGAAAGCTGATTGGAGGAGAGAATAGAGAGTCAGAGAGCTGAGCTCATCACTGTGCTGCTTCACATGCAATCCTCTGTACAGCAGGGCTGCAGTGTGTGAGGAAGAAGCACCACAAGGAGCCAATCAGGTAATGTGCTGACAGAATTCATGTTGACAGGAGGAGAGAACAGAGCAGTAAGCCATAACCGTGCTGCTTTTCTTGCAGTCCTTGTACAGCAGGGCTGGAGTGTAAAAGAAAGAAGCAGCACCAGCAGCCAATCAGATCATGTGCTGCCCGGGAGCGTGCTGATTGGAGAAGAGAGCAGAGTGACAGAGAGGTGAGCCCATCGCTGTGCTGCTTCTTTTGCAGTCCTTGTACAGCAGAGGAGGGGGTGTAAGAGCCAATCAGGGCATGCTGAGGAGAGAGCAGAGTGACAGAAAGCTGAAATCATTGCTGTGACGTTTCACTTGCAATCTCTGTACAGCAGGGCTGGGGTGTGAATGGAAAAAGCAGCACAAGGAGCCAATCAGGACATGTGCTGACAAGGAGCATGCTGATTGGAGGAGAGAACATAGTGACAGAGAGGAGAGCTCATCACTGTGCTGCTTCACTTGCAGTCCTTGTACAGCAGGGCTGGAGTGTAAGAAGAAGAAACAGCACAAGGAGCCACTCAGGTCATGCTGTTAGGAGGAGAGAGCAGAGTGGTGAGCTCATCAATCTGTTGCTTCTCTTGCCATCCTTGTACAGCAGGGCTGGAGTGGGAGAGGAAGAAGCCACAAAAGAAGCCAATCAGGACATGTGCTGATAAGGAGCATGCTGATAGGATGAGCTTGTGTAGAGGGAAGTGGGTTGAATGAAGCGGGACATCAGAATGAGGACATCTAGTGCCAGAGCCAAGTACTGCAGGGGACAGCTCTCAATTGAAGGTGAATATTGCAGCAAAAT
Source organism: Lithobates pipiens (assembly GCF_037356315.1). Classification (NCBI taxonomy): domain Eukaryota; kingdom Metazoa; phylum Chordata; class Amphibia; order Anura; family Ranidae; genus Lithobates; species Lithobates pipiens. The sequence goes on along the minus strand of NW_027507685.1, from coordinate 171,011,358 downwards.
CTGTTTTTGTTGTTTTTCTTTCTTTTTTTTTAAAGGTCTTTTTATTCTTCTCTTGTCATTTTTAGCTGGATTTCTGCTTTCAGCCACAGAAAAATTCTGGGCTGGAGTGCAAGTATGGATTTAGAACCCCCGATTTGTCTGTACTGCGATGTTTTATATCGGTGCCAGGAGATCTTTAAAGCTGAAAAATCTTAATCGAGGTATAAAAACGATACCGCATTCTGTCCACTAGATGGCGCTCACAATACAGGCATTCATGTTTTATTAAAAAATACAGACATTTTGTCCACTTTGATGAATGCTTCTGACGTTTGTGCAACAAATGTTTTAGAAATAGACCCCTAACAATGAGCTTCTTCTGTTTGGTATGTTTTGCAGTCCTGTTCTGTTGTCCTGGTACAGTACAGGGAGTGTTGTCACCCTGGGATAGGAAGTGTGTTACTGGCAGGATCACCAGATGAACAGAAAGATAAAAAGACAACGAATGCGGCCACCAAATCTAAGGACTGATATTCAGCAATATATTCATATTTGGTATCTGGGTTTATACAGGCTTTAGGGCTCATTTACACATTAAAGCACCTATCGCTTCAACATGCTTTTTTATGTGTTTTTGATGCTTCTGTAATGCTTCGATGATGCTTTTTTTGTAGCAATGATGAAGCTTGGCAAATGCCCTGTGTGTTTTGATTTTCTACTTTCTAGAACCCCAGCTCTACTGATCCCCCGCTCAGTAGTCACCTCCAGCTCTGCTGATCTCCGCTCAGTTGTCACCTTCAGCTCTGCTGATCCCCCTCTCAGTAGTCACCTCCAGCTCTGCTGATGCCCCGCTCAGTAGTCACCTCCAGCTCTGCTGATCCCCTGCTCAGTAGTCACCTCCAGCTCTGCTGATCCCCCGCTCAGTAGTCACCTCCAGCTCTGCTGACCACCCTGTCAGTAGTCACCCCCAGCTCTGCTCATCACCTGCTCAGTAATAACTCCCAGCTCTGCTGATCTCCCACTCAGTAGTAACCCCCCACTCTGCTGATCCCCCACTCAGTAGTAACTCCAGCTCTGCTGATCCCCTGCTCAGTAGTAACCCCCAGCTCTGCTGATCCCCGCTCAGTAGTTGTCAGGGCTGGCTTAGCCCTTCCTCCTCTGGGCTGGCCGCTCAGCTGTCGGCTAATTGCCAGCTCTCTTCTCTCTCCACAGTTACCAGCTGTTCCCGATGATGCTCGTCTGGCCTGCCTATTTAAAGTCTTCCAGCTCATTTCTTCATTGCCTTCACGTTTGGTCACATCTCTAGGAACCATCTCCTGCTGTTGTTTCAAGACTGGCTTGCTAACATCCCTACTGGCTTCCATTCTGCTTGCAGTTGCTCTCCTTGAATCCCTGACGTCTGGACTGGCTGATTACCCGATCTGGTTTATGAATTTTGGACTGGCTGACTACCCGATCTGGCTACTGGACTCTGGCTTGCTTGACTACGCTTTTTCCTATTTACCTTTTTATTTTTATTAATAAACAAGTGTGATTTGATTGTACTTCTGTCTCTGTCTGTTTCATGATTCCTGACAGTAGTCACCTCCAGCTCTGCTGATCTCCGCTCAGTAGTCACCTCCAGCTCTGCTGATCCCCCGCTCAGTAGTCACCTCCAGCTCTGCTGATCTACGCTCAGTAGTCACCTCCAGCTCTGCTGATCCCCCGCTCAGTAGTAACCCCTAGCTCTGCTGATCTCCGCTCAGTACTCACCTCCACCTCTGCTGATCACCCGGTCAGTAGTAACCACCAGCTCTGCTGATCACCTGCCCAGTAGTAACCCCCAGCTCTGCTGATCCCCCACTCAGTAGTAGCCCCCCAATCTGCTTATTCCCCACTCAGTAGTAACCCCAGCTCTGCTGATCCCCTGCTCAGTAGTAACCCCCAGCTCTGCTGATCCCCGCTCAGTAGTCACCTCCAGCTCTGCTGATCCCCTGCTCAGTAGTAACCTCCAGCTCTGCTGATCACCTGCCCAGTAGTAACCCTCAGCTCTGCTGATCCCCCGCTCAGTAGTAACCCCTAGCTCTGCTGATCACCTGCCCAGTAGTAACCCCCAGCTCTGCTGATCACCTGCCCAGTAGTAATCCTCACCTATGCTGATCACCTGCCCAGTAGTAACCCCCACCTCTGCTGATCCCCCGCTCAGTAGTAACCCCTAGCTCTGCTGATCTCCGCTCAGTACTCACCTCCACCTCTGCTGATCACCCGGTCAGGAGTAACCACCAGCTCTGCTGATCACCTGCCCAGTAGTAACCCCCAGCTCTGCTGATCCCCCACTCAGTAGTAGCCCCCCAATCTGCTTATTCCCCACTCAGTAGTAACCCCAGCTCTGCTGATCCCCTGCTCAGTAGTAACCCCCAGCTCTGCTGATCCCCGCTCAGTAGTCACCTCCAGCTCTGCTGATCCCCTGCTCAGTAGTAACCTCCAGCTCTGCTGATCACCTGCCCAGTAGTAACCCTCAGCTCTGCTGATCCCCCGCTCAGTAGTAACCCCTAGCTCTGCTGATCACCTGCCCAGTAGTAACCCCCAGCTCTGCTGATCACCTGCCCAGTAGTAATCCTCACCTATGCTGATCACCTGCCCAGTAGTAACCCCCACCTCTGCTGATGCCCCACTAAGTAGTAACCCCCAGCTCTGCTGATCACCTGCTCAGTAGTAACCGCCAGCTCTGCTGATCACCTGCTCAGTAGTAGCCTCCAACTCTGCTGATCTCCTGCTCAATAGTAACCCACAGCTCTGCTGATCACCTGCTCAGTAGTCACCTCCAGCTCTGCTGATCTCCGCTCAGTAGTAACCCGCAGCTCTGCTGATAACCTGCCCAGTAGTAACCCCCAGCTTTGATGATCCCCTGCTCAGTAGTAACCCCCACCTCTGCTGATGCCCCGCTCAGTAGTAACCACAGCTCTGCTGATCAGCTGCTCAGTAGTAACACCCAGTTCTGCTGATCACCTGCTCAGTAGTAATCCCCAGCTCTGCTGATCACCCGCTCAGTAGTATTTCCCAGCTCTGCTGATCACCTGCTCAGTAGTAACCCCCAGCTCTGCTGATGTCCCACTCAGTAGTAACCCCCAGCTCTGCTGATCCCCTGATCAGTAGTAACATCCATTTCTGCTGGTCCTCTGGTTTGCTGATCCTCCTCTCTCTGTGGTTCCCATCCACCTCTTATTATATTGCTCCCACACTGTGCATGACATGTGACATCTGCTAGTTCCTCCTCAGGTCCCCCAGTTCTTCTGATCCTCTGATGCTCAGCTCTCTCTTTCTGGTCCCCGCTAACCCTCCGCTACAGCGTTCCCACATTGCACATCATGTGTGCCATCTAGTTGATCCTCTCCATGCTACTGCACACCAGATGTGACGTCTGGACCTGACACTTCCAGAATATATACACCTGAACCGGAAGTGACTGCTAATGACGTCTTTTGGTTTCCTAGTGCATCCTGGGATATCTCATACTTGCATGCCCCCAAAACAAAGTGAAACTAACTCTGAATAGAGCTGAAACTCAGCAGAAAAACTGATAGTGTGTATGGGGCTTAAGCGAGCGTTGTCATAGACATCTATGGAGGTTTTGGAGACACTTTGAAGCACCAAGAAAGTAACATGGGGTATCATTTTTGAAGCAAAGCAAACTCAACATGTGAACAGGACTGTAAGCTTACCATATTATATAGTGACAGGAGCTTTGATTGGCATTTAGAGCTTTTTTTTTAAGAAGTGTGTCCAATGCCACATTTTTGAAGCAAGTGTAAACAAGGCCTTAAAGTGACAGCACAGTATAGTACATTAGTGGCATAAAATGAGCACATATTTTGGGCTACTATTAAAATTGATGATTTTTTATGGAACTTTCACATTTGACATACTTGCCGTTTCAGATTTCCTTTACTGGATTACATAAAAAGGACTTCAACATTTGACATCAGACATGACTGGTTCGCTTGTGCTGAGAGTGATAGAGCAATGGTTATGTGAACCACACACGTGCAACAATGTTCAGGCAATTTCAACTCATTTCAACAAGCTTTGCATTGGAAAAATGACCAAATGGACCAATGTGACCTACCACTTATGGGTTCTAGCAAAACTCAGAATCGACTAAACCCATTAGTGGAAGATTCATTTGAATTGTTTGGTCATTTTTGCACTCGAAACCTGCATGAATGTGGTCGAAACTACCAGCATAAGATCAGTGACTGTTCCACACCACTATGTATAGCAGAACCCTCGGGAACTCCAGGAGTGGCATGTAAGACTCCAGGGCTTACTACGCATGCACCAATGGCGCGTTGCCACAAGAGGAAATCCGTGCCAACTGAGCAAGTGCTAAAGATGCCTCAGTGCGCCAACCCGCACCTGCGCAGAAGACCTGATGGAAATAGGCAGGAAAATGCTCACGAGGTGCACAGGAAGTGACCTCAACCTTATGGAAAAAGGTGGGAAAATGCCCAGTGACCTTGTACTTCCCTATATAAGCCCAGCCCAGACACTGCTGAATTGCTGCATTATCTTCTGTCCCCCCTTGTTCCTGTGCCAGTGTGTGATCTGTCTGAACTTGTTGTGACCTGGAAACCTATCTGACTACTCTTGATTGCTGCTTGCCATTGACCTCGGATTTGTAGCTTGACCATTCTACTTCTTTGTCCCTTTTGTACTCAGCTGCCAGATTGGAACCGACCCTGGCTTGGATCTCGACCATTCTTCTTCTGATTAACCCTTTTATACTTCATTGCCAAACTGGACTTGACCTCGGCTCGGATCTCAGACTAAGGCTTGCACAGTGGCACCACCTGTGCCCCTCGGTGTCCACCAAGTCTCTGTCTCCATCTCCAGAGACTTCAAGGACCTGAGGTGCAAGGGAAGCCTCCCCACTACTTCGGTCCCACCTCAGGTACGTGGCCCACGTGACAGGCATCTCTGCTCTTGATCTTCTAGGTTTGAATAACATTCCTGATTTGGTTACAGCATTGCACAATGCTTATGGCTAGATATAAATTATAACATGCAGCGCCCTGGCTGAGTCCCCCAAACTGCATAGCAGAAAAGGACAGTCATTGATTGATTGAACTTTTTTCCCACCCGGTCAAAATCCTAGCAGACAGACTCTAGCTGCAGGCCTCAGCTTCAATACAGTCCTGATACCTGTAAGTGAAAGCAATTACAACTAGAGCCTGATTGTTAAATGATTATTAAATGACCAGTGTAAGGCTCATGAAGTTTAATGTCCATGTATGATGAGGACCTATAGTCTAAAACTTATGCATGAGGGAATCTAGTCTAAGATTCATGTATTAGGGCCTGTTGTCTAAGGTCTATGGATGAAGCCCTCTAGTCTAAGGTTCCGACATGGGTACCTCTAGTTTAAGGTCCATGTATGGGGGCCTTGAGGCTAAGTTTCATGTATGAGGGCCTTGAGGCTAAGTTTCATGTATGAGGGCCTTGAGGCTAAGTTTCATGTATGAGGGCCTCTAGTCTATGTCAATGGATAAGGACCTGAACTCTATGGTCCATTCATGAAGATCTGTAGGTTAAGGTCCATTTTTGAAGATCTGTATATTAAGGTCTATTTATGAGGATCTGTACATTGAAGCGTTTGTTACCCCAACATTTCATATTCCTGATATGTGCCTGCTGTACCATGTACGTGTGTGAGAATGTATCCTGTTTTTTTTGTATTGCTTCCTTTTTTGTGAAATCCCTGGTGTTCCTGCTAGCTCCTATGCTTTCCTATAAAAAAATGACCACACTAAGCAGCAAAGCACACCATGGTCGGTCTTGACACCCCCACCCGCCGCTGCTCAGTGTGCTTCTGCTTCTCCTCCCCCCAGCTCTTATGCAGCTGAGAACCGAGAGAATGTGATCACTTATTAAAAAAAAGCAAAAAAGGTATTTATAATGTTTTTTTTATATCTATACAAATTGTTTTGGCTTTTATTTCTATTTTAAACTGAATGGGTTGTTTGTAAACAATCACCTTGCAAATCAGTTTAAGGTCCATGTATAGGGACATCCTGTCTTAGGTTGATGGATGAGGGCCTTTAGTCTAAGGTTGATGTATTGGGGCCTGTAATCTAATGTCTATGTATGAGGTCCTCTAGTCTAAGGTTCATACATGGGTACCTCTAGTCTAAGGTCCATGTATGGGGGCCTCTAGTCTAATGTAAATCGATAAGTACCTCTACTCTAAGGTCCATTTATGAGGATCTGTAGAACCCTTACAACACACTTTAACCTACAGGTAAACCTAGATTAAGGCTTACCTGTAGGTGCTGCAAATATCTCCTAAACCTACATGGTTTAGGAGATATTTACAATTCCCCGTACAAGGATTCCTTCTGCGCACGCACCGATGTACTCAGCGCATGCACACTTTAGAAGGGTCACGGTGTGCCATTTTCATTAAACCACATGCCGTGACTGGTGGCTCCTGCGCGCATGCGCGGGAGTGATGTCATGTGACTCCGGCCAGTCACAGAGCCGGAGTCCGTGACCCCAGAAAGGAAGATGGATGCTTCCAGCCGGCGAGGACATCGCTGGCTCCTGTGTCAGGTAAATGACACATAATGGGCTACTATGCGATGCATAGTAGCCCATTATGCTTTGCCTTTGCAGGGAAACAAAGAGGAAGTAAACCCATCAGGGTCTAAGGTCCATGTATGAGGATCTGTAGATTAAGGTCCATGTATGAGGATCTGTAGATTAAGGTCCATGTATGAGGATCTGTAGATTAAGGTCCATGTATGAGGATCTGTAGATTAAGGTCCATGTATGAGGATCTGTAGATTAAGGTCCATGTATGAGGATCTGTAGATTAAGGTCCATGTATGAGGATCTGTAGATTAAGGTCCATGTATGAGGATCTATAGATTAAGGTCCATGTATGAGGATCTGTAGATTAAGGTCCATGTATGAGGATCTGTAGATTAAGGTCCATGTATGAGGATCTGTAGATTAAGGTCCATGTATGAGGACCTCTGGTCTAATGTCTATGTACGAGGATCTCTAGTCTAAAGTCTATGTGTGAGGGCACTGCCCCCTAGTTGAAGGACCATGTATGTATCTCAAGTCTATAACAATTTAACTTTATTACATAAAGTATACCTGTGCTTTGTCCATGCCAAGCAAAACAACTACCGGTAGTTAACTTTAATGCCATCCCCATAGCTCTCAACTGTTCCTGATTTTGAGGGACTGTCCCTGATTTGGAACAATGTCCCTCTGTCCCTCATTACTCTTCATTTGTTTGATCTATATTGTTGCATATAAAATGCACTTTTTATCATTCAAAAAGTGTTTCCCAGTGCTAAACCTTTCATCCAATTTCTAAATTTCTGCATTTGTCAATTTTAAAAGCCAATATAAAGGAATAGTAGAGAATTTAATTAACCTTTTTTTGGTTATGTCCCCTTTAAGGGGGTGTGGCGGGACGTGTCCTATGGTTTGCTAGTAGACTTCCCTCATTCCCATCTCAAAATGTTGGGAGGTATGGGCCCCCACAACTGCCTAAAATGATACATTTATGTGACTCACTTTTCTTCATTTAACATTAAAGCACTAGTGCGTGGTGATTGGCATTCAGGCACAGAGCACCGTCACACAGAGGTGGGGAGTGGGTTCTAAACCCGGTAAAAGCTTGATGTTTAGACAAAGTACTAATTCACTTTAAAGGTAAACTACTGTATTTATAAAGAGTACTAGTTTTTAATTACCTCTAATGGTTTACTAATAATTAATATCAGTCTTGTGTGCCATTTTCATTATAGCATTTCATATATAAATAGGTAAGTGCTCCATCTAGTGGCAGACAGTGCAATCAGCATTCTAACCGAATGCTGAAACAAAAATATGAAAAATCGTAAGAAAATATAATTTGCAGGATAAACCACATCTGCAAAAGTTGTTGGCTTACTAGCTGACCTCCAATAACATAAGAGGGGCAGTAAAGCTCAATTAAGGGACAGCGCTGCTGGTTCGGAAGCACGTCATGTAAAGATATTTGGCAGTCCCATTTCTATATTGTATATATCCACAACCTATAGTTTTTTCCTAAACATTAGGGCAACCTATAGTCTTAAGATTGTACAGTGCCTTGAAAAAGTATTCATACTTCTTGAAATTTTTCACATTTTGTCATGTTACAACCAGCAACGTACATGTATTTTTATTGGGATTTTATGTGATAGACCAACACAAAGTGGCACATAATTGTGAAGTGGAAGGAAAATGATAAATGGTTTTCAACATTTTTTACAAATAAATATGTGAAAAGTGTGGCGTGCATTTGACTTCATACTTTGTATACTTTGTAGAAACACCTTTCACTGCAATTCCAACTGCAAGTCTTTTCAGGGATGTCTCTACCAGCTTTGCACATCTAGAGAGTGACATTTTTGCCCATTCTTCTTTGCAAAATATTTCAAGCTCTGTCAGATTGGATGAAGAGTGTCTGTGAACAGCAATTTTCAAGTCTTGCCACAGATTCTCAATTGGATTTAGGTCTGGACTTTGACTGGGCCATTCTAATAGATGAATATGAATTGATCTAAATCATTCCATTGTAGCTCTGGCTGTATGTTTAGGGTCGTTGTCCTGCTTGAAGGTGAACCTCCACCCCAGTTTTAAATCTTTTGCAGACTCTAAGTACACACGATCGGATTTTCTGACAAATGTTGGATGTGAGCTTGTTGGCTGAACGTCCGACCGCGTGTATGCTTCATCGAACTTTTGTTGTTGGACTTTCCACCAACACATTTTGACTAGCAGGTTCTCAAATTTTCCAACATAACTTTGTTGTCGGAATTTCAGATCGTGTGTACACAAGTCCGACGCACAAAAGTTCATGCTTGGACTCAAGCAGAAGGAGTTGAACTGGCTATTGAACTTACTTTTTCCCGGCTCGTCATACATCCCGTACGTCACCACTTTCACACGTTAGTAATTGTTGGGCAACATTTGTGTGACCGTGTGTAAACAAGACAAGTTGGAGCCAACATCCTTCGAATAAAAATCCACGGTTTTGTTGTCGGAAAGTCCGACAGGGCATTACAGGTTTTCTTCTAAGATTGCCCTGTATTTGGCTCCATCCATCTTCCCATGAACTTTGACCAGCTTCACTGTCCCTGCTGAAGAAAAGAATCTCCACAACATGATGCTGCCACCACCATGTTTCACGGTGGGGATGGTGTATTCAGGGTGATTTGCTGTGTTAGTTTCCTGCCACACATAGCATTTTGCTTTTTGGCCAAAAATTTCAATTTTGTTCTCATCTGACCAGAGCACCTTCTTCCACATGTTTGCTGTGTCTCCCACATGGCTGCTCACAAACTGCAAACAGGACTTCTTTTGGCTTTTCTTTCAGCAATGCCTTTCTTCTTGCCACTCTTCTATAAAGGCCAGATTTGTGGAGCGCACGACTAATAGTTGTCCTGTGGACAGATTCTCCAACCTGAGCTGTGGATATCTGCAGCTCCTCCAGAGTTACCATAGGCCTCTTGGCTGCTTCTCTGATGAAAGCTCTCCTTGCCTGGCCTGTCAGTTTAGGTGGACGGCCATTTCTTGGTAGGTTTGCAGTTGTGCCATACTCTTTCCGCTTTCGGATAATGGATTGAACAATTCTCCCTGAGATGTTCAAAGCTTGGGATTATTTTTTTACAACCTACCCTACTTTACAATTCTCCACAACTTTATCCCTGACCTATCTGGTGTGTTCTTAGGCCTTCATCATGCTGTTTGTTCACTAAGGCTCTCTAACAAACCTCTGAGGGCTTCACAGAACAGCTGTATCTATACTGAGACTAACTTACACACAGGTGGACTCTATTTACTAATTAGGTGACTTCTGAAGGCAATTGGTTCCACTAGTCGTTCGTTTGGGGTATCAGAGTAAAGGGGGATGAAAACAAATCCACACTTTTCACAGATTTATGTGTAAAAAATTTTGTCATTCATTTATCATTTTCCTTCCTCTTCACAATTATGTGCCACTTTGTGTTGGTCTATCACATAAAATCCCAATAAAATACATTTACGTTTTTGGTTATAGCATGACAAAATGTGGAAAATTTCAAGGGGTAGAATACTTTTTCAAGGCACTGTGTGTATGTATATATATATATATATATATATATATATATATACAAGTGTAATAAGTATATACGATGTATATAAGTATATACAATGTATAAGTGAAGAGACCGCCACTGTCACCCAAACACACTGCCTCTTACCCTTAAGTAGATGATAATAAGCATGGATATAAATCACTGACTGCTCCTCAGCAGCACGGGGATGACTCTGTATCTCCTTCTCCTCCAACTGGGACCTCTCTCCTTCACTCCCAAGTATGTACTGAGGGCTCACCTCCATCTCCTTACTGAGTCTGTAACTATACTGTATTATCTACATTGGTACAGCCATATTTTCTTATGTCATAGGCAGGCCTGCTTTCTGAGGTCATCTCTCTGTCACCCTGCTCTCTCCTGCTCTGAGCATGTTCCTGCATTATGTAAAGTGAGAGGCCGGTCTTGTAACACCACTTTTAGAAATGTTACCTCACTCTACCTCTAGAGGGCGCAAGCTGGGACAAAAATCTACTCTTGCTTTGTAGTTGGAATGGTCCTGCTGCATGATATTTCTATTTCTTTTGCCAACTGAACCTGTCTGGTGGCCATGTGTAGACAGACTCATGTTCGTGCATTTCTTTTCGAGATAGTCATCTGCATTACGCAGAAGGAAGTTTTCCATGTTTATCCGTGCCAGTCTTCCCCTTGCCTCCATATCTCTATGTTGGAAACGTGCACAAACAAATGGTCTCCTAGGTTTTTGTCATGGAATTTTCCTATTCAAAAGGAATCTATCAGTCTACAGACAGCCAATGGGGATTTCCTGAAATGAACCCTGCCTCTAGATGGTTAATCCTGTAACTAACAACCTTGCGGGAGTTATTCAAAAACAGCGCTGACTGCACTATCTGACCTACAGACAGCTTCTAAAATGACAACCTAAGAACTGGCACATTGCAAGAGTGAAATGGTAATGGTATGCCAAAAATATGGAATATGGAGCTGTATGCAGTTTGGATAAACATAATGTTGGGCTACATTTGCACTATACAGCAGTGGTTCTGGATGTGCAGTTATCCCTGTGGCATAAAGCAATGATTTGCATGGCTTTGCAAGTTTGGCACGGGACGTTCATGTGTAGTTAAACGCAGATGCAAAAAAGCGCTGGTATTTACAAGAGTGCGACTGCGCACAGCCTGCCGTACAAGTCAATGACTCCTAGTAAGCTTGTGCATGAGGCCTGAAACTAGACCTCACTGACTTCTGTAGCTGCAGCCACTGTGGACCATTTAATCCTCAATGTTCCCAGTAGAAACACTAGAATCCTTGTAAGCAGTCATCTCAAGTACTCTAGGAGGTGGAACAGGGGGAGGTGAGCTGCTTAGAGTAGGAGTAGGGAGTACTGTGCTGCTGGAATCTGGGGCAAGGGGAGCTGAGCTGTTAAGAGGAGGAACAGGGAGAACTGACTTGCTGAGAGGAGGAGTAGGGAGAGCTGAGTTGCTGACAACAGAAGCAGGGGAAGCTGAGCTGCTGAGAGGAGGAACGGGGCAACTGAGCTGCTGAGAGGCGGAATAGGGGGAGCTGAGCTCCTGAGAGGAGGAGCAGCTGAGCTGCTAACAGGAGGGCAGGTGCAGGGGAAGCTTAGTGGCAGAGAGGGCAAGCAGGGGCAGCTGAGCTGCCGAAAGAAGTCACAGTGCCAGTTTCTGAGTGTAGAAACAGGGGGAGCTAATCTGCTGAGAAGAGAAGCAAGAGCTTCTGTGGAGAGAAGAAGCAGAGCTGCTGAGAGAAGGAGCAGGATGAGCTGAACTGTTAAGAAAAAGAGCAGGAGGAGCTAAACTACTAAGAGAAGGAGCAGGAGGAGCTGAGATGCTGAGAGAAGGAGCAGGAGGAGCTAAACTTCCGAGAGAAGAAGCAGGAGGAGCCAAACTGCTGAGAGAAGGAGCAGGAGGAGCTGAGCTGCTGAGAGAAGGAGCAGGAGGAGCTGAGCTGCTGAGAGAAGAAGCAGGAGGTGTTAAGATGCTAAAAGGAAGGACAGGGGAGCTGAGTTGCTGAAAGCAGGGGCAGGTGAAGTGGAGTTGATGAGAGGAGGAGCGGGTGAAGATTAGTGGCAGAGAGGAGGAGCAGGGACAGCTGAGCTGAGAGGAGGAGCAGGGACAGCTGAGCTTCTGAGAGGATGAGCAGGGCAGCTGAGCTGCTAAAAGGAGGGGCAGGTGAAACAAAGTTGCTGAGGGGAGGTGCAGGGCAAGCTTAGTGGCAGAGAGGACACGCAGGGGGATCTGAGATGAGAGGAGGAGCAGGGGCAGCTGAGCTGCTAAAAGAAGGAACAGTGATAGTTGCTGAGTGTAGAAACAGGGGGAGCTAATCTGCTGAGAAGAGAAGGAAGAGCTTCTGTGGAGAGAAGAAGCAGAGCTGCTGAAAAATAGAGGGAAATATCAACTGCTGACAGAATGAGCAGGAGGAGCTGAGCTGCTGAGAGTAGGAGCAGAAGGAGCTGATCTGTTAAGAGAAGGAAAATAATGATCTGAACTTTTAAGAGAAGGAATAAGGTGAGCTGAACTGTTAAAAGAAAGAGAAGGAGAAACTAAACTGCTAAGAGAATGAGCAGGAGGAGCTGAGCTGCTGAGAGAAGGAGCAGGATGAGCTGAACTGCTGAGAGAAGGAGCAGGATGAGCTGAACGACTGAGAGAAGGAGGAGGATGAGCTGACCTGCTGAGAGAAGGAGCAGGAGGAGTTGAGCTGCTGAGGGAAGGAGCAGGAGAAGCTGAACTGCTGAGAGAAGTTGCAGGAGGAGCTGAGCTGCTGAGAGAAGGAGCGGAAGAGCTGAGCTGCTGAGAGAAGGAGCAGGAGGAGCTGAGCTGCTGAGAGAATGAGCAGGAGAACCTAAGCTGCTGAGAGAAGGATCAGGGGAGCTGAGCTGCTGAGAGGAGGCGTGAAGGAGCTGAACTGCTGAGAGGAGGAGCAGGGGAACCTGTGCTGCTGAGAGGAAGAGCAGGGGAAGCTGAGATGCTGAAAGGAGGAGCAGGGGGTGCTGAGCTGCTGAGAGGAGGAGCAGGGGAGCTGAACTGCTAAGAGGAGGAGCAGGGGAAGCTGAGCTGCTGAAAGGAGGAGTGGGGGGTGCTGAGCTGCTGAGAGGAGTTTTTTGAGTGTCATTACTACTTTTACAGTCATATGTTGAGTTAAAGTAGGACTTTCAGAAAAATAGAAATTGACATATTTACAGTATATGATGCAGCCTGTCAGTAGCATTATCATTATAGTGTTTGTAACACAGTTTTATTACCATCTTGCCATTAGATCCACTATTTATCAACTTCCTATAATGGGGTGACAACGCTGTTCTGCGGTGAAATTGCACAGTAGTGTTGTCACCATGTACACAGGGTAGTCCTGGATGAATATGTAGTTTACAATGCGTTCCTTTCTTTTAGAAAAAAAGGTATAAGCCTATGAAGAAAACTTTGGCGTGCATACATAAGAGGCGCTGTGTAATTCCAGTAGACAGCAGTAAGGGTGCCACACCATGGTGAGAGATGCCAGAATAATTTATTAATAGAAGAGCCAACGTGTTTTGGGGGCTCACTAAATCCCCCTTCATCTGGGCTTTACAATGGTGTTAGTTATGAATCTACAAATACTTTCACACCATTCTGACTCCAGGCATTCCTGAGGGACATAAAACACAAACCTTGACGAAAGGGAAGGGTTTAGAAACTCCTGAAACACCCTGTATTTCTTATCTTGTTGATCTTCCAATAATAGCCTATTGTTAGGTAACTGAGTTTGACATTGCATCAGCCTCTTTCAATCTCTGTACAGCTGGGCTAGAGTGTGAGAGAATGAAGCAGTACAAAGAGCCAATCACGCACTGACAAGAAGTATGCTGATAGGAGGAGAGAGCAGAGTGACAGAGAGATGAGCTCATCACTCTGCTGCTTCTCCTCTCACTGTCCAGTCATGGGTTAGGGGCACGTCCGGGACAATGATAATGGCCATCAGAATTAGGACATCTAGTGGCAAACAAAAGGTACTGCAGGGAAAATCTCTGGATTGAAGGGGGGATTGCAGAAGAGGCTGTTATTTTATCTTTGAAAGAACTATCCATTCTTATTTTATTTTGTTTTTTTTGTTGGAGTTCTGCTTTAAATCTACACCAGGCTAAAAATGGTCCTTTGTTTCTCTAGCAGTTCTGTGGCAGCGAGTGGGTTACGCATTACAACAATGCAGATGGGGATTATATGCTGCAGTGCTCCTCGGCCTCCCAGCAATTTTTCAACGGAGCCTGGCTCAGGTATACAGCGATGTTCTGTGACGCTGATACAAGAATTTGGAGAGCTCCAGGGGGCAGAATGCTGCATTGTCATTGCCCAGCACAACGTAAGTCAGCGTTGTTTCCTCACATGGATGGCTAGCCATGCTGCAGCATGGTCAGGTGATCTGTTGCTGCATTGTCGTCCATGTGGTACGTTACAGTGACGTCACAAGCAGACCACAGCAAGGACTCCCCGGGGTTATATACATTAGAAAGAGGACAATGTGAGCCTGGATGGGCCTGTAGATGACTATACATCAATTAGACAAACAGCCTGGATGTCACTTATTTCTCAGACCAAGTTAAAGGATAAGGCAGCCGGAGAAGTAATATTTAACCAACCAGTGCGTCTGCACAATGAGATAGGACACATTCCTTCCTGCACTGTCATGGTCAGCTCAGACGTGCAGCGGGGGAGAGGGCAGCTGCCCTTTTCACAGGAATCAAGGGGGTGCCATCCATTATTATAAAAGATGATATCTCCATAGGGGGTGCCATCCATTATTATAAAAGATGATCTCTCCATAGGGGGTGCCATCCATTATTATAAAAGATGATCTCTCCATAGGGGGTGACATCCATTATTATAAAAGATGATCTCTCTATAGGGGGTGCTATCCCTTATATTAATGTAATGGGATATTAATCGAATTAATATCCCATAGGGGCAGTATTCAATATATAAGAAATGTGATTTCCCATAGAGGTGCTATCCCATATATATATTATACTTAAAATCACAATATCACCTAGGGGTAGTGCTTTGCCATATACTAAAACATGATATCCCATCATAGAGGGTGCTATGCTATAAATTAAAAGATGATCTCCCATAGATCTCCTTATATTAAAAAATGATAACCCATAGGGGGTGTTATCCCTTATATTAAAAGATGATGTCCCATAGAGGGTGCTATCCCTTATATTAAAACATGACAACCCATAGGGGGTTCTATCCTTTATATTAAAAGATGATCTCCCATAGGGGGTGCTATCCCTTATATTAAAACATGACAACCCATAGGAGGTGCTATCCCTTATATTAAAACATGACAACCCATAGAGGGCGCTATCCCTTATATTAAAAAATGACAACCCATAGGGAGTGCTATCCCTTATATTAAAAGATGATCTCCCATAGGGGGTGCTATCCCTTATATTAAAAGATGATATCCCATGGGGGGGGGGGGGGCTATCCCTTATATTAAAAGATGATCTCCCATGGGGGGGGGGGCTATCTGTTATATTAAAAGATGATCTCCCATGAGGGGGGAGGGCTATCCCGTATATTAAAAAATTACAACCAATAGGGAGTGCTAGCCCTTATATTAAAAGATGAACTCCCATAGGGGGTGCTATCCTTTATATTATAAGATGATTCCCCATAGGGGGTACTATCCCTTATATTATAAGATGATCTCCCATAGGAGGTGCTATCCCTTATATTATAAGGTGATCTCCCATAGGGGGGTGCTATGCCTTATATTAAAAGATGATGTCCCATAGAGGGTGCTATCCCTTATATTAAAACATGACAACCCATAGGGGGTGCTATCCCTTATATTAAAAGCTGATCTCCCATAGGGGGTGCTATCCCTTATATTAAAAGATGATCTCCCATAGGGGGTGTTATCCCTTATATTAAAACATGACAACCCATAGAGGGTGCTATCCCTTATATTAAAAAATTACAACCCTTAGGGAGTGCTATCCCTTATATTAAAAGATGATCTCTCATAGGGGGTGCTATCCCTTATATTAAAAGATGATCTGCCATAGGGGGGCTATCCCTTATATTAAAAGATGATCTCCCATTGAGGGGGCTATCCCTTATATTAAAAGATGATCTCCCATAGGGGGGGCTATCCCTTATATTAAAAAATTACAACCAATAGGGAGTGCTAGCCCTTATATTATAATATGATCTCCCATAGGGGCTGCTATCCCGTATATCATAAGATGATCTCCCATAGGGGATGCTATCCTTTATATTATAATATGATCTCCCATAGGGGCTGCTATCCCGTATATCATAAGATGATCTCCCATAGGGGATGCTATCCTTTATATTATAAGATGATCTCCCATAGGGGGTGCTATCCCTTATATTAGAAGATGATCTCCCATAGGGGGTACTATCCCCTATATTATAAGATGATCTCCCATAGGGGGTGCTATCCCTTATATTAAAAAAAGATATCCCACAGAGGGTGCTATCTCTTAAATTAAAATATGATATCCCATAGGGAGTGTTATCCCTTATATTAAAAAAAAGATTTACCATAGGGGGTGCTATCCCTTATATTAAAAGATGATCTCTCATAGGGAGTGTTATCCCTTATATTAAATAATGATCTCTCATAGGGAGTGTTATCTCTTGTATTAAAACATGTTATCCCTTAGGGGCAGGTTCCAATATATAAAAAAACATGATATCCCATAGAGGCACTATCCTATACATAAAATCACGATATCACATAGGTGGTGCTTTGCAATATACTAAAACATGATATCCCATCATAGAGGGTGCTATGCTATAAATTAAAACATGATATCCCATATGGGGTGCTATTCCATATTTAAAAACATGATATCCATTAGGGCACTGTCCCTTATATTAAAACATGATGTCTCATAGTGGGCGCTATCCCATATTTAAAAACATGTTGCCCCATAAGAGCATTATCCTATATATGAAAATATGATATCCCATAGGAGTCCGTATCTCATATATAAAAAACATGATCTCTAATAGGGGCCATTATCCCAAATTTTAAATATGTAAAATACCATGAAATAAATAACTTAAAAAATAAAATAAAATGGAAAGTTGATTAACTAGGAATAATAACATATGATAATGATAGAATAAAATAACATTGTAAAAATGCAATAAATAATTAAAATAATAAAATAGATAAGATTAAGTAAATATTTTTTAAAAAATAGAATAATTACAAATCATAAAATAATTTAAAAAATGTAAAAAACTGAATATCATATAATAACAATGAAAGATCTTTAAAAAAAGATATATTAGCTAGGAACCTAAAAAATAATGGAATAATAAAATTTCAAAAATACAAATGAAATAAAATTAAATAAAAATAGAAAATAGATTAGCTAGGAAGAATTAAAATATTAATAATAATAATAATAATAATAAACTAAAAAGAAAATAGAAAATGTATCAATTAGGAACAGAATGGAAAGCTTTTCACCATACACTATACAGACAGCCCTGAAAATTACTGAAATAGCACCACCTTGTGGCTGTGCAAGAGATGACACAGGCTCCAGAATTAATTCCAGTGAATTTTTTTTTGCGTAGTGGTAAGGCTGCACCACTGCTTTATTAAATAGAAATGTCCTATTACAAAAACAAGCCCACGAAGCTTTATGCTCCCAGTTCATCCTGGTATGTGCAATGATCCCTCCTTCTTAAGCTATCATAGAAAGGCAGTTGTACATATCTATATATATGTTTATCCATATGCTGAGACTTCTGTATTAGAACGTATATGTTTTCACTACAAGCTGACATATGATAAGGAGTTCTGACATCTGAAAATGTAATAAATATTGTCCGCATCACAGTAATTTAAAAGAGTAGGTGTACTATCGCCCAGACTAGAAAGGGTGGTATGTAGAAGGCCAAGTTTGGCAAAGTAACATAAAGAAATGATGCTAAATTGTGAATAAATCTGTGTGAGTATCCTCTACGTCACAATGTGAATGTCATAGTACATAAATAATCAGCGAAATAAATAGTGGTACTTAATGCGATTAACAAAAATCGCATAAAAAGTGCAGTGCTAAGCAAATGAATAAAACTATAGAAGTAACTACTACACCATAGAATAAAAACCAATAATATACAGAAAATCACTAAAAAAACAGGATTATGTAAAAAGAACTTAATAGTGACTTAGAAATCGCATAAAGTGCCAGTGCCAAGAATAATTGTAGATAAATGCGTATGAATGTCTTTATACCATATGCTAAATAGTGTAAGTGCGGTGAACACATATAAACGTGCGACATAAAGCAAAAAAATTAAAATGTGTAAAAAAACACAAAGAGATGAGATCTCTTAAAAAGAAAATCGCAGTGAATGTGCACAGTGATTTAAATCTATATCAACCAATAAACATAATTAAAGAGGTTGCACAATCACATATATCAGGTTAGTGTCCATTCAAAATGTGCAACAACTGGTGGCGATTATATCCAAAATCGCATGCAACAAAAACGCATGTGGTGCTGATATTCGATTTATATGTGCACTATAAGGTAATGATGCAATCGGTGATTGGGTTGGTGATGGTGACTATCTCCCACGTGGTCCTGTGTGCTCAGGGTATGGATGTCCCCTTACCTTACAGCTGTAAGGTAACAGCGTTTGACATATGTATCCTCAGGGTTCCTGGTAATCCTTATCCCTCGAGGTCCTATTCTTGTAGCCCCAAAGCCTGGCTTCTCCTGCCTATTGCTCCGTATTGATCTCCTCAAATGTAAGCTCAGCGGTACTCAGCATGGGGGGGGGTTGTTAGGTTGCCTCAGCGGTAGATGTATGTGAGGGTTAAATAGATAAGGAAGAGGGGAGCCCCATAGTGTAGTAATTTTTTAACAAAGTTTTGATTTTATTTAAATGTATTGAATAAAATACTCACAAACATATAGAGATTTTTTTTGCAAGGTAAAAACGAGCCTCGAGCTCGATTGCGTCACTTCCGGTAGCGTCCCGACGCGTGTTCGTCACGGTCATCCCCTGATGAAGTCACGTGACCGTGACGAACACGCGTCGGGACGCTACCGGAAGTGACGCAATCGAGCTCGAGGCTCGTTTTTACCTTGCAAAAAAAATCTCTATATGTTTGTGAGTATTTTATTCAATACATTTAAATAAAATCAAAACATTGTTAAAAAATTACTACACTATGGGGCTCCCCTCTTCCTTATCTATTTAACCCTCACATACATCTACCGCTGAGGCAACCTAACAACCCCCCCCCCCCCCATGCTGAGTACCGCTGAGCGTCCATTTGAGGAGATCAATACGGAGCAATAGGCAGGAGAAGCCAGGCTTTGGGGCTACAAGAATAGGACCTCGAGGGATAAGGATTACCAGGAACCCTGAGGATACATATGTCAAACGCTGTTACCTTACAGCTGTAAGGTAAGGGGACATCCATACCCTGAGCACACAGGACCACGTGGGAGATAGTCACCATCACCAACCCAATCACCGATTGCATCATTACCTTATAGTGCACATATAAATCGAATATCAGCACCACATGCGTTTTTGTTGCATGCGATTTTGGATATAATCGCCACCAGTTGTTGCACATTTTGAATGGACACTAACCTGATATATGTGATTGTGCAACCTCTTTAATTATGTTTATTGGTTGATATAGTTTTAAATCACTGTGCACATTCACTGCGATTTTCTTTTTAAGAGATCTCATCTCTTTGTGTTTTTTTACACATTTGAATTTTTTTGCTTTATGTCGCACGTTTATATGTGTTCACCGCACTTACACTATTTAGCATATGGTATAAAGACATTCATACGCATTTATCTACAATTATTCTTGGCACTGGCACTTTATGCGATTTCTAAGTCACTATTAAGTTCTTTTTACATAATCCTGGTTTTTTAGTGATTTTCTGTATATTATTGGTTTTTATTCTATGGTGTAGTAGTTACTTCTATAGTTTTATTCATTTGCTTAGCACTGCACTTTTTATGTGATTTTTGTTAATCGCATTAAGTACCACTATTTATTTAGCTGATTATTTATGTACTATGACATTCACATTGTGACGTAGAGGAGACTCACACAGATTTATTCACAATTTAGCATCATTTCTTTATGTTACTTTGCCAAACTTGGCCTTCTACATACCACCCTTTCTAGTCTGGGCGATAGTACACCTACTCTTTTAAATTACTGTGATGCGGACAATATTTATTACATTTTCAGGTTAATATCTATCTATCCAGTACTGCGCAACACTACTTTTCATATTTTTCATCCTGTAAAAGGGGTTCAAGTACCCCATTCCCAGTGTATGCAGCGGTACAAAAAACTAAAAAATTAAATCATTGTTCCCTTTCCTGATTAGGCGCAGGAATAACCCCTTAACACTTAGTTCTGACATCGCTTTAACTTTCCTGACCTCTGCAACTGATACATAGAAAATTGTCTATGATTTTCTTTCTTGACTGTACATTCTAATAGCTAGACCCTGTGGATGCGTCAGTGATGTCACATTACCTGTGCTGCAAACCTAGACAGACAGCATTGTAGCCCCCTTGTCCTAAACAGGGGCTGTTAGCCTAAGTTTACTTTTTGGCTGGGTGGTAGTCAGCCAAGCCTAATTGTGTAGTTTTTCATTTGGTTTTCCCTAAGCTTCAAATGGGCTATGATTTCTCACTTTCACCAGTAAGTGTCACTGGAATCACTAGCCATAGTATGAAAAAACAAGCCTGAGTTATGAATATTTATATTTCCTTCAGCCAATCCAGTAGGAGGGTTAGGCTACTGGTGTGTGTTGGGGGGGATATAAATATTTGGGAGAGGCCATGGGCTCACTCTCTTCCCCTAAGCTGAGGCCTGGGGAGGTGCTGCTGGAAGGAGCATTGCCTGTTTGGCGTCTGACATGCTGAATATGGTCCTGGAGCTGTCCTACCTGGAGATTGGGAAAGCTGTGGAAGTGTGCTGAAGTGGTCCTGAAGTGGTCCTAAAGCTGTCCTGCCTGGAGTGGAGGAAGCTGTGCCCAGGAGATGACCCAGAGGAGGCCCCCTGGCTGAAGAGATCCAAAAGAAGACTGGTCTCTCAGAAGGGCCAAGTAACTCACTTGGAGGACACAGTGAAATTTTAGATTGTTGGATTTCGATTGTCGGATTGCCGGGTCCGGTTAAAGGTTCTGACTCTGTAAAGCTGGACATTCATCTGGATCTGGAGAGTCTATAAGTGATTTGCATGGTATCTGGGACCCTTAACTCCTCCTTAACCTTTCTGCAATAAAACTCTAAAAAGATAAATGTGTCTGGCGCCCAATATTCTTTCTTAGTCTCCCATTTTAACCATGGACTCAGCCCTGGGGTTAAATGCTAGCTGGCTAGGGTTGCCACCTCATCCCAATGAACCCGAACACATATTAATTACACAGGTTCTGTGGCTGATTAAGGCAGTAATTAAACTCAATTGTTGCCTTATCTGCATTAAATCAGCCTCAGAACCTGTGTAATTCATATGTGGTTGGGTTTAAAGGCATCAGGTGTCAACCCTATAGCCCACCTCAATCTGAAGGAGGTTCCATCCTGCCTTTGGGGTGTCAGGGGGATGCTGCAGTATGTAGCCAGGTGTGCTGTGCTGACTTCTCCATTCACAAATGTTTGTTCCTTGTCTGTCGTGCAGATTTAATAGCTTTAATACTTTGACCTAGAACAAGTAGGCAGATCAGGACCTTGGCCTTCACCCTGAGTGTCCTCTGCAAGCTTAGGGTAACCTCAGACATAGGATAGGTTTGGCTAAATGCACATGCTGCGTGGACAACATTGCTCATGCAAATGACAAAGGACCCCCTGATTGCCAAGGGGTACCCGCAGAGATTGCAGTGTATCTACAGACATACAATCTTTTCCTAGTGTGACCATTATCAGGCACAGCCAGTTCAGTACGTGATCAACTGCAGATACCGCTACACAATAATAGCTAAAATATTATCAATCTGAATGACATGTTCAAGACTCACTTATGCTAATCACAGTGCCAAATCAATTATTATTCACTTGTGGCTGAATCCAGCTGATCAGGCTTGACAGTAAACTTCATCAATCAATCATTTGTACATGTAGTTTCCGTGATCAATCTTAAAGTCTACAAAGTGGCACCCATCACACAATAGACTGGATAATCATATTTTAGCTTTTTTTTTTTTAAATCAATCAATTTGAAATGTATGAATTAGTTGTGACCCGCTAAGAATTAAACTTTATATTATTGATCTAAATGTGCAGCCGTAGGGCCACATGTGGTTCTTTGGTATTGGCTGTGCAGCCCTTTGCAGACCCCAGCATTTAGTAATGGGAGTGGGGCATTTATTTGTAGGGGGTTGTGATGGCAGTAATCTCTAGCAATCTACTGCTGCATATCATCAGTAGGGATAAGCTTAGGTTCCAGGTCCCAGGAGAAAACTGTCAGTGCCGGCGCAAACCGATGCGTCTGGGATTCCCTGTCCCACTGCCAGATGTACACACAGGGTTGCTTGTGACATCATTAACCTAACATGGTCATATGACTATATTAGGTCAAAGACATTGACGTAAGGTGGCCCTATAGCCATATTAGGTCAATGATGTTTCCTCATCTTGATCGGGCTGGCACCTACAGCTTCCATCCACATTTTAGGCTGAACCCAAACTCCTTCCCCATAAGCTTAGGTTCGTCCTGAACCCATAAGGAACCTGTCAGTGTCAGCCCAATCAGCTGTGCCTGGGAATTTCCTGTCCCACTGATACATATACACAAAGAGGTGGGGATGCTCATGACATCATTGATCTAACATGGCCACATGAACATATTAGATCAAAACCTTGACCTGATATGGTCGTGTGGCCATATTAGGTCAATGATGTCATGAGCATTCCTGCCTTGAAAGATTTCTTCCAGGTTTCGTACCAAACCCAAGTTTGTCTGTGGACATCAGTCTTCAACCACACTTGATGTGCATCTGTGGTCTCTAATCATCTCCCCTAGTGTATCTGAGTCTCAAGTCTCTGACAGTCTTTGGTAGCATTACATACTGTTTACTGAATACAAATACTGAATATGCAGCCCCTTTGGTACTGCTGTCTATGGTTACTACTGAGGCTCACTATACCTTTATATAAGTTGAAAACGAATGGTCTAAATTACTTGATAATCAATTCTGCGACTGATCTTCTAGAAATTGTTACATGTATGGCCTCATCAGTGGTGTGCACAAGCAGTACAAGTCCCTCAAGAATTAATTTTATCATGTCCTCTTATCCACTCATTGAGTACAATAGCTAGCATTGTATATATTCACCTACAGAATATCCAGGTATATCCCAGGTTTTTCAACACTCATATGTTTTTCCTTTTCAATAACCTTCATTTTGATTAAGACCACTGCTTATAGAAACAATATTTGCATTAATAAAATAAAATAAAGTTCTCAAAAATAAATAGGCCATATTTGTCTTAAGAGCAGACACACCCCAGAAAGGAATATAATATATATTGCAATGTAGAACCAAAATACCTTTTAGATGTTCTCATCTCCTACCTGTATTTTAATAGGTTTAATATTTCGTTAAGGTATTTCAAAATATATTATATTGCCTTTTGAGGTGTGTGAAAAAAATGGTGTTTCTCCAATTTTCTCCAAGGTTGTATCTATAGCCGTAGCACACCATGCAACTGTTAAGGGGCCTAGTAGCATAGGTGGCCCAGTTCTGTCTGCCAGTAACAATACCATTTGGCATATCTAATAGCAGTCAGTCACATTCACCTGGACTTGTTCTGTAATGTTGAAGACATTTTGTAGCTTAACAAACCAAAGAAGTGGTTTGGAGAAGCTTTGAAACATCGTCAGCATCACATAGTTACGTAGTTGGTGATGAGTTTGAAAAAAGACACCAGTTCATCCAGTTCAACCTGTCTGTATGTGTTTATATCAATAGTACATCGTATACCCCTGTATGTTGTGGTCTGAGAGTAAAGAACCCTCTACGCAGTTTAAGGTTAAACCACTTCTCTTCCAGTTTAACCACTTTCAGACCGGACCATTTTGCTGGTAAATGACCAGAGGTCTTTTTACACTTTGGCACTGCGCTGCTTTAACTGGTAATTGCGCGGTCATGCAATGTTGTACCCAAACAAAATTTGCGTCCTTTTCTTCCCACAAATAGAGCTTTCTTTTGATGGTATTTGATTGCCTCTGCGATTTTTATTTTTTGCGATATAAACGTAAAAAGACCGCAAATTTTGAAAAAAAATGATATTTTCTACTTTTTGTTATTAGAAAAATCCAATAAACTCAATTTTAGTCATACATTTAGGCCAAAATGTATTCAGCCACATGTCTTTGGTAAAAAAAAAGTCAATAATTGTATATTTATTGGTTTGCGCAAAAGTTGTCACATCTACAAACTAAGGTACGTTTTCTGGAATTTACGCAGCTTTTAGTTTACGACTGTCTATCTCATTTCTTGAGGTGCTAAAATGACAGGGCAGTACAAAACCCCCCCAAATGACCCCATTTTGGAAAGTAGACCCCCTAAGGAAATTGATAAGAGGCATGTTGAGCCCATTGAATATTTTATTTTTTTGCCTCAAGCGATTGAATAATGACAAAAAAAAAATTTTTTTTTTTTTTTTACACAAAGTTGTCACTAAATGATATATTGCTCACACATGCTATGGGCGTATGTGAAATGACACCCCAAAATAAATTCTGCTGCTTCTCCTGAGTACGGGGATACCACATATGTGGGACTTTTTGGGAGCCTAGCCGCGTACAGGGCCCCGAAAACCAAGCACCGCCTTCAGGCTTTCTAAGGGCGTAAATTTTTGATTTCACGCCTCACTACCTATTACAGTTTTGAAGGCCATAAAATGCCAAGATGGCACAAAACCCCCACAAATGACCCCATTTTAGAAAGTAGACACCCCAAGCTATTTGCTGAGAGGCATGTTGAGTCCATGGAATATTTTATATTTTGCCACAAGTTGCGGGAAAATTACAAACTTTTTTTTTTTTTTTTTTTTTTCACAAAGTTGTCACTAAATGATATATTGCTCATGCATGCCATGGGCATATGTGAAATGACACCCCAAAATAAATTCTGCTGCTTCTCCTGAGTACGGGGATACCACATATGTGGGACTTTTTGGGAGCCTAGCCGCGTACGGGGCCCCGAAAACCAAGCACCGCCTTCAGGCTTTCTAAGGGCGTAATTTTTTGAGTTCACTTCTCACTACCTATTACAGTTTTGAAGGCCATAAAATGCCAAGATGGCACAAAACCCCCACAAATGACCCCATTTTAGAAAGTAGACACCCCAAGCTATTTGCTGAGAGGCATGTTGAGTCCATGGAATATTTTATATTTTGCCACAAGTTGCGGGAAAATTACAAACTTTTTTTTTTTTTCACAAAGTTGTCACTAAATGATATATTGCTCACGCATGCCATGGGCATATGTGAAATGACACCCCAAAATAAATTCTGCTGCTTCTCCTGAGTACGGGGATACCACATATGTGGGACTTTTTGGGAGCCTAGCCGCGTACGGGGCCCCAAAAACCAAGCACCGCCTTCAGGCTTTCTAAGGGCGTTACAGTTTTGAAGGCCATAAAATGCCAAGATGGCACAAACCCCCCCCCCCAAATGACCCCATTTTAGAAAGTAGACACCCCTAAATTTAGGGGTACACTAGTGAGACTAGGTAATAAATGGCGGGTGCCCTGAAACTATAAAAAAATAACTAACCAACCAGCGTCACCTGTAACAGTTATATGGTGATCACTGGTGAAAGGGTTAACTAGGGGGCAATCAGGGGGCTTTATGCGGTAGTATATGGGGGTCCCTGGCGCTATAAAAAGCTGCGGCGAACCTAAATACCTACCTGCCTAACTAGCGTCACCTGTGACACTAATACAGCGATCAGAAAAACGATCGCTTATTAGGCTGGGTTCACACTGGAGCGATGCGGGAACGCCACGAATGCGCGGCGGGTTCCCGCATCGCATGCCTCCCGGCGGCAGTTCACACTGCCCTATGCGAACTGCTGGGAGTGTCAGTGAAATGTTAATGACACCCCCAGATCAGTTCGCATATCGCAGTGCGATCTGCAAACTTGGATCGCATGGTGTGAACACCCATGCGATCCGATTCTGCTGCGGACCAAAAAAAGGGTCCCGTGCGAGTTTGCGGCGGGTGCGGCGGGTGCGACACGAATTCAGCCATACTATCTGTATAGCTGAACTCGAATCGCACAGAGATCGGATGTGATTTGCACTGCAGTGCGGTGCGAATCACATCCGTTCTCATAAACCGCTGCAATGTGAACCCAGCCTTAGTGACACTGGCGACGGGGGGTGATCACGGGGTTAAACCTTTATTGGGGGGGTTAGGGGGGTACCTTAGAACTAAAGGGGGCTAACCCTAACTGCCCTAACAGTTATTAGTCACAAATGACACCTGCCGGGTGATCAGGGGGTTAAACCTTTATTAGGTAATAAATGGCGGGTGCCCTGAAACTATAAAAAAATAACTAACCAACCAGCGTCACCTGTAACAGTTATATGGTGATCACTGGTGAAAGGGTTAACTAGGGGGCAATCAGGGGGCTTTATGCGGTAGTATATGGGGGTCCCTAGCGCTATAAAAAGCTGCGGCGAACCTAAATACCTACCTGCCTAACTAGCGTCACCTGTGACACTAATACGGCGATCAGAAAAATGATCGCTTATTAGGCTGGGTTCACACTGGAGCGATGCGGAAACGCCGCGAATCCGCGGCGGGTTCCCGCATCGCATGCCTCCCGGCGGCAGTTCACACTGCCCTATGCGAACTGCTGGGAGTGTCAGTGAAATGTTACTGACACCCCCAGATCAGTTCGCATATCGCAGTGCGATCTGCAAACTCGGATCGCATGGTGTGAACACCCATGCGATCCGATTCTGCTGCGGGCCAAAAAAAGGGTCCCGTGCGAATTTGCGGCGGGTGCGGCGGGTGCGGCGAATGGCTGAACTCGAATCGCACAGAGATCGGATGTGATTTGCACTGCAGTGCGGTGCGAATCACATTCGTTCTCATAAACCGCTGCAATGTGAACCCAGCCTTAGTGACACTGGCGACGGGGGGTGATCACGGGGTTAAACCTTTATTGGGGGGGTTAGGGGGGTACATTAGAACTAAAGGGGGCTAACCCTAACTGCCCTAACAGTTATTACAGTCACAAATGACACCAATGCAAAAAAAAAAAAAAAAAAAAAAAAATGACATTGGTGTCACTGTGACTGGGGGGCAGGGGTAATTGGGGGGGTGATCGGGGGGTAAAGGGGGGGTGTGAGTGTGCCTGGCATGTTCTACTGTGTGTGGGATGTGTTGGTGCAACTCACTGATCCGCTCTCCTCCGTGTCGGAACGAAAAATACCGACACGGAGGAGAGAATACATCACTTCCTCTCCTGTGTTTACATTACAGGAGAGGAAGTGATGTCACCGGGGATTTCCATTCGTCGGGAGCGATCGCGAGGGGGTGGCCATGAATGAATGGCCGTCCCCTCGTCCGGGATCGCTCCTGAACGAAAACCGACCGCCGCAGGCACCGGGCGGGGGCCCGATCGGGCCCCCGACCCGCGGGAGGCAAAGCACGTACATGTACGTGCTTATGCCTGCCCGTGCCATTCTGCCGACGTACATCGGCGTGAGGCGGTCGGCAAGTGGTTAAGTGAATGGCCGCGTGTCTTTTTAAATTCCCTTTCACAGAATAGTTTTTACCCTATGTTGGGGTTCACCAGTATGGTGTTTCCTCCAGTCCCTTTATTAGCTTTGTTGCCCTTCTCAGGACCCTATCCAGTTCCAGCACATCCTTCCTGAGGAGTGGTGCCTAGAAATTGACAACATACGTAAGACAAGGCTGGTCCAGAGTCTTGTAGAGTGGAAGAATTATTGTTTTATCTCTGGAGTGAATCCTCTTTTTAATGCATGCCAATATTCTGTTGGCTTTGCTTGCAGCAGCTTGGCATTGCATGCCATTGCTGAGCCTGTCATCTACTAAGACCCCCAGGTCCTTTTCAGTCCTGGATTACCCCAGAGGTTTACCCCCCTAGTGAGTAACTTGCGTTTGTATTTGTGGCACCCAAAAGCATTACCTTACATTTTTCAACATTAAACCTCATTTGCCATGTAGTTGCCCACCACATTAATTTGTTCAGATCTTCTTGCAAGGTTTCCACATCCTGCGGAGAAGTTATTACCCTGCTTAGCTTAGTATTGTCTGCAAATACAGAGATTGAACTGTTTACCCCATCCTTCAGGTCCTTTATGAGCAAATTAAATAGGATTGGTCCCAGCACAGAACCCTGTGGGACCCCACTACCCACCTCTGACCATTTTGAGTACTGCCCATTTATCACCACCCTATGAACTCCCCCTTATAGCCAGTTTTCAATCCCGGTACTCGCCTATGGTCCATGCCTACATATCTTTGTTTGTACAGTAAACATTTGGGGGGAACTGTATTGAATGCCTTTAAAATATCCAGATACACCACATCTACAGGCCTTCCTGTATCCAGAAGGCAGCTCACTTCTTCATAGAAGGTTAAGAGATTGGTCTGGCAAGAACGATTCTTCATGAATTCATTCTGATTACTGCTAATGATACTGTTTTCATTCCTAAAATCTTGTATAAAGTCCCTTATCATCACCAACAAGAGCTTGCAGCTATTGATATTAGGCTAAGTGGCCTGTAGTTCCCAGGGATATGTCTTGGCCCTTTTTTAAATATTGGTGCCATGTTGGCTTTTCTCCAATCAGCTGCATCTAATTCTCATGTCACGACATTGTGACCGGCTCTCTATGGAAGCAGTTCACACATCTTTTGTAGTGATTCCGGAGTCCTGTTTGTCTCCTGGTCTCTTTCAGGTCCGAATTCGGCTGAAATCAGACCCGAAATGGTAAATGGTGATGCACCAGACCCCTGCTGTGAGCTCCATTCTGTGGTGGGAACTTAGCCTAAGGGTGCTTTCTGTGTCATGTTATTACAATTAAAATTACAGTCTTGGTTACTGTATACCCCTGTTTCCTTTGTGAAGACTGAGAAGAAAAATATATTCAAAACCTTTGCCTTCTCGCACAGAACACGTAAAGTTGAATTTGACAAACTACCACTAGATATACCATGGCCTAGATGAATGAGAAACTTCACAGGCAATACCATACCATTTGGCAAATCTATTTGGACAAATTGAACTTGTATATAGTTTGTGAACCTCTATAAAATGCTGTGAAAGCAAATTGGAGAGACTACCTTGAGATGGAGAGCAGAGGAAGGAGGCCACATTATATAGTTATGCCTCTGGTTATCCCAACACTTATTAAAAAATAAAGTCACATTGCAATGAGAATGCATACTTACCACCTCCATTCTTATAGCATAGATAAGGAAACCGCCACACATTGCCTAGTCCAACGGCAAACCCTATACAGGACATCATGAAATCCAAAGGCATGGCCCACGTCTCTCGATCTGGAGGGGCTTTAGTGCTCTTGGTTCCTTCATCATTCAGCCCAAAGCTGGGATCATGGTCTCTCTTTAGACTTAGTTCTTTTGAGGCATTACTACAATACGTATCCTCCAAGTTTACTTTATAACTAATAGTTTGCACCTCCATCTTGCTCTTCCCCATCTTGAAAGACACTGATGTTATCTGGAAAGGTGGCTTGTTATGAATGAATGGTTGTATTGTCACAGCAAGTTTTCCTTGTTTTTAAATAAATACCAATACTTGGCAGGGAATGCCTATTACCACACAGTGTATTGGAGCATGTTGTAATAGAGCTGGTGTCGTTCCAATTCAAGGTTGGTCAGGTACAGTACATTTTTTTCTGAACTGACGTGTGTAGGTCCAAGATGTGCTGCTACTGCTTCTACAAATATATCCTGGGACATGCGAGGAGAAGATGATCCGACACAGCTGAATGGGATTGTTGACCAACCTGTCATTTAAAGGATCGCCTGTGGGAGGTCTGCAAAGATCCACAGCCAATACGTACCTCCTAGTCACATTTCAACAAGCACTGGCCCCAAGAATAGTTCTGTAGGCAAGTAGACTATGCTGTATGAATAGACTAATTATCTTGGGTTAATCAACATACAATAGTGCCCATGCAGTGCAATTTAACATAAACAAACTGGGGGTGACTGTTTTGTGTCAACGAGACAATCACAATTTTCAACAAAATACGCATAAGGAAGGATAATTACAATTTTTTTTTCTTATTTAAAAAAATTGGGGAGATTTCAGCATTTTTTTTTTTAAAAACAATCTCAAATTTCTTTGGAATCAATGAAGAAAGGGACATTCATTTTCATTTATTTTTTTCTACAATTTGGGAGATCACTTAAAAAAGTGGAAAAAGTAAAATACAAAATGTTAGTAGGCGAGCCTACACCTATACCTATAGATTTTAAGAATGGCTGTAAGTTGAAGTGGTTGGTTGGCCTTGTGAAAGAGGACCCACTGACGTGTGTAAAGATGACAATAGATGGAACGAAACCGGACGAAATTCTATCCATCTATGGGCAGGCTGATTGTACTGATTGAAGATTTATCATAGGTGGAGGAAATTTTGAATGGGGGGCGGGACTTGTGCTTGAAAAGGTGATATGATAGAGGGTGGAAGAAGTCGTGCTAGAAGAGGACATTTTTGTTGGGGGTATTTATGCTTGAAAATATGATATGGTAGAGGGGGGGGGAAGGAATTTGTGCTAGAAGAGGACATTTTTTGGGGGAGATTTGTGCTATTATGGATGATTGGGGGGTAATCGTGCTAGGACGGGAATTTTGTGTGTGTGTGTGTGTGTGTGTGTGGGGGGGGGGTGGTATTTGTGCTGGGATGGAGAACTGGGGGAGGGAAATTTGAAGTGGGGGGCCTTTGAGGGGCAAAATATTTATCATAGGTGGAGTAAACTTTGAGGGGGGGGGATTTTTGCTTGAAAAGGTGAAATGGTAGAGGGGCAAAAGAATTTGTGCTAGAAAAGGATTTTTTTTTGGGGGGGGGGGATTTGTGCTTGAAAAGGTGATATGTTAGAGAGGGGGGAGGAATTTGTGGAGAGGACATTTTTGGAGGAGGATTTGGGCTATTATGGATGATTGGGGGGTGATCGTGCTAGGAGGAGAATTTTGGGTGGGAATTTGTGCTAGGAAGTGGAATTGGGGGAGGGGAATTTGTACTGGGAGGGGATTTGAGGGGCAAAAGATCTATCATAGGTTGAGGAAATTTTGGGGGGGAGGGGGGGTTTGTGCTGAGCGTTTAAGGAGAGAGAGTATTTTGAGTGGGAAGAGGGCGGGGGGGAGGCAAAGATTTGTGTATGTAGATTGGTTCTCAATTTTTATGGGAGTGCGTGATTTTTGCTGACACATAATGCTGATACATCTTGGGAAGGGAGGGGGTGCAATTTGGTATGTTCTCCCTTTGTTCTAAATGACCTTGTCCCGGCACTGTGTGTGATCATCCATTTGTACCTCCAATGCTTAGCAGCCCAACTAAAATGGGTATAAACACAACTATTAATTGTAAGGGCTCATTCAAACCCACCCCATTGGTCAGTGCTGCCCAATGCTGTCCAATATAGCAAAGTGTGCTAAAAAAAAAAAAAAATAGGGCAACAAAAGGGGAGCTGTAATTATTTTTTGTGCCCTATTCAAAGTATAAAAAGACACATTTTTGGGTCTAGATGTACTTTAAATTGGTGATGATGCAAAGGTGAGAAGCTGCCAGTACATGGCGTTATTGTTCTATTAAATTTACTCCAGGTGCAGACAATGACTGGCTCCCGCCTGTGTTATTTGTACTGTCCGCTCATTGTTCTGTCCATGGAATTCATTACAGATAAGCATGAGGAATCGTTATTTGATTGCAAAACTATTGATCATAGTAAAAGCCAGTCATAGGTTTCAATGTACTGGAGGGCAGAAGACAGATTGGGGATTAATCCTGGCTCCAAGCCTATCTTTACTAAACGGAGTTATTGAGTGAAAAAGATTAACCCGTGCTTACCATAGAGACTCATTTATCTGTTTGCTTAGTGTACATTGATGGAGTAATGTATTGTCCGGGAGAAATTTTCAGACTCAGAAACACATACAGTTAGTCCCCTACATACAAACCTTCAAGTTGCGAAAATCCTAAAGATACGAACATAGGTTTGCATGTCAAATTGTGAGTTAGTTCATATTTCTGTTGGTTCTGTGTACTTTGCTGTATACAGTACTGTATATATATATATTTCAGCCTTTTTTCCCATATATTACTTGTGTGAAATGTGTTATAAACCTATTACAGTAATCTATTGGGACAATTGTGTTGGTTGGATACTTGGGCTTACTTTGTTGGACTTGCAAACAAATTCAATGTAGGAACGTGCTCTCGGAGCGGAACTTGTTCGTATGTAGGAGACTTACTGTACAGTCAACTTATACAGTATGTTTGTATGTTTTAGAATTGTGCTTCACTGGACACAGCCCTTTGACCAGCCCTTGGGGAACCAGTCCTCCCACTGATGCCAAAAATGGGCTACTATTCCTCCTATTGACACTAATGATGATACACAATTCCACCCATTGAGACTAATGACAGCACAATATTTCTCCCATTGACATAAATGATAGGGTAGTATTCCTCCCACTGACACCAACAATGGAGCATTATTCCTCCCACTGATATGAGTGATGCGGAACTATTCCTCTCATTGACACGAATGACTGGACACTATTCCTCCCACTGGTACCATTGATAGGGCACTATTTCTCTCATTGACACCAATGATGGAACACTTTTCCTTCCACTGACACCAATGATGGAGCACTATTTCTTCCACCGACACCAAAAAAGGCACTATTTATTTTACTGACAGCAATAATGGTGCACTATTTCTCCTACTGACACCAAAGATCCTTCTACTGACACCAATGATGGGGCACTATTCCTCCCACTGATACAAATAACTGGTCACTATTTTCAAATATGGAACACTATTCCTCTTGTTGATACTAATGGTGGGACACTATTCCTTTCAGTGACACCAATGGTAGGGTGCTATTAGCTCTACTAACTGGGCACTCTTTTGCCACGAACACACGACCAGAATATTCGACGGACTAGGTCCGACAGTCTTTCTGATGGATTTTGCAGCGGAGGCCCGCCAGACTTTCAAACAAACAGACTTGCCCACACACGATCACTCCAAAAGTCAGACGGATTCGAGCATGATGACGTACGACCGGACTAGAATAAGAAAGTTTATATCCAGTAGCCAATAGCTGCCCTAGTGTCGGTTTTCGTCCATCGGACTAGCATACAGAAGTACGGATTTTTCGACCGAACTCGAGTACGTCGGAAAGATTTGAAACATGTTTTATTTCTAGGTCCATCTGACTTTTGTGAAAAAAAGTCAGCTGGATCCTACACCCGACGGATTCATTCTGTCGGACCTAGTCCGTCGAAAAGTCCGGTCGTGTGTATGCGGCATTTCTCTCACAAATTCCAATAAAAGGGCACTATTCCTTACCTTGACACCAATGATGGAGCACTATTCCTTCCTTTGGCACCAATGATGGAGCACTATTCCTTCCTTTGACACCAATGATGGAGCACTATTACTTCCACTGATACCATAAGAAAGTAAACTGTAAGGGCAGGGATTGAGTAGTTGTAAGAATATAGTAATGAACCAATAGAAATAGAAATGAACCAATAGAAAGATAAAAATAAAAGTAACAATAAAAGTCCATTAGTCCGTTAAAGGATCAGTCCTTAACCCTTTCGTGACTAAGCCTATTTTTGGAATTTGGTGTTTACAAGTTAAAATCCATATTTTTTGCTAGAAAATTACTTGGAACCCCCAAACATTATATATATTTTTTTAGCAGAGACTCTAGAGAATAAAACGGCGATCGTTGCAATATTTTATGTCACACAGTATTTGCGCAGCGGTGTTTTAAACGCAACTTTTTGGGAAAAGGGACACTTTCATGAATAAAAAAAAAAAAAAACAGTAAAATTAGCCCAATTTTTTTGCGTAATGTGAAAGATAATGTTACGCCGAGTAAATAGATACCAAACATGTCACACTTTATAATTGCGCGCACTTGTGGATTGACGACAAAGTACGGTACTTAAAAATCTCAATAGGCGACGCTTTAAAAATTTTTTACGGTTACCAGGTTAGCGTTACAGAGGAAGAATTATTGCTCTCGCTCTGACGATCGCGGCGATACCTCACATGTGTGATTTGAACACCATTTACATACGCGGGCGCGACTTCCGTATGCGTTTTCTTTGCTTCGCGAGCTCGCGGGGACGGCGGGCGCTTTAAAAAATTTTTTTTATTTTTTATTTATTTTATTTATTTTCAAATGACTAAATTGTTTTTAAAAAATAAATAAAAAATGGATCACTTTTTTTGCTGTCACAAGGAATGTAAACATCCCTTGTGACAGTAATAGGTGGTGACAGGTACTCTTTATGGAGGGATCGGGGGTCTAAAAGACCCCCCACCCCTCCTTTACACTTCAATGTATTCAGATCGCCGAAAACGGCGATTCTGAATACCGGATATTTTTTTAAAACCGGCGCCATTGGCAGCCGAGTAAACGGGAAGTGACGTCATGACGTCGCTTCCGTGTTTACGATGAGGAGACTGGAACGAAGCCGATTACGGCTTCATTCCAGTCCCTGCCCAGCAGCCGGAGGCAGCGGAATTTGAATCGGTGCTCCCGATCGAGCGGGAGCACCGGTAACAGCGGCGGGAGGCGGCGGGAGGGGGGGACGTCCACTCCCGCTCCTCGGGCATAACAGCCGAGCGGCTTTTAGCCGCATTGGTTGTTATGCCTGGATAGCCAATCGCCTGCTGAAAAAAACGGTACCGGGGTGATGCCTGCAGGTGCGGGCATCATCCCGGTATACCCCCCGGAAGCCGAGTACGCACATCTGCGTACGCTCGGCGGGAAGGGGTTAAAATGAATGGCGGCAGCTATCCTCAGAGAAAGCCAGCTCTGTGAACAGACAAGGAAGAAGGGAAAACACAGGAAGCGCCACACGAGTGTAGTATTTAAGCAAAGTTTTAATCACAAAGTAAATGTAACACTCACAAGAAGTAAAGGAATGTTAAGCTCATCTGCTCATCTTTGATCAGACAGATGAGCTTGACATTCATTTACTTCTTGTGAGTGTTACATTTACTTTGCAATGAAAACTTTGCTTAAATACTACACTGAGTTGGCGCTTCCTGTGTTTTCCCTTCCTCCTTCCATTGATACCAACAATGGGGCACTATTCCTCCCACTGACACCAATGATGGGGCACCATTCCTTCCACTGACACCAATGATGGGGCACCATTCCTTCCACTGACACCAAAAATAGGGCACTATTTTTTATCTACTAACACAAATGATGGGCACTATTCCTCCTACAAATAACTGGTCGCTATTTTCAACAATGGGACACTAATCAGAGTAAGGAAAAGGATGGTTGGCATTTAGGATGACATCCAAAAAATGGTATTCCTTTAAAAACAGCCTACGCAATTTGGACATTAGTCCTTAGTCATGGTCCTAAAGTAGGGTGTTTTTACAGCATTGTACATGCCTTTTCGATAAAGGAATACCATTTTTTGGATGACATCCTGAGGGCTGAACATCCCTTTCCTTACTCTGGTAAGTTGGAGGTATCGGCAACCTAGAGGTCTGAGCACCGGGTGGAGCTGCTATGTGGGAGGTTATAGTGCCTATTTTTCCCTGTTTTCCCTTAATGGGACATTAATTCTCCCGTTGATACTAATGGTGGGGCACTATTCCTCTCAATGACACCATTGGTAGGGTGCAATTAGTTCTACTAACAACAACAATGGGGCACTCTTTCTCTCACTTTTCTCCAATAATAGGGCACCAAAGATACTGTAGGTCAGCAATGGCAGCCTCCATAAACCTTCCATGGCAGGTCTACTTTAAACACCAGCGGTTTCTAGTGTTTTTTTCTACTTTCTAAAAGTTCTAATAGATAACAAAGGTTAAAAAATACACTTTTAGCCCTTGTACACACGGTCGGTGATTCCGTCAGAATGTTTCCTATCGGACCGTTTTGTCGGATATTCCGACTGTGTGTGGTCTGCATCGGACTGTTTCCGTCGGAATATCCGACGGACCAATTTTTCCAACTTGCCGGTAAAATTTTCCGACAAAATGCTCCGATCGGACATACTCCGATCATGTGTAGCCTACTCCGACTGACAAGGTGCCACGCATGCTCAGATCAAATTCCTAGACCAAAGCTATTGGCTACTAGCCTGAACGTAGTCCCGTCATAACGAAATAACGTCATCACGTTATGTACAATCGGATTTTCCGACAACTTAGTCCAACCGTGTGTATGCAACATCACTTCCGGACCTCTTCCGGAATGAATCCGTCTGAATTACTGATTTGGTTGTCGGAATCTCCGACTGTGTGTACAAAGGCTAAGAGGAATGGTGTTTAAAGCAGAAGTAAACCCATCCATAAAACAGTTTCATTTCCGGGGCATGCCAGAAATGTAACAATCCCGTTGGTTGTGATCTCAATCAAACTGTTAAACCATCCAATGGCTGGTGTCATGACTGATCACATGTGCGGCATCATGGTAAAGATGGCAGCTTCCTTGGCTGAAAACGATAGGGGAGTTTACTTCCACTTTAAAGCTGCCCATAGATAGTCTCTGCATATGCCTCAGCAAGCATTTTCAAAATCATTAATGTTGGGCTCAGCTGAGCAGTTATGATTCTGCTAAGCAGTGTGTTGGAGGGGGAGTAACATAGAAAGATGCTACTGATGTGGCCTTATAGCTGAGTAGTCACAAATAACAATAAATAATCATGTTTATGCTATGCAGAATGGTAGAGGAATGGTGATGTAGGCTGATGATACTGGTGCAGACTTGTCGGAGGCAAAACTAGGGATTGGAACAGATTCAGAAAACCTTTCCAACTGTTTCCCTCATAAGTGGTCATCAGATGGACATCTTGCTAACTATCAGAGATGGATTAAGGTTGAATGTCAACCAAGGCAAGGTAATAGCTCCCCCCCCCCCCCAATCCCTTAAACTGACATTGGTAAGGATTATATTAGTGAAGCCGCCATTTGTACTGCTTGACCTTATCAGATACCATCTCCCTATCAGTGCTGTACCTCCTCCCTTGCGAAGTAAAAGGCTGGCGCAGAGCTTTAACAATTTGCATCTCACTGGTTAACTTTAGAGAACTAAGGTTGTAGCCAGGCCCTCTGGACATTTATCTGCCCTTGGTTTCTACCTGGGTGATCTTTTGATGATTCACCTCTTCTACCCATAGGGAGGAGGCTCTAGATCCACTCAAAATCAGCCAAATACATCTACTGTCATCTCATATCCTGCTTGGAGAACACAATGGCTCCGCTGGAGGGATTCCCCTGTCAACACTGTCCGTGTTGATAGGGAAATAGAGCAATTTTGGGTTGCAGGAAAGAACATTGCTCTGTCTACGGGCGGCCTTAGTTTGACATTAGTTTGACATTATTAATCCATGATGCCTATGCCTAAGAATTCCCCTTCATTGAGGAGGAATTGTCCACTGAAGTCTACTGAGAAACAGACACTTCCAGGAGTGACAATCTGCTGTGTCCTCCCTGTGAGCTCAATGGTTCTTCCCACTGACCACCTCACTAGGGTACACAGCATGCACTTTCATAGGTTGCTGTCAGTGGCATGTTGTAGTTATTTGCTCTGAAAATGCAGCATATACAGTGCCTTGAAAAGTATTCATACCCCTTGAAATTTTCCAAATTTTGTCATGTTACAATTGAAAAACGTAAATGTATTTTATTGTGATAGACCAACACAAAGTGGCACATATAGTAATTGTAAAGTGGAAGGACAATGGTTTTCAAATTTGTTTACAAATAAATATGTGAAAAGTGTGGCGTGCATTTGTATTCAGCCCCCTTTACTCTGATACCCTAAACCAAAATCTAGTGGAATCCATTGCCTTCAGAAGTCACCTAATTAGTAAATTGTGCAATGGCACTGTCTATGGCTGGATTTACACAGGAAGTTGTAGATGGGGTAGACCACTGAAGTGTAACCTGGGGTAATCCTGGTATCTTCCGATGCTAAATATTTAAGCAATTGAAGGAAACTAGGGGTAACTATCTACTACCATGAGTAGGGAGGGGAAGGGAGCATAGGTAACCAACTTGGGAACTTGGGGATAAATAGAGGAGAATGGAGGTGATCCCATGGGTGGGCCTGGTTAGGACAGAGGTATGTGGGAAGGGTGGAAAGGTAGGGGGAAGGCAAAGGAATTAGGAAATGAGGATAGCCCACGGCCATACCTTAGATGGGGGGGGGGGGGGGTGGTGTGCGTTGGCAAGGGGGAGTGAAGGAGAGTTGGGGAAGTTAGGTTGAGGTGGGGAAAAGACAAAGAGAGGGCCAGAAGGTGAAAAAGTAGGTGGATGAAGGAGTAATTTAGGTGCTGTTTAGCGCAGAGCATATCAGGGCAGGGTTAGACAAAGTTGGACTGGAGAGAAAGTGTTTGCACTGTTCAGTAAAGAGAAATCTACTTAAATAAGCTCTGTCCTCACCCAAGATGGCCAAAAAAGTCACAAGGGGCCCCAGCGTCCAATTGAATAGGTGATCTCTTAGTTCTCACAAGATGATCTTTTAAGTTCTCACAACTTTCTTCCCCTTCTGTATACAGTTTAGTACCCCTACAGTGGGGAGTACAGACTGCATCTGCCTACACACACGTCATGTCAACCCGTACCAAAGTCATGATATTGCAATGCCTCTGTTGTTTTTCATTTCTTTCAGTAAACCTGTCTCTATGGTCATGACCATATTCAATTTCACAGTAGTTCTCTGTGTGCTTATGTGGTATTCCTCCCCTACTCTAAAAGACATGCAGGTAAGTCAACTGGCTTCCATCAAAAATGGCCCTAGTATGTGTATGTATGCATGTGTGTTAGTGATCAGAGACTGTAAGCTCCTTGAGGGCAGTGACTGATGTGAACTTACAATATATAAAGTGTTGAAAAAACTGTTGGTTCTATATAAATATCTGAAATAAATAAACTACTGTCCGACTCCAAACCATAAAGAATGAAGCTGCAGAGGGCCACTTGTTCCTGAATGATAGGATGAAGACTGATGAGAGAATGGTGTTCAGTATGAAAGGACCCCAGATAAGGACGTCTGTAAATTTGACACTTCCCTTTATATTCAGTGTTTTCGTCTTCATAGTAATTAGAAATTGTGAATTGGTAACAAGAAAATGCTAATTTGTATGTGCTTTTGTGCATTTCATTCATGAAGTCTTATCCATCCTAAAACAATGCTGTAATTAAATCATGAAAATCACATTTATTTCCATATAAGATTTGGTGAAGGGTGTTGGAGGTGCATGACACTTTACCTAGGGCTCATTGTCATAGATAAGCATCAAAAGTTTGTCTATGTATACTTTTTTTTTTTTTTCCTTGAGCAAGGCTTGATCTCTGCTTAATTTGCATAGGTCTTGGGCTTTGGCAGCAATTTAACTGGTAAGATAGACTGGTTGGCTGGAGGCCACATAGGCTTTGACGTAGGGTTCCATGGCTACCAGGGATGGCACATGTAGTGATGGTGGACTAGAATGGTAGTATTGTGTGTTTTCCCAGTCATTCATCACCTATAGTTATGTCCCTTAAATCTAAGTGACCATCATCATATTTGTGAGCCCAACCTAATGGATTGTGGGACTAATAGTTTTTCTGACCAGCGATTCCATTGCATAGCCATACACCGGGACTACACATCCCAGGGATTCTTGCTACCATGCAGGGGACTTCTGGGAGAAACTATAAAGGAGCCAGGAGATCCACCCCAAGCTCTCTTCTTCCTGGGCCTTGTGTAATGCACACCTCTCCGTGATGGGGGAGAGAGAAGTTGCGGCCTACCACGTGGTGTTCAAGGGATTCCAGTCTGGCCTCGGAGAGCCTAACCCTGTTTGCTGTTCGTCAGATATCTACACGGCACCAACTCAGCAGCTCGACACCACGTTTGTCCACACTCTGAGGGTCTTCGCTGGCGTGCTTCATTGATGGATGTCTCTTCCCAGGTCCTTGTCTGCAAGGCATCTAGTTTGGTCCAGTCGTTGATGAGAGGGCAATAGCCCATCTTCTGCAATCTTTCCCTGGTGACTTTATTGGAACACTGTGTACAGACACCTTTACCTTGGGAACACTTTACTGCACTTCCATTTGAACACTGTACATAGACACCTTTACCTACAACCATTTCAAGGAGTACTATTACCCTGTTTAAGGCAGTCAGTCTGTTAATATAACGCTGTGCCTTATTGGATATAATTTAATGAGCTCCAACTGTGAAGACCTGCACCTTGGAAGTTGCTGTTACTATTTAAAGGGCCTTACACTATCCTTATTCTGTCTGATCTCTCATTAGGATTAAAAGTTTGAAGAGGCAGGCCTGGGGTTCCCCTTTAGAGTGTAACTACCTGCATTAAACACTTAACCCTTTATTGTCCTACAGGCCATTCTTCAGGTGGTATCTCACTGTACATTATGCATATTGTATCTTCATATTGTTAAACTGTTCTTAAGCTCTTTTTGGAGAATTCCTCTATAGAGTCTGGGCTGTTATTCAGAACTTGATCTATTGCCCTCCTTTGTAAATTAATATTACTTTGCTACTCCAGAAAAAGCTGAGCTAATATAAACATATTGATCTGTGTGACATGTCATTTAAAGGTGCTTGTGGAAACATGTCTGAACCCAGAGTGTCAGGTGGGTTGGAAGGTTTACAGGGTCATGGTGATGCAGATGAGCAGGTAAATCCAAGCAGTCCTCAAGGGGACCGTGCTACACACATAGTGGCTATTTTAAAGTTATTCTGCCCATTGCTACCTGTAGATTCAAAGAGCCTTTTGGAAATTTCCTATACTGCACTTCTTTTATATAAATCTCTTATTATCTTTCTTTTGTGTACAGACTTCAAGTGGGCTACCCTCACAGGGGAGAACTCCTTGAGTTGAAAACAACGTAAGGGTTGAGCATAGGGAAACAAAAAAAATTACCCTAGGCTCACATAGCAATCCACATCTTTCCAGAGTTGGTTTAGATTTGTTTTTTCATGGGCTAGGGTATAAATCGTGGAGGTGAAAATGGTCGAAGTGGCTTTTGGGTTGGGTCCTGGATAGGGTGTTAACAGCTCATATCCACAACTGTTATGGGGTCTTCCAACCAAACAACTGTTGCAAGGTCCCAGGCCTCCTTCAGTCTAATGAGAACCTCCAGAGCCAAGAGCTGCTGATGTCCTTCCATATAGAGTGGATTGTAAGGCATTTTGGGTGTAGTGTAAAGTAGATTCATGGGTGCCAGACACTTCTTTAATGCAAAGAGATTTTATTTCTCTTGAACAGAATCTTGAGAGAGAGGGTTAGGGCCATGATACCCTTAGGCAGTTGCAATGTTAATTTGGCACACTCCGAGACTTCTAATGCCAGATATGATCAGATTATCCAGTGGACTTAGTCTGGTGGACAAACTGCCGGAAAGTCCGCCGGACTTTCCGAACGAGCGGACCTGCCCACACACAACCGGACTTTTTCCGGCGTACCGAAATGAACGGACTTGCTGTTCATTTTGAAGACGGCTCCAGGTAGTTGGGACTAGCGAAGGAAGTCAATGTCGCCGTCGAAGGCGGCGAGATTGACACGTCACTGGCCCCGTCACCTGGTATGGACGTAAAGGGGAAGCCCTACGCTGAAAAAACGGCGTGGGGGTCCCCCCAAGGTCCATATCAGACCCTTATCCGAGCACACAGCCCAGCTGGTCAGGAAAGGGGGTGGGGTCGAGCGAGTGGCCCCCCCTCCTGAGCCGTTCCAGGCCATGTGCCCTCAACATGGGGGGGTGCTTTGGGGAAGGGGGGCCGTGCAGAAGAAGACCCCCGGGCGGCGACGAAGAAGAAAGCCGGGCTCCTCCGCTAGTAAAATAGCTAGCAGTGAAGATAGTGGAGGAGTCCATCAAGAAGACCCCCCAAGACGGAAGAAGACCCCGGAGCTGTGCAATAAATTATTTTAAACCCTTGTGTGGTGTTTTTTTTACATTATTTTCACCAGGTGAATGGGTAGGGGTACATTGTACCCCGTACTCATTCACATAGGGTGGGGGGCTGGTATCTGGGGGCCCCCTTATTAAAGAGGGCTCCCAGATTCTGATAGGCCCCCCGCCCGCAGACCCCGACAACCAACAGCCAGGGTTGTCGGGAAGAGGCCCTTGTCCTCATCAACCTGGGGACAAGGTGCTTTGGGGTGGGGGGGGCCGCATGGTCCCAAAGCACCCCCCCATGTTGAGGGCACGCAGCCTGGTACAGCTCAGGAGGGGGGGCGCTCGCTCGTCCCCACCCCCTTTCCTGACCAGCCGGGCTGCGTGATCGGATAAGGGTCTGATATGGACCGTGGGGGGGGACCCCCACGCCCTTTTTTTGGCGTAGGGCTTCCCCTTTAAGTTCATACCAGGTCACATGGGCAGGGTAAACGGGGTGGGGTCAGGGGTGGAACCAATGGGGCGGGAAAATGAGGTTTCTCTTAGGGTGTCAAAAATCCTTGCACCAGCCCTGGGCAGAAGAGAAAAGTGCAGCAATTCTAGACTTAGGGTGAAATCATTTGATCCCTAACAATGAGCCAAGGTAACTACACCTGGCAGGTAAATTTAGGTGCAACCCTGCCTAAACATCCAGGTGCTACACAACTATGAGCACATAGTGTTTTAGCAGTGTATAGTGGCAGGAAATTTTAGAGGCTTTTAGTGGCAGGAAAAAAAAACACTGTATGTGCGTCCAGGAGCAGCAGAGTTAGGGCAGAAAATATGGTTGACTCTACTAAAAGCTGATAGAAGCTGCCAAAAGCGTCTAAACGCTAGTGCTTGAGCATTAAATAATTTCAATGGTTAAATGATTTATAATGGCCAATGAAATGAATTACTGCCTAAGCTCTTGATGCTTGTAAAATCTTATAAAAGTTTTGGAAACGTTTTCTGCTGGCTTCTAGGAGAGTTAAAAAAAATGTCCTGTGTTCATGAGGCATTAGGGGTGATATTCTTGCCAATGGCCACCAAAGTAAGGAGCATTCTTCCCACTGACCAGTGGCATCGCTAGGGGGTGGCTTTTGCGGCTATAACCCCAAATCTGGGGCCCATAGCCCTGAGTCTCTGCAGGGGTCCCCAAGGGGAGGGGAGGCTCTCTGGGGACCCTGATGCAAGGGGGAGGCTCTCTGTTGACCCTGATGTAAGGGGGGCTCTCTAGGGACCCTGATTTAAGTGGGGGGCTCTCTGGGGATATATACACACACGTATATTACTATATATACATGTGTATGCCCACCCAAGCGTATTACTTTCTTTACTATGTTGCTATGGGCTCTAGCCCCAGATCTTTTGTAGACCTAGCAATGCCCCTGCCATTGACCACTAATAAATTGGTTTTACCAAGCTTCCTCAAGACCTAAACATTTTTTCAAGGGCTCATCTGGGGTAAAAAGTTTGAGACATAGAGAGAGAAATACTCTCACTT
The DNA here is from genome assembly GCF_037356315.1 of Lithobates pipiens. Lineage (NCBI taxonomy): Eukaryota > Metazoa > Chordata > Amphibia > Anura > Ranidae > Lithobates > Lithobates pipiens. Next base: position 170,967,556 of record NW_027507685.1, on the reverse strand, counting down.
CCTATTGTGCTAATGGGACAGGAAATTAAGGCAAATCTGTCTAAAAAAAAACAGACGGCAACATAAATAAACTTAAGGGGTCTTAACCCTTCCCTACACTAACCAAAACTCAGAAGAAAAGGTTTTGGCTTTACAGATATATTTTAAGTATTATTTTTTGGTGTAGAAGGGTTGCAACATATTGCTGCTGTGAATACAGCAAGTAAGTTAAATGAGGAGGTCCACCAATGCCACCAGCAATATTTATCACCATGTAGACACATGTACCGAATTTCTTCTGATTCTCAAAGTGTCCTTCTTTCCTAAAGTTGGGGGGGTTTGCTGGCTCGGTAGATTACTATTCTTTATTTCAACGGTGTATTTAGCCATCTGGCTTCAGATTTATGGTCTTCATCTCCTTGCATACACTGGTTCACTTCTGTGTCTTCTGTGCTGGCGTGCTTCGACATTGAGGTTACTCTCAAAAGCAGAGCTTGGTCATTCACAAGGCAACTCAGGTAGGAACCTAGGACTTGGGGAATGTCTAGGGGGCCAGCTACAGCCTTCAAGGGAGGCACGGAAACGCAGGCTAGACGGAGGTGCAGGGCTGGCATGACCAATGCAAGGTAGCCCCTATAGGGTTAACTTTTAGAGAGAACAAGGAAGGGGTGGAGCGGTAGGAAAGGAAGGGAGGGCGGAGCAGTATATAAAAGGGGGGAGGAGCAAAAGCAGCAAGCGTGGGGTCACAAGTTGGAAGTTGGGCTGCGGTGAGGACGCTGAGTGCAGGCACAGGACGGAGCGGCGGTAATCGCGGGCCGGAACGGGTGGGTTTTTTCCGCGGGTGGGTTTGTGCTGGACTTGTGGTGCGATGGAGGACGTGGCTGACCTGCTGGAGCGGCTCCGCGCGGCGGCGGGGACACGCGGGACAGACTGGCTGCAGGCGCAGGTAGCGGCCATTACGCGGGAAGCGGCGGGGGGGCCTGTTGCACGGGGGATGTCACACCACGCGCTCGGCGGTCCAGGCCACCTGAGCGCTTCTCGCCTGGCCCCTCCACCAGAGCCCAGCACCCTCACAGGAGCCCGATAGCGGACCCGCCGCCCCCCGCCAAACGGTCTTCAGCGGGGACTCGGGGGGGGGGGGGGGGGTCCGGGCGGAATCCTATCCGTGGGCGGGGCTCGGGGAGCGGGGGGTTGGAGCCAGATGTCACCCCCTCCCCACTGGCGCGGTCAGGCGATGGACAGAGCACGGTTCCCCTTGCTGCCGCGGTGCTGCCGCCGCAGGGGGAGACCCGGCGGAGGAGACACAGTGCCACACCTGCGCGTCAGCTACCAGATGCTGCGGGCAGGTCGGGGAGGAGCGGAAGTGGAGCCGTGCGGGTGGACAGGGGCAGGCCTACGGGGCCCGCACAGGGATGCAGTGCGGGCGCCTTGCTCAGCAGGAGGGACGGTCGGGCCTATGACGACGGCAGAGCATCTACCAGCACCGCTGACGCACCCCCGGGCCGCCCCACGACCGGAGGGTCTGCTACACCTATGCTATCCACGGCAGATGTGCGTTCCGAAGGAGAACTGTCGGGTTCAGAAGAGGAGGTCCTTGGTCGGGTAGAGGCTGCGGGAGCATCCGGAGGGACGGCTGACGGGAGGAGACCCACGCAGCCAGGTAAGGGGCTTAATTTTACTGCTACTGCTTTGCCTGATGCTTTGGGGTGTATGTCGGGGGCGGCTGGGAGCGCGGCGTGGGGCCGCGCGGGCGGTGCCGCTGGAGGCGGGCGGTCTGCCCGCCTCCGGCGGGACCCAGGAATCGTTGCAGGCGTTGTTGGGTGGTTTGAAGGATCTGCTGCAGAGGTTTGCTGACGGGGCTTCCGGGGGACCCCCGCAGGTTGCGCCCTGGGTGGGGGGCCTGGGGGCGGGGTCGGGTTTGAGTTCCCTTCCGGGGGGCGGGGTGTCCCGCGGGGGGCCTCGCAGGGGCCAAGGTTTGGGGCGGGCCCGGGGCAGGCGGCGCTAGGGTCGCTGGGTTTAGGCTCCCAATCAGTGGTTCCGGTGCAGGCGTCTGGGAGTGTGGCGGTGGAGGTAAGTTCTCAACAGGGGACGACGGTGGCTGGGGCGTCATCGGTAAGTATGGGGGACGACAAGGCGGCGAAGGAGGCTGCGGCTCGGGTCGATTTGGTTCGGCTTGCGGACGCGGCTAAGTGTGAGGTTTATGTCTGTTACGAAGGGCCCTTGGGTGCACATCTCAAGCAGGAGGTGCGGGATAAGATAAAGAAGGGTGAGTATGTGGAGATCTTTTCGTTGCTCCCCTTGGAGAAGTTCAATTTGGATAGGGTCAAGCCTGATGACTCTAAGAAAGACGATGAGGAAAAGAGGCGGTATCGGCTGATACCGCGGACTTTCCCTAATTGGCTGCAGGTGTTTGCCATTCTGGCTAGTGTGATTGGCGAGACGGCGCCGGAGCATTGCTCGGCCCTGTTTTGTTACATGGACGCCTTCGGGGAAGCGCATAGGGTGTATGGGGGTACGGCTTGGCTGCGCTATGACGAGCAGTTTCGGCAGCGGAGGGCAGTGCGGCCTGATATTCGGTGGGATCACAAGGATATCAGTCTTTGGATGCGATTGATGGCGTCGGCGCGGACGCCTTCGCAGTTTTTTCAGGGGGGGGCCGGGGGAACCCCCGCCTCAGGACTTCCGGGCGGAATAAAAAAAGGGGGTGTGCTGGCAGTTTAACGAAGGGGCCTGCAAGTTCGGGGGGTCCTGTTGATTTAAACATGCGGGTTCCGGTTGCGGCGGCAATCACTCACTCTCCCGTTGTTTTAAAAAAGGCAAGCGTGCCGGGGAACCTGCGGTCAAGAGGGACAACCCCGGTGAGGATGGAAAGGATGCGGCCTTTTCTAAATAGGTACCCGGACAAGGGGGCTGCGCGGGTGCTGGGGGAGGGGTTCGCTGTGGGTTTTCGGATTCCATGTTCCTTGCGGGTGGTTCCTCCGGTGGCCAAGATGTTGCGGTCCGCCTTGCGGAATCCGGGGGTGGTCAGCGAGAAATTGGCGAAGAAGGTTTCGTTAGGGAGGATGTGTGGCCCGTTCAAGGAACAACCGTTGCTGGATTTGGTGGTGTCTCCGTTGGGGGTGGTGCCTAAGAAGGAGCCTAACAAGTTCCGGCTTATCCATCATCTGTCCTTTCCAAAAGGGGGTTCCGTGAACGACGCCATAGACCCGGAGGCCTGCACAGTGTCATACACGTCGTTTGACGCGGCTGTGGGTTGGGTGCGGCATTACGGGAAAGGGGCCCTTATGGCGAAGTCTGACATCGAGGCGGCGTTTCGGCTGTTGCCAGTGCACCCGGAGAGCTTTTGGCTATTGGGGTGTTGTTGGCAGGACCTGTTTTACGTGGACCAGTGCTTGCCCATGGGCTGTTCCGTGTCCTGTGCCTTGTTTGAACTGTTTAGTTCATTCTTGGAATGGGTGGTGCGCGATGTGTCGGGCTGGGCGTCAGTGATTCATTACCTGGATGACTTTCTCGTCGTGGGCCCCCCGTCTTCCAATGTGTGTGCGATCCTTTTGGCCACGTTGCAGCACATTGCGGAACGATTTGGCTGCCTACAAGACGGAAGGGCCTGCCACGGTTTTGAGTTTTTTGGGCATTGAGATAGACACGGATGTCATGGAATGCCGCTTGCCGGTGGAAAAAGTCGACGGACTGAAACGGGATCTGCGGGAGTTGGTCGGCATGCGGAAAGTGCAACTGAGGAAGTTACAGTCGGTCCTGGGTAAGTTGAATTTTGCTTGCCGGATCGATCCGATGGGTCGGGTTTTTTGCCAACGGCATGTCGGCGGCTACGGCGGGAACGCAGGTTCCGACCCACTTCATTCGGTTAACTAGGGAACTTAGGGAGGACTTGCGGATTTGGCAGACTTTTTTGGAAGGCTTCAATGGACGGTCGGTGTGGATGAAGGGGCCGGTGAGTAATTTTGACGTGGAATTGGTGACGGATGCGGCAGGGTCCATGGGCTATGGGGCCTTTTTTCAGGGACAATGGAGCGCGGAGGCCTGGCCCCGGACGTGGGTGGAGGCGGGGTATACAAAGAACCTAGTGCTGCTGGAATTGTTTCCAGTGGTGCTGGCACTGGAGCTCTGGGGTGGGCCGTGCCGGGATCTGAAGATCAGGTTGCACTGCGACAACATGGGCGTGGTACAGGTGATCAATCGGATGTCGGCGTCTTCGCAACCGGTGATCCGGCTGCTGCGCCATCTGGTGCTGCGGTGTTTGCAGGCGAACATATTTTTGTATGCCGTCCATATCCCGGGGGTGGACAATAACGTTGCCGATGCCTTATCTCGATTCCAGTGGGAGAGGTTTCGGGCTTTGGCTCCGGATGCGGCGAGAGAGGGGATCCCCTGCCCAGGGTGGCTCTGGGAGGTTGCGTTGGAATCGCCACAGAATGGATCAGGAGGTCGGTGAGCAGTGCGACCTGGGCGGCATACAGTAAGGTGTGGAGGGAATGGCTGGATTTTACACGGCTGGCGGACGCTGAGCTGGGGGGGGGGGTGGGGATCAGGGGCTGTTGGTGTTGTGTTTTGTTTCTAAGGTCATGGAACACGCGGGGTCAGTGGCTTCGATTGAACGTAAGCTTGCGGCGCTGGCCTTTTGGTTTAAGTTGCGGGGGAGGTGGATCACACCAAGGGTTTTTGGGTCAAGCAGGCGGTCAAGGGGTACAAGAAGGGCAATCCGCGGAATGATATGAGGAGGCCGGTGACCTTCCATGTCTTGCAGGTCATTTGCGATCGCTTGGGAGAACAGTGCACTTCCAGCTATGAAGTGCGGTTGTTCCGAGCGGCCTTTTCATTGGCGTTCTTTGGGGCTTTTCGGGTGGGGGAGTTGGTTAGTCCGGCAAAGACCGTTGGGGGAGGCCTGTTGGGTCAGGATGTGACCCTGGGGGCCGATAGGGTGCTTTTGCGGCTGCGTAGGTCCAAGACGGACCAAACGGGGAAGGGGGTGGACATATGGTTGTTTGCTTTGCCAGGATTGGGGTTATGCCCGGTGCGGGTGGTCTCAGAGTTTCTGGGGGTTAGACCTCACGGGGTGGGCCCTTTACTGGTGCATCGGGACGGGACTTTTTTATCCCGTTTTCAATTTGTGGCCGTGTTTCGGAAGTGTTTGCGGGCGGGGGGTTTGGATTGCTCGCAGTTCGCCTCCCACTCCTTCCGCATCGGGGCAGCCACTGAGGCGGCCAGGTGCGGGTTGGACGAGGCGGTAGTCAAGAGGATTGGGCGCTGGGAATCACGGAGGTTTAGGTCGTACGTGAGGCCACATTTGATGTAGGTGGAGTTCAGGGTTTTTTGGTTCGTGTTTTACAAGTGGGGGGGGACGGATGTTTTTGGGCTGGACGGGGGGACACAGACGGGTGTTGCGCAGTTGCTTTAGTATTTTGTCTTTTCCTTTCAGATGGAGGTCCTTTCAGATGGAGGTCGCGAACGCCTCGTCTGCTATGGCCAATTTTATACTCCAAACTCCGGTGTGGTCTATTTATTGGGAAAGGGGGAAGGTAAAATGGGAATGGTAAAGGTATGGGTAGTGAAAGGGAATATTTACGGAAGGGGTAATTACCGAATGCATAGGTCATGTTCCTGCAGTAAACCAAGGGGATAAGGCATTTGGTCAAAGCTGTGCACCAGCTTGTCACTTCATAAGGGAAGATGTACTTGTAGACAATTGGTGCACGATGAGCCCAAGCTCAGCACTATGGGTGAAAGCAGGAGAGGCAGCTTCCCTTGGGTGAAGTGCCTTTATGTATGTGGGGGGACAGCACAATAATACAGCCACTAGTGCACATTGAACTAACCTGAGCGACCACCCTCACCCCTTCCATACTTTACTGACTTGCTGCCTGGGGCCTGCCAGAGGGTAAGGTTCATTGTTTGCACCAGTGGTGTATTTAAGGAAGTGTAGGTCTGCATCGGATACCAGCACTTTCAGAGTGCAAACCAGCTGCCTGACAATTTTTTTTGTTCACTTTGCGCTTGTCGGACAGGCAGAAGTGGCGCTGTAATGCTAGTATCATAGATCCCAGTTTCAGAAGATGACCAGGTGCCAATTTCAGGAGAAGGGGTGCACAATTTGGCACTGGATGACTTTCTGCTGGTACAAGTTGTGCTCCTCTTTAAATACTATAACCTCAGAGGTTTGTTAGAGAACCTTAGTGAACAAACAGCATCATGAAGGCCAAGGAACACACCAGACAGGCAGGGCTGGACTGGGACAAAAATTTGGCCCTGGACTTCATCCAGACCGGCCCACTCCAATTTTGCAAACACGCACAAAAACAGTATGCTGCGCACTTGCACGAGAGTGACGTCATCACGGCCCGGCTAGACACATAGCAGGAGTATGCAAACTCAGAAGCCGACAGCACACTGCTGGTGATCTTTTTTTTTCCACTCTCCTCTAAGGGGATCGGATGCGTACGGACCGTCTGTCCGTGTTCATCCGATCCGCTCTGCAGACGGATAGAAAAATAGGATTTTCCTCCGTCTGCAGAATCGGACTGTTGCGGAGGCGGAGGAAATCGGGTGTCTGCGGATGTTCATGTGTGAAAGGGGCCTAACACAAACCCTCAGATAAATTGAATATATAGCAAAGGATGTGATGCTAACCAAAATAACATAAAAAAAAATCCATTTGGTGCAAATAATGATTCAAATAATACAAAAAATCCAACATAGCTAAAAGTACATCAAACGTGTCAATTAATATTGAAATGTGCATAAAAAAATTTTTCAGCAAAAAATTCATATATAAACCATGCTTATAATTAAAACCATTTTATCCAAACTATGTCCTTGGTATTAAAGTGCAAAAAGAGTGCAAAAAAAAGGGGGGGTTTTAATAAGCATTTTTTATATATGATTTTTTTTTGCTGAAAATATTTTTATGCACATTTTAATATTAATTGACAGTTTTGGTGAACTTTTAGCTATGTTGGATTTTGCATATTATTTTAACCATTATTTTCACCAAATGGATTTTTTATGTTATTTTATTTAGCACCACATCATATATATATATATAGAATATGGCTGTGTGTATGATATATATATGTATATATATATATATATATATATATATATATATATATATATATATATATATATATATATATATATATATATATCATACACACAGCTATATTCTATATACAGCTATATATATATATATATATATATATATATATAGCCATGTGCTATATACAGTATTCAATGGGCCGGCCGGTTACCTGGATGGGTTCCTGCAGCACCGCCATCCTCCAGGCTCCCTCGTCTGCTCCGGGGACTTCTCTGCCTGTCGGCTGCTCTCACGGCGGCCCCCGGCTCATTTAAACTCACAGCGTCCGTTACCGCGGGGGCCGCCGGAGATAGCCGAGTTTTGTTCGCTGAAGCGCTGTCGGAGAGGAGCAGGGCGGGGGAAGCCGAGCGGTGGCGGAAAAGGACGACTGTGGGCCGGAGGTGGCCGAAGATGTGTGCAATACTAGTGTTATGAGAGCACCGAGTGGGGGCGGAAAGAGCCGAAGTGCGCCGCGCTCGGAAGTACAGCGGTGCTCAAATGAATGGCTGTGCGAGTAGCGCAGCCATTCATTTGGCTAGGCTGTCACTGAACCCGGCCCACTGAGCCATCGGCCCATCAGGAATCTCCCGGTAGTCCCGATGGCCAGTACATGCCTAAAAACAGGTAAGGGGTAAAGTTGTGGAGATGTTTAAAGCAGGGTTAGGTTAGAAAAAAAATATCCTTTGAACATCTCACAGAGCATTTTCAATCTACCATCCGAAAATGGAAAGAGTATGGCACAACTGCAAACCTACCAAGACATGGCCGTCCACCTAAACTGACAGGCCGGGCAAAGGAGAGCATTCATCCAAGAAGGAGCCCATGGTAACTCTGGAAGCATTGCAAAGATCCACAGCTCAGGTGGGAGAATCTGTCCACAGGGCAACTATGAGGTCGTGTACGCCACAAATCTGGCCTTTATGGAAAAGTGGCAAGAAGGAAGCCAATGTTGAAAGAAAGCCATAAGAAGTCCCATTTGCAGTTTGTGAGAAGCCATGTGGGGGACACAGCAAACACGCGGAAGAAGGTGCTCTGGTCAGATGAGATCAAAATCCAACTTTTTGTCCTAAAAGCAAAACGCTATGTGTGGCGGAAAACGCTATGGCGCTATGTGTGGCGGAAAACTAACACTGCACATTACTTTGGAGACACCATTCCCACCGTGAAACATGGTGGTGGCAGCATCATGTTGTAGTGATGATTTTCTTCAGCGGGGACAGGGAAGCTGGTCAGAGTTGATGGGAAGATGGATGGAGCCAAATACAGGGAAATCTTAGAAGAAAACCTCTTTTCTTAGAAGAAAACCCGAGTCTGCAAAAGACTTGAGACTGGGGCAAGGGTTCACCTTCCAACAGGACCTCAACCCTGAACATACAACCAGAGCTACAATGGAATAGTTTTGATCAAAGCATATTAATGTGTTACAATGGCCTAGTCAAAAGTGCAGACCTAAATCCAATTGAGAAGCTGTGGTAAGACTTGAAAATTTCTGTTCACAGACGCTCTCCTGTCCTGACTGGCTGGGAGGAGTAGCAGCAACACAATAACGAATGTTGATTTTCCAATGTCACAATTTTCTGGGCTCAGGGTGCAGTGCTCTGCCCCTGAGCCCAACCTTTTTGAAGCCAATTAGAGCCCCAGGCTCTAATCACTTCCTTAAAAAAATAAAATCTTGTAGAAATCTAAGTGTCCAGCACCCCGCATGGAGATTAGGAGCTGGCACATGGAGATTAGGGAGGTGGCTCCCCTTATGGACTGGCCACCGCTGACTTTGAGCAATGCTGACTTTATCACTCAAGGGATAGCAGCAGCACGCAGTCTCAGGGATCTGTCACCGCAGTCTGTACTCCCTAATGCATACATCCCAAACGTCCTGCATTTGCCGGGACTGTCCCGGGATATGATATAAGTCCCAGTGATTTAAGACTGAGTTCTGGAGTGGAGCACAGTGCCGGGACAAGTTCCAGCACTTGGCTCCAGTTGCTTGTCTGACAGAGGCAAGCTAGAATGGGCACTGGTTGCCTCTACCCCGAAACTTGTGCAAGGTGTATGGAGTACCACACACTGCGATCCAGTATTTGTATTGCAGCCAACATCTTCCCACTGGCTGCCTGTCAAAGTAACTTATTGTGACAGAAAGTGGGCAAGGAGGTGTTGGCTGCAATACAAACATTGGATCGCGGTGTGTAGTACCCCATACACCCGGTAGAAGTAGACAGGGCAGAGGCAACCAGTGCCCATGAAACGCACTGCATATGATCAGACTGAAGGAGAGAATTTCTTCCCTGCAACCTTGATTCCCCCATCAACACAGACAGCATTTACAGTTGAATCCCTCCTGTGGAGCCATTGTGTTCTCCGGGCGGGGGAAGCTGTCCCTGTAGGAAGAACAACATGATTATTGCTAGTGGCTATCAAAGCCGCTAGCAATAATCGCATGGGAAATCCGACAGGCTGGTTGTACCGAAGTTGATAGATTGATCAACTTGGGTACTTTCAGCCTGCCCATACATGGTTCTAATCTCAGCTGGTTCCTACTGAACCGGCTGAGATTCGAGCCGTCTATAGCTGGTTTAACTAAATTTACCCAACCTAGCACCTATTTAGGAGGGTGCTCCAACAAGAATGCTGGTTCTGCATTGTACATGATGACCTCAGAGTGCACTCAATGGACAGAGCGATTAATTTTGAGAAAAATTCAAAACTACTTGCATGACAGCTGGTCATGCATTATAAATGATAGCATCAATGTGTGACTGATAGACACTGAAGAGAAGAGGCTTTGGGGAACCCGTGGCATGGAGAGGAGCCTGCAATCAGGGATAGGGTAAATTAAACTGCATTTACAGGTTCCCTAAACAAAAACAAGAATTCAACCCTTGCAGTGTGCAGATAGCCCAATTGCAGGCGTAGTTTTCATTTTTTTCAGGAGTTCAGGGCTCCATCCATTGGTCACACTCAAAAACGTAAATGTACAGTGCATCTGGAAAGTATCCACAGTGCACACAGTTCACTTTTTCCACATTTTGTTATATTACAGCTTTATTCTAAAATGGATTAAATTCATTATTTTCCTCAAAATTCTACAAACAATACCCCATGATGACAACATGAAAGAAGTTTGTTTGAAATCTTTGCAAATTTACTAAAAATAAAAAAGGAAAAAATCCCATGTACATAATAAGTACAGAAGTTGCTCTAAACGTTGGTGAAGCACCTTTGGCACCAATTACAGTCTCAAGTCTTTTTGAGTATGATGCTCCAAAATTGACACACCTATTTTTGGCCATTTTCTTACATTCATCTTTGTGGGACCTCTCAAGTTCTGTCAGGTTGGATGGGGAGCGTTGGTGCACAGCCATTTTCAGATCTCTCCAGAGATGTTCAATCGGGTTCAAGTCTGGGCTCTGGCTGGACCACTCAAGGACATTCACAGAGTTGTCTCGTAGCCACTCCTTTGTTATCTTGGCTGTGTGCTTAGGGTCATTGTCCTGTTGGAAGATGTTTCTTCGCCCCAGTCTGAGGTCCAAAGTGCTCTGGAGCAGGTTTTCATCAAGGATTTCTCTGTACATTGCTGAATTCATCTTTCCCTCGACCCTGACTAGTTTTCCAGTTCCTGCTGCTGAAAAACATCTCCACAGCATGATGTTGCCACCACCATGCTTTACTGTAGGGATGGCATAATTGACCAGGTGATGAGGTGTGTCTGGTTTCTTCCAGACATGATGCTTTCCATTCAGTCCAAAGAGTTCAATCTTTGTTTCAACAGACAAGAGAATTGTATTTCCTATGATCTGAGAGTCCTTCAGGTGCCTTTTGGCAAACTCCAGGCATGCTCTTTTTACTGAGGAGTTGCTTCTGTCTGGCCAATCTACTATATTAGTGAAGTGATGCAGAGATGGGTGTTCTTCTGGAAGGTTCTCCACAGAGAAAAGCTGGATCTCCCTGACTAAGGCCCTTCTACCCCGATCGCTCATTTCGGCCAGGTGGCCTGCTCTAGGAAGAGTTGAGATGGTTCCAAACTTCTTCCACTTACGGATGATGGAGCCCACTGTGCTCATTCGGAACCTCAATGCTGCAGAAATGTTTCTCTACCCTTCCCCAGATCTGTGCCTCCATACAATTCTGTCTCGGAGATCTACAGACAATTCCTTGGACTTCATGGCTTGGTTTGTGCTCTGACATGCCCTGTTACCTGTGGGACCTTATATAGACAGGTGTGTGCCTTTCCAAATCATGTCCAATCAACTGAAGTTACCATAGGTGGACTCCAATCAAGTTGTAAAAACATCTCAAGGATAATCAGTGGAAACAGGACGCACCTGAGCTCAATTTGAGTGTCATGGCAAAGGCTGTGAATACTTATGTACATGGGATTTTTTTCCATTTTTTATTTTTAATAAATTTGCAAAGATTTCAAACAAACTTATTTCACGTTGTCGTTATGGGGGATTGTTTGTAGGATTTTAAGGGAAATAATGAATTTAATCAATTTTGGAATACGACCGCAAAATAACAAAATGTGGAAAAAGTGAATACTTTCCGTATGCACTGTACAATGCAGGACCTGTAGTTCTGCATTGTAAGTAAGAAGAAAAAAGGCCCGGTCCACAATCCAGAGCGCTGGAGGGAAAAGAAGGGATTGCCAGCTGTTGGGTCAATGAGCGGTAAGGTAAGTAAAACTGCTTTTAATGGTAGCTTAGACAAGAATGAGCATTTGTCCCTTGCAATGTAGGGACGGGGTGGCCCGAGGGGGCGGCCCCTGAGGTTGGAAGCCCCACTGCAAGGGCAGTTTTACATTTCTTCCAGAGTTTAGCCTTAAGATAGTTCTGAAAAATCCTGTTCTAGAAGCTTCTTTCCGACACGCAGGGGTGTGTAGTAAAATCTCCTTCATCCATATAGCAGCTTCATTATTCACCACCGGGGACCAAAAAAAAAAATGGAGAGATGATGTGCGATGGAAATTTGATGAATCGCCTCAGTATTATCTTCCAATAAATCCATATAATTCCAGTTAAAGAGCATTTAACATACACCCGGCATACTTCCATGCATTGTATATTTATAGTATATAATATATATATGTACATGTGTATTTCATTTTTTCATTAAGTTGGTCGAATGCCGCAAAGCATCCCCCTGCATGCTAATAACTTCGCTGTCTGTTTTTTTTTTTCCTCTGCAGAAAAACACTGCGCTTTCCACCAGTTCATCAGACGTGAGAAGAATGAGATGAATTTGAAGCCCAGTGCATTTCTGATCCATGTTCAGTCCTAGTATAGCGTGTAAAGTGGAGAAGCGCCGCCCTCTACTGGGCAGACTGAGGAACCACACCCAACGTTCCAGACTGGGATGGCAGTGAGCGATGAGCTATGGATTTGCTGCATTGTGCGTTGGGTAGAGTCGCTAACAATTTAAATTTAAAAAAAACTCTCCTAGAAGGAATTGCTATAGAGCCTGGATGTCATTCAGAGCTAAAGTCTGCACAGCGATCTGCAGATTTCCTCCCAACTTTTCAGAGTGAGGGACGTCTTTAATCACAAAGTATATTGGTAAAGGTCAAAACCACTGCCGTGCCCCCGGTTGCATGGACTGTGGTGAATTAATGCGCAACAAATGACTGGTTAAGGGCCCATTCACACACGAAACGACGCATTTCTGCATACGTATTGGTGCACGTTCGAATCACATTTATATATGTGTTTTTTTCCTAGGCGTATTTAGGGGCTTATCTGCCATTTCCTTTGAGGTCACTTACTTCTTTTCGTTCCTTCGCTACTTTGCATTTACACGCATTTTCATGTTAAGGATCCATACACATGAAATGATTGGTTCTACTGGTCTCCGAGCAAAACATGAGGAATTGTCCTACCTATCCTTGTCCATTCAAGGGTTCAACGTTCCTACAAAAAAAAATCAAAAAATGATACCTCAGAGGTGGAATTAAAGGTTTCAGGCAGTACGATATTTTTTATAGGTTACATAATGCATCTGAGCATCAGACCCCAAAGGAGGAAATCTAAAGTTTAATTAATTACAAAGGAGAGATTTGGGTTTCAAAGGAGGGACGGTCCCTCAGCCTAAATGAAGGGCACTTTGGAGCTACCAAGTCTAGTTTCCAAACCCCACTGGCATAATCTCTACACCTTAGGCTGGCCATAGACAGTTGGAATCCCGGCTGGTTCAGCAGGACCCAGCCAAGACACGAGCCGCGTATTGGCGGGCTGAATGTACGAAGGTGGTCGATTAATCAACTTGGGTACAACCAGCCTGCCGGATTTATTTAGGTACCTTATTATTAGCTAGCTATTATCGTTTGCTTCAGATTGTAGAAGGACGATTCTTTAAAATGAATTCCAATAATTTTCAAAGCCAATAGGTTGTCCTAGAGATTCAAGTATTCTTTACATTTGCTTCAACTTTAACACATATTTAAAACTCCTACCGCTTCAACTTGCATTTTTGATGTTTTAATGAAGCTTGGCAACTTCCCTGTGTGTGCTGATTTTCTGTTTGTTTTACATTAGTACCCCCCGTTCAGCAGATTCCCAGCTCATTAGTACCCCTGTTCAGCAGATCCCCAACTTATTAGTACCCATGTTCAGCAGATTTCCAGCTCATTATTACCCCCCGTTCAACAGATTCCAGCTCATTAGTACCCCGTGTTCAGCAGATCCTCAGCTCATTAGTACCCCTGTTCAGCAGATCCCCAACTCATTAGTACCCCTGTTCTGTGGGGTATCATTTTTGAAGCAAAGCAAATGCAATGTTTGACCAGGACTGAAAACTTTCAATTATATTTATTGACATAAGCTTTGATTGGCATTCAAAGTGCTTTAAAAAAGCATGTCCAGTGCTACGTTTTGAAGCAAGTGTCAACCAGGCCCCATTCACACTCTTCAATTTTGAATTGGGGGCATTCCAAAAGGTGCCACTTGAAGTCTCCATCGGAGGGGGTGGCAGAAAGTGTCTGCAAATAGACTGCAGGAGATAAGCAGCTTTAGGATGTACAGTGCCCTGAAATGTATTCCTACCCTTTGAAATTTTCTACATTTTGTCATGTTACATCCAAAAACGTAAATGTATTTTATTGGGATTTTATGTGATAGACCAACACGTGGCACAGTGGCACATAATTGTGAAGTGGAAGAAAAATTATAAATGTTTTTCCAATTTTTTTACAAATAAATATCTGAAAAGTGTGGCATGCATTTGTATTCAGATCCCTTTACTTTGATACCCCTAACTAAAATCTAGTGGAACCAATTGTCTTCAGAAGTCACCTAATTAATAGAGTCCACCTGTGTGTAATTTAATCTCAGTATAAATGCAGCTGTTCTGTGAAGCCCTCAGAGGTTTGTTAGAGAACCTTAGTGAACAAACAGCATCATGAAGGCCAAGTAACACACCAGACAGGTCAGGGATAAAAGTTGTGGAGAAGGTTAAAGCAGGGTTAGGTTATAAATAATATCCCAAGTTTTGAACATCTCATGAAGCACTGTTCAAGCCATCATCCGTAAATGTAAAGAGTATGGCACAACTGCAAACCTACCAAGACATGGTCAACTATTAGTCGTGCTCTCCACAAATCTGGCCTTTATGGAAAAGTGGCAAGAAGAAAGTCATTGTTGAAAGAGAAGCCATAAGAAGTCCTATTTGCAGTTTGAGAGAAGTCATGTGGGGGACACGGCAAACATGTGGAAGAAGGAGCTCTGGTCAGATGAGACCAAAATTGAACTTTGTGGTCTAAAAGCAAAATGCTATGTGTGGTAGAAAACTAACACTGCACATTACTTTGAACACACCATCCCCACCATGAAACATGGTGGTGGCAGCATCATATTGTGGGGATGCTTTTCTTCAGCAGGGACAAGAAAGCTGGTCAGAGTTGATGGGAAGATGGATGGAGCCAAATACAGGACAATCTTATGCTGTGTACACACGACCGGACTTTCTGGCAAAAAAGGTCAGATGGTCTTCCTGACGGAGTTCCGTCAGACTTTCAACGGAGTTACGACAGACTTCCAACCAAATGGACTTGCCCACACATGAATGGACCAAAGTCTGTTAGTTTAGAACACGATGACGTATGACGGGACTACAAAAGGAAGTTCAGTAACCAGTAGCCAATAGCTGTATTTGTAGTCGTATTTGGTCAGTTGGACCAGCATACAGACGAACGGTTTTCCCGATAGAAATTGATTCCGTCTGACAGATTTGAAACATGTTCTATTTCTAGGTCCATCTGAATTTTTGAAGAAAAAAGTCAGATGAAGCCCACACACGATAGTAATAGCTGACAGAATGATTCCGTCTGACCTTTTCTGATGGAAAGTTTGGTCGTGTGTACGCGGCATTAGAAGAAAACCTGTTAGAGTCTACAAAAGACTAGAGACTGGGACGGAGGTTCACCTTCCAGCAGGACAACAACCCCAAACACACAGCCAGAGCTACAATGGAATGATTTAGATTAAAGCATATTCATGTGTTAGAATGGCCCAGTCAAAGTCCAGACCTAAATCCAATTGAGAGTCTGTGACAGGACTTGAAAATTGCTGTTCACAGACGCTCTTTATCCAATCTGACAGAGCTTGAGATATTTTGCAAAGAAGAATGGGCAGAAATGTCCCTCTCTAGATGGGCAAAGCTGGTAGAGACACCCCCAAAAAGACTTGGAGCTGTAATTGGAGTGAAAGGGGGTTCTACAAAGTATTGACTCAGGGGGGCGCCATACAGATGTACCCCACACTTTTCACATCTTTATTTATAGAAAATGTTGAAAACCATTTATCATTTTCCTTTATGTGCCACTTTGTGTCGGTCGATCACATAAAATCCCAATAAAATACATTTACGTTGTTGGTTGTAACATGACAAAATGTGGAAAACATCAAGGGGTATGAAAACTTTCTCAAGGCACTGTAACAAAGGATGAAAAAAGAAGGTGATTTTTTTTTTTTTTACAGCAAATTAAATACCATTGAGTTAAAATAATAATAAATTTTTTCGCTGCGATTATAGTCTGACAACCCAACTCCCGTTTCACAAGGCTTTATCTGCATCCCTTGGGCCTTTTATTGTTTCATTAATTAAAGAGATGTGAATATGTATTATCACCGGGAAGGCTGCTCACGCTTCATTTCATTCTGCACATGGCACTGGTGAGCACACGCTGGCACTGTCAGGTCACCCACGTTCCCCTCCGCCTGCTTTATTTTGCTGGAAGGAGCCAGGCAATGACGTCAGGGCATCTCCTGACCTGTTTTCCTGCACCCGCCTCTCCCTGCAACCTGCCAGCCTCATTCATCTTTCAAGGCAGCGATTCATGTTTAATGCCCTCTTTAGAGCCAGGATACAGCCGAGCGACGCTTTGCCAATAATATCTTCGGCAAGGTCTCGCCATCTTGTAGGACGCAATTGGCGTACGGTGTTCCCCACATCTCTCAGCTCAGGCTCTAAAGCAGCCGTCATGACAGGTGTCACTCAATGTGTACCCGGCAAACCTTCACCGCATAAAACACCGCCGCTTGACATTTAAACCCACCCAGGAGACGCAGCCTACTCCCGGAGTCACCCTGATTTGCACCCTGGAGGCAGATCGTTCCTTCTCATGGGGTCAGAACCCCCTTTTACATCAGAGTCCACCTTAGGAATGCCCCTTTAAATCAAAATTCCCATAATAGTCCTTCATTACATCATGATCCCCATCCGAGCCCCCCTTTACATCACAGTCCCCTTATACATCACCTTATATTACCTATCAGAACCTTGGGTCTCTGTCAGAGCTGCCTTACATCTCAGGCCACCTTAGGAATCCTTCCTGATATCAGAGTCCTCATTAGAGCCCCCGTTAAACCAACCTGCCTTAGAAGTCCCTTCTTACATCAGGGTCCCGAATGAAGTCCCCCCTTACATCTGGGTCCCCATTAGAGCCTTGAGTTCACCTTAGGAGTCCCCCTTCACTAGAGTTCTCATCAGAGCCATCCTTACATCAGGGTCCCCATAAGAGTCCTCCTTACATCAAAGTCCACCTTAGGAGTGCCCCTTTAAATCAGGGTTCTCCTTACATCAAAGTCCACCTTAGGAGTGCCCCTTTAAATCAGGGTCCCCATCAGGGTTCTCCTTACATCAAAGTCCATCTTAGGAGTGCCCCTTTAAATCAGGGTCCCCATCAGAGTTCTCCTTACATCAAAGTCCACCTTAGGAGTGCCCCTTTAAATCAGAGTCCCCATCAGGGTCCTCCTTACATCAAAGTCCACCTTAGGAGTGCCCCTTTAAATCAGGGTCCCCATTAGAGTCCTCCTTACATCAAAGTCCACCTTAGGAGTGCCCCTTTAAATCAGGATCCCCATCAGGGTTCTCCTTACATCAAAGTCCACCTTAGGAGTGCCCCTTTAAATCAGAGTCCCCATCAGGGTCCTCCTTACATCAAAGTCCACCTTAGGAGTGCCCCTTTAAATCAGGGTCCCCATTAGAGTCCTCCTTACATCAAAGTCCACCTTAGGAGTGCCCCTTTAAATCAGGGTCCCCATCAGGGTTCTCCTTACTTTAAAGTCCACCTTAGGAGTGCCCCTTTAAATCAGGGTCCCCATCAGGGTTCTCCTTACATCAAAGTCCACCTTAGGAGTGCCCTTTTAAATCAGGGTCCCCATCAGAGTCCTCCTTACATCAAAGTCCACCTTAGGAGTGCCCCTTTAAATCAGGGTCCCCATCAGGGTTCTCCTTACATCAAAGTCCACCTTAGGAGTGCCCTTTTAAATCAGGGTCCCCATCAGAGTCCTCCTTACATCAAAGTCCACCTTAGGAGTGCCCCTTTAAATCAGGGTCCCCATCAGGGTTCTCCTTACATCAAAGTCCACCTTAGGAGTGCCCCTTTAAATCAGAGTCCCCATCAGGGTCCTCCTTACATCAAAGTCCACCTTAGGAGTGCCCCTTTAAATCAGGGTCCCCATTAGAGTCCTCCTTACATCAAAGTCCACCTTAGGAGTGCCCCTTTAAATCAGGGTCCCCATCAGGGTTCTCCTTACATCAAAGTCCACCTTAGGAGTGCCCTTTTAAATCAGGGTCCCCATCAGAGTCCTCCTTACATCAAAGTCCACCTTAGGAGTGCCCCTTTAAATCAGGGTCCCCATCAGAGTTCTCCTTACATCAAAGTCCACCTTAGGAGTGCCCCTTTAAATCAGAGTCCCCATCAGGGTCCTCCTTACATCAAAGTCCACCTTAGGAGTGCCCCTTTAAATCAGGGTCCCCATTAGAGTCCTCCTTACATCAAAGTCCACCTTAGGAGTGCCCCTTTAAATCAGGGTCCCCATCAGGGTTCTCCTTACATCAAAGTCCACCTTAGGAGTGCCCCTTTAAATCAGAGTCCCCATCAGGGTCCTCCTTACATCAAAGTCCACCTTAGGAGTGCCCCTTTAAATCAGGGTGCCCATTAGAGTCCTCCTTACATCAAAGTCCACCTTAGGAGTGCCCCTTTAAATCAGGGTCCCCATCAGGGTTCTCCTTACTTTAAAGTCCACCTTAGGAGTGCCCCTTTAAATCAGGGTCCCCATCAGGGTTCTCCTTACATCAAAGTCCACCTTAGGAGTGCCCTTTTAAATCAGGGTCCCCATCAGAGTCCTCCTTACATCAAAGTCCACCTTAGGAGTGCCCCTTTAAATCAGGGTCCCCATCAGGGTTCTCCTTACATCAAAGTCCACCTTAGGAGTGCCCCTTTAAATCAGGGTCCCCATCAGCGTTCTCCTTACATCAAAGTCCACCTTAGGAGTGCCCTTTTAAATCAGGGTCCCCATCAGAGTCCTCCTTACATCAAAGTCCACCCTAGGAGTGCCCCTTTAAATCAGGGTCCCCATCAGAGTTCTCCTTACATCAAAGTCCACCTTAGGAGTGCCCCTTTAAATCAGAGTCCCCATCAGGGTCCTCCTTACATCAAAGTCCACCTTAGGAGTGCCCCTTTAAATCAGGGTCCCCATTAGAGTCCTCCTTCCATCAAAGTCCACCTTAGGAGTGCCCCTTTAAATCAGGGTCCCCATCAGGGTTCTCCTTACATCAAAGTCCACCTTAGGAGTGCCCCTTTAAATCAGGGTCCCCATCAGGTTTCTCCTTACATCAAAGTCCACCTTAGGAGTGCCCCTTTAAATCAGGGTGCCCATTAGAGTCCTCCTTACATCAAAGTCCACCTTAGGAGTGCCCCTTTAAATCAGGGTCCCCATCAGGGTTCTCCTTACTTTAAAGTCCACCTTAGGAGTGCCCCTTTAAATCAGGGTCCCCATCAGGGTTCTCCTTACATCAAAGTCCACCTTAGGAGTGCCCTTTTAAATCAGGGTCCCCATCAGAGTCCTCCTTACATCAAAGTCCACCTTAGGAGTGCCCCTTTAAATCAGGGTCCCCATCAGGGTTCTCCTTACATCAAAGTCCACCTTAGGAGTGCCCCTTTAAATCAGGGTCCCCATCAGCGTTCTCCTTACATCAAAGTCCACCTTAGGAGTGCCCCTTTAAATCAGGGTCCCCATCAGCGTTCTCCTTACATCAAAGTCCACCTTAGGAGTGCCCTTTTAAATCAGGGTCCCCATCAGAGTCCTCCTTACATCAAAGTCCACCCTAGGAGTGCCCCTTTAAATCAGGGTCCCCATCAGAGTTCTCCTTACATCAAAGTCCACCTTAGGAGTGCCCCTTTAAATCAGAGTCCCCATCAGGGTCATCCTTACATCAAAGTCCACCTTAGGAGTGCCCCTTTAAATCAGGGTCCCCATTAGAGTCCTCCTTCCATCAAAGTCCACCTTAGGAGTGCCCCTTTAAATCAGGGTCCCCATCAGGGTTCTCCTTACATCAAAGTCCACCTTAGGAGTGCCCCTTTAAATCAGGGTCCCCATCAGGTTTCTCCTTACATCAAAGTCCACCTTAGGAGTGCCCCTTTAAATCAGGGTGCCCATTAGAGTCCTCCTTACATCAAAGTCCACCTTAGGAGTGCCCCTTTAAATCAGGGTCCCCATCAGGGTTCTCCTTACTTTAAAGTCCACCTTAGGAGTGCCCCTTTAAATCAGGGTCCCCATCAGGGTTCTCCTTACATCAAAGTCCACCTTAGGAGTGCCCTTTTAAATCAGGGTCCCCATCAGAGTCCTCCTTACATCAAAGTCCACCTTAGGAGTGCCCCTTTAAATCAGGGTCCCCATCAGGGTTCTCCTTACATCAAAGTCCACCTTAGGAGTGCCCCTTTAAATCAGGGTCCCCATCAGCGTTCTCCTTACATCAAAGTCCACCTTAGGAGTGCCCCTTTAAATCAGGGTCCCCATCAGCGTTCTCCTTACATAAAGTCCACCTTAGGAGTGCCCTTTTAAATCAGGGTCCCCATCAGAGTCCTCCTTACATCAAAGTCCACCCTAGGAGTGCCCCTTTAAATCAGGGTCCCCATCAGAGTTCTCCTTACATCAAAGTCCACCTTAGGAGTGCCCCTTTAAATCAGAGTCCCCATCAGGGTCCTCCTTACATCAAAGTCCACCTTAGGAGTGCCCCTTTAAATCAGGGTCCCCATTAGAGTCCTCCTTCCATCAAAGTCCACCTTAGGAGTGCCCCTTTAAATCAGGGTCCCCATCAGGGTTCTCCTTACATCAAAGTCCACCTTAGGAGTGCCCTTTTAAATCAGGGTCCCCATCAGAGTCCTCCTTACATCAAAGTCCACCTTAGGAGTGCCCCTTTAAATCAGGGTCCCCATCAGGGTTCTCCTTACATCAAAGTCCACCTTAGGAGTGCCCTTTTAAATCAGGGTCCCCATCAGAGTCCTCCTTACATCAAAGTCCACCTTAGGAGTGCCCCTTTAAATCAGGGTCCCCATCAGGGTTCTCCTTACATCAAAGTCCACCTTAGGAGTGCCCCTTTAAATCAGAGTCCCCATCAGGGTCCTCCTTACATCAAAGTCCACCTTAGGAGTGCCCCTTTAAATCAGGGTCCCCATTAGAGTCCTCCTTACATCAAAGTCCACCTTAGGAGTGCCCCTTTAAATCAGGGTCCCCATCAGGGTTCTCCTTACATCAAAGTCCACCTTAGGAGTGCCCTTTTAAATCAGGGTCCCCATCAGAGTCCTCCTTACATCAAAGTCCACCTTAGGAGTGCCCCTTTAAATCAGGGTCCCCATCAGAGTTCTCCTTACATCAAAGTCCACCTTAGGAGTGCCCCTTTAAATCAGAGTCCCCATCAGGGTCCTCCTTACATCAAAGTCCACCTTAGGAGTGCCCCTTTAAATCAGGGTCCCCATTAGAGTCCTCCTTACATCAAAGTCCACCTTAGGAGTGCCCCTTTAAATCAGGGTCCCCATCAGGGTTCTCCTTACATCAAAGTCCACCTTAGGAGTGCCCCTTTAAATCAGAGTCCCCATCAGGGTCCTCCTTACATCAAAGTCCACCTTAGGAGTGCCCCTTTAAATCAGGGTGCCCATTAGAGTCCTCCTTACATCAAAGTCCACCTTAGGAGTGCCCCTTTAAATCAGGGTCCCCATCAGGGTTCTCCTTACTTTAAAGTCCACCTTAGGAGTGCCCCTTTAAATCAGGGTCCCCATCAGGGTTCTCCTTACATCAAAGTCCACCTTAGGAGTGCCCTTTTAAATCAGGGTCCCCATCAGAGTCCTCCTTACATCAAAGTCCACCTTAGGAGTGCCCCTTTAAATCAGGGTCCCCATCAGGGTTCTCCTTACATCAAAGTCCACCTTAGGAGTGCCCCTTTAAATCAGGGTCCCCATCAGCGTTCTCCTTACATCAAAGTCCACCTTAGGAGTGCCCTTTTAAATCAGGGTCCCCATCAGAGTCCTCCTTACATCAAAGTCCACCCTAGGAGTGCCCCTTTAAATCAGGGTCCCCATCAGAGTTCTCCTTACATCAAAGTCCACCTTAGGAGTGCCCCTTTAAATCAGAGTCCCCATCAGGGTCCTCCTTACATCAAAGTCCACCTTAGGAGTGCCCCTTTAAATCAGGGTCCCCATTAGAGTCCTCCTTCCATCAAAGTCCACCTTAGGAGTGCCCCTTTAAATCAGGGTCCCCATCAGGGTTCTCCTTACATCAAAGTCCACCTTAGGAGTGCCCCTTTAAATCAGGGTCCCCATCAGGTTTCTCCTTACATCAAAGTCCACCTTAGGAGTGCCCCTTTAAATCAGGGTGCCCATTAGAGTCCTCCTTACATCAAAGTCCACCTTAGGAGTGCCCCTTTAAATCAGGGTCCCCATCAGGGTTCTCCTTACTTTAAAGTCCACCTTAGGAGTGCCCCTTTAAATCAGGGTCCCCATCAGGGTTCTCCTTACATCAAAGTCCACCTTAGGAGTGCCCTTTTAAATCAGGGTCCCCATCAGAGTCCTCCTTACATCAAAGTCCACCTTAGGAGTGCCCCTTTAAATCAGGGTCCCCATCAGGGTTCTCCTTACATCAAAGTCCACCTTAGGAGTGCCCCTTTAAATCAGGGTCCCCATCAGCGTTCTCCTTACATCAAAGTCCACCTTAGGAGTGCCCCTTTAAATCAGGGTCCCCATCAGCGTTCTCCTTACATCAAAGTCCACCTTAGGAGTGCCCTTTTAAATCAGGGTCCCCATCAGAGTCCTCCTTACATCAAAGTCCACCCTAGGAGTGCCCCTTTAAATCAGGGTCCCCATCAGAGTTCTCCTTACATCAAAGTCCACCTTAGGAGTGCCCCTTTAAATCAGAGTCCCCATCAGGGTCCTCCTTACATCAAAGTCCACCTTAGGAGTGCCCCTTTAAATCAGGGTCCCCATTAGAGTCCTCCTTCCATCAAAGTCCACCTTAGGAGTGCCCCTTTAAATCAGGGTCCCCATCAGGGTTCTCCTTACATCAAAGTCCACCTTAGGAGTGCCCCTTTAAATCAGGGTCCCCATCAGGTTTCTCCTTACATCAAAGTCCACCTTAGGAGTGCCCCTTTAAATCAGGGTGCCCATTAGAGTCCTCCTTACATCAAAGTCCACCTTAGGAGTGCCCCTTTAAATCAGGGTCCCCATCAGGGTTCTCCTTACTTTAAAGTCCACCTTAGGAGTGCCCCTTTAAATCAGGGTCCCCATCAGGGTTCTCCTTACATCAAAGTCCACCTTAGGAGTGCCCTTTTAAATCAGGGTCCCCATCAGAGTCCTCCTTACATCAAAGTCCACCTTAGGAGTGCCCCTTTAAATCAGGGTCCCCATCAGGGTTCTCCTTACATCAAAGTCCACCTTAGGAGTGCCCCTTTAAATCAGGGTCCCCATCAGCGTTCTCCTTACATCAAAGTCCACCTTAGGAGTGCCCCTTTAAATCAGGGTCCCCATCAGCGTTCTCCTTACATCAAAGTCCACCTTAGGAGTGCCCTTTTAAATCAGGGTCCCCATCAGAGTCCTCCTTACATCAAAGTCCACCCTAGGAGTGCCCCTTTAAATCAGGGTCCCCATCAGAGTTCTCCTTACATCAAAGTCCACCTTAGGAGTGCCCCTTTAAATCAGAGTCCCCATCAGGGTCCTCCTTACATCAAAGTCCACCTTAGGAGTGCCCCTTTAAATCAGGGTCCCCATTAGAGTCCTCCTTCCATCAAAGTCCACCTTAGGAGTGCCCCTTTAAATCAGGGTCCCCATCAGGGTTCTCCTTACATCAAAGTCCACCTTAGGAGTGCCCCTTTAAATCAGGGTCCCCATCAGGTTTCTCCTTACATCAAAGTCCACCTTAGGAGTGCCCCTTTAAATTAGGGTGCCCATTAGAGTCCTCCTTACATCAAAGTCCACCTTAGGAGTGCCCCTTTAAATCAGGGTCCCCATCAGGGTTCTCCTTACTTTAAAGTCCACCTTAGGAGTGCCCCTTTAAATCAGGGTCCCCATCAGGGTTCTCCTTACATCAAAGTCCACCTTAGGAGTGCCCTTTTAAATCAGGGTCCCCATCAGAGTCCTCCTTACATCAAAGTCCACCTTAGGAGTGCCCCTTTAAATCAGGGTCCCCATCAGGGTTCTCCTTACATCAAAGTCCACCTTAGGAGTGCCCCTTTAAATCAGGGTCCCCATCAGCGTTCTCCTTACATCAAAGTCCACCTTAGGAGTGCCCTTTTAAATCAGGGTCCCCATCAGAGTCCTCCTTACATCAAAGTCCACCCTAGGAGTGCCCCTTTAAATCAGGGTCCCCATCAGGTTTCTCCTTACATCAAAGTCCACCTTAGGAGTGCCCCTTTAAATCAGAGTCCCCATCAGGGTCCTCCTTACATCAAAGTCCACCTTAGGAGTGCCCCTTTAAATCAGGGTCCCCATTAGAGTCCTCCTTCCATCAAAGTCCACCTTAGGAGTGCCCCTTTAAATCAGGGTCCCCATCAGGGTTCTCCTTACATCAAAGTCCACCTTAGGAGTGCCCCTTTAAATCAGGGTCCCCATCAGGGTTCTCCTTACATCAAAGTCCACCTTAGGAGTGCCCCTTTCAATCAGAGTCCCCATCAGAGTTCTCCTTACATCAAAGTCCACCTTAGGAGCCCCTTCTTACAACAGGGTCCCAACTGAAGTCTCCCCATACATCTGGGTCCCCATCAGAGTCCCAGGTTCACCTTATGCCGCGTACACACGAGCGGACTTTTCAACATCCAAAGTCCGAAGGACCGAGTCCGTCAGACTATCCGATCGTGTGTGGGCTGCAACGGACTTTTGATTCACCAAAGTCTGACGGACTTTAGAATATGGAACATGCTTCAAATTTTCCCGAAGGAACTCCGCCGGACCCGGTCCCCTTCGAAAACTCCGCTCGTGTGTATGCTACTCCGACGGACTAAAACCGACGCTAGGGCAGCTATTGGCTACTGGCTATGAACTTCCTTATTCGAGTCGGGTCGTACGTCATCACGTTCGAATCCGTCGGAGTTTAGTGTGATCGTGTGTGGCCAAGTCCGCTCGGCCGAAAAGTCTGTCAGAACTCCGTCGGAATTCCAGCAGAACTCCGACGGAACTCCTTCGGAAGTCTGTCGGACATAAGTCCTCTCGTGTGTACGGGGCTTTAGGAGTACCCCCTTACATCAGCATTACCATCACAGCCATCCTTACATCAAGGGTCCCCATCAGAGTCCTTCTTACATCAGTCCACCTTAGACGTGTCCCTTTACATCAGAATCCCCATAAGCCCCTGTACACACGGTCGGAGATTTCGACAACCAAATCCGTCGGATTTTGTCCGTCGGATCTTGTCCGAAACTGTTGCATACACACGGTCGGACTAAGTTGTCGAAAAATCCGATCATTCAGAACGTGATGATGTAATTTCGTTACGATGGGACTACATTCAGGGTAGTAGCCAATAGCTTTGATGTAGGAATTTAATCTGAGCATGCGTGGCACTTGGTCCGATCAAAATTCTCTACACATGATCGGAGTATGTCCGATCGAACCAGTTGGTCGGAAAATATTTCCAACAAGTTGGAAAATTGGGTCCGACGGATATTCCGACGGAATCAGTCCGATGCATACCACGCACAGTCGGATTATCCGACGACACGGTCCGATAGGACACATTCCGACGGATTCTCCGACCGTGTGTACAAGGGCTTAGAGTCCTTCCTTACATCAGTGTACATTTTTGGAGTCACCCTCGCATCAGATTCACTATCAGAACCTCCCTTACATCAGTGTACTTTAGGAATCCTTCCTGACGTCTTATTTATTCCTGAGACCCCATTAGAGCCCACCCTTAAATCAGGGTCCTCACCCGAGCCTCCCCTTATATCAGAATCTGCCTTGGGAGTCTCCTCTTACATAAGGATTCCCATCAGAGCCAATCTTACATAAGGGTATTTATCAGAGCCCGCCTTACATAAGGTCCCCTATCAGAGCCCGCCTTATGTAAGGATCCCCCATCAGAGCTCGCCCTGCATAAGGATCCCCCATCAGAGCCTGCCTTACATAAGGGTCTCTATCAGAGCCCGCCTTACATAAATAAGGACCCCTATCAGAGCTCGCCTTACATAAGGACCCCTATCAGAGCCCGCCTTACATAAGGATCCCCCATCAGAGCCTGCCTTACATAATGTCTCATTACAGACCCCTTACATCATAGTCTGCCATAGGAGCCCCCCCTTACATCAGAATCCCCATAAGAGTCCCTCCTTACATCAGAGTACATCTTTAAAGTCTCCTTACATCAGAGTATCCACCAGCATCCCCCTAACATCAGGTTCCCTCTCACATTACCTCCCTTACATAGGCCAACCCATCAGAGTCCGCTCCCATATTAGGGTCCCCATCCAAAGCCTCTTTACATCAGGGTCCCCATCAGAGCCCACCCCTTACATGACAGTCCACCTTAGGAGTTCCCCCTTACATCATCATACTATCAACATCCCCCTTCAATTAGGTTCCCTATCAGGAACCTCCCTTACAATGAGGTCCCTATCAGAGCCCCCTCCCGCATCAAGGCCCTCAACAGAGTCAATCTTACATCAGGGTCCCCATCAGAGATCTCTTACATCACAGTCAATATTAGGAGTCCCGTTACATTAGAGCCCCCTCCTTACATCAGAGTCCCCATCACCTTAAATCACAATCTTCATTAGAGTCTTCCTTATATAAGAGCCTTCCCTGTGCTGTCCCACCTAAATGTATGCTTTCTATTGTTGTATTAGACAGTATCTAGTAATTAATGTTCTGTTATATGCTGACATCTAGTGGCAGTTCAGCACCATTACAATTTTTTTCATCTTTTGCTTTGGTTTCCCTCTCTGTTCCCCCCTCCTGTTTAGTGCTAGTTAGTTCATTCCTAGAAATTTTTGAATGTTCCCCCTGGTCTGTGACCAGAAAACAATAAAAGCTCCAAGCAATTGTCTTATAGTGCTCCGGTGACTTGCATTAAGTATGAGTGCCAGCTTTGAGAGAGCCTGTCTCAGCTCCGTATACACAAATAAAGGAAGGATGGAACTCCGCACTGCCAAGAAAACAACCCAGGTGTAAGGAAAGTGTAAGCGGCTTCAGCCCGACTTCTACCAGAGTACACCTCCGATGCGTTTCAACTTCTGTGTCTTATTGAGGAGTTAAGCTGCCTGTGGATGACGCCAAGTCAGCAGGTGACCATATTGTCCAGGCGGACTCGGTCTAAGGAAGCATGTTAATACCAACAAGAGAGGATGGAGGACTTGTGAATTAAGATTGATGACTAAAGCGATCAGCTGCAGCAGATTCACAGTGAGGGGATTTTAATAGATTATGGAATTTTTTTTAACTCCTTCATCCCCTCTCCTCTCCTGCACATCTTGTCTCCGTCCTACCTCTCTATGTGACCTGTATGTTATTGCCTTCACCCCACTTATCCTTCACAATAACCCCCTCATCTCCACCCTCAACTTCATCCTCCCACTGCCTGTGACCTATACATTAACCCTTTCACCTCCTTCTCCCTGTGTGTATGACCTGTCCATTAATATATCCACCAATAACAAGCTCCATGATTTAACCAACTCAATACCAATATGTTTCTTCATTAAAAAAAAAAAAAACTGTGGCAAAAATGAGATCACCTTGGGTAATTTTGGGGGTGTTTATACTTCACTGGCATTTTTATTAAGTATATTTTATAGCAAAAAAAGAAGGGGCAACAGGTTTCTTTTCAAAATGTTCAATCTCTATTAAGTATATAGTATAGAAAAAAAAAGGCAGTGTTTATTAAATACCATCGCTCTATCTGTCGCACAAAACATTTATTTGGGTACGGGTACAGTATTGCATGACGGAATGATTGTCAGTCCAGCTATCACAGCACTGAAAGCTGGTAATGAAGGGGTATATACATGTAGCACCTCCTAGCATTGCTAGGGATTTTTGTTTAGTGTAGGTCAATTTGTGCAGGCTTGGCTAGCAGCCTAGCCTGTCTGTGTTGTACCTGGGTTGGGCAGAGATCCAGGGAGAGCTGGATGACTCACATCACTGAGACCTTCCCCCTATTTCTAGAATGTGCTGGAACCTTCTAGAAAGATGGTAGGGGAGTTAAGGTGGAGCTGCCTGGAGTAGGGCCCTGGCCAATCTCCAACTTGGATGGCAGGGGGCTGGCCCCCTCAAATACCCAGTGTCAGCCCAGCTGGGGAGGAGAGTTTGGTTGGAAGCTGGAGATGGAGTGTTAGGCTGTTGTGGCCTTTGGGGGGAGCTCCAAGGTGACCTTGGGCTTGGGTTCAGGTGTTGATGGACCTTCCCAAAACCCACAGAGGTGCCCTGGCCAGGAGGCACTGGAAGCAAAGACAGGACAGCAGGAGAATACTGCCAGGCAAGTGTCCAGGAGGAACAGGAAGAGCCAAGAGGGCCGGTGAGTGACACACAGTCGGAAGTACTGGGAGGCACGCCTGGGAGGACTGGGATGCAGCAGTGTGGGATGGGTGTAGAACCAGTCAGAACTGTGGTGGCAAGGGCAGTGGAAAGGGGTAGCTGCAGCCAGGAAGGCTGGCAGGGCCGGAAGAGGTACTGGGAGCAGTAGCCACATTTAGGACAGCTAGCACTAAAGACTTCCGTTTTGCTACACCATAGGAGCCTAGGGTTGCCACTCTTTCTTCAAACCAAACCCGAACACTTTAGCGGCGCACAGTATACTTTTTTTGTTTAGTATACACTATAGGATTGTAACAGACTTGGACAGTGGCGGCTGGGTAGGGATGGCTGCGGGTTGCCCCCCCCCCCGCTTCGGTCAGTCGGGGCTCTTATCCCAATCCATGGCAGGCATCACAGCGGCGGGCATCCTTCCCCTGCTCGACGGCTTCTGTCTCCTCCCTCCTCCTCGGTGGCCAATCGGAATCCTTCTCCTTTCGGCCAATTGGGAAACGAGTCTCAGACCCGCTTCCTGATTAGTGAAGAGGAAATTCAGTGTGAGAATATTCATTCATTCATTCGCTATTCTCACACAACTGGGTGGGCTCGGTTTGCATTCTCTGCGCCCCGAGACCACCTTATTGTGAAGCCTATTAGAGCCTCTGGTGCTTAAAAAAAAACACCCCCCCCATAGGAATTTATGCATCTGGCATCCTGCAAGGGGCCAGATGCATGGATGGGGGCGGCGCCCATGTGCACTTAATGGATGGGCCACCCCTGGACCTAGGACACCTTTGGGCACTCCAAATAGAATAGTATTGCACATAGAGCCCCCTTTCCCTCCTGTCAAGTCTTGTTCTGAGCCACATTCCTGCCTGAATAACGTTTCCGGGTTTCAGGTGGACTGAAACCCAGACACATAATTCAAAACCCAGACTGTCTGGGTGAATCCCAGACAGGTGGCAACCATATAGGGGCAAACAGTCCCTGCCTGCAAAGGGCATTTGCTTTGGGTCTGACAGAGCCAGTGTCAGATCCCCACATCAGTGCTAGGTAGTGATAGTCTACAAGCAAGTGTATGTGCTGGAGGTTGAGGGGAAGAGATTATATATACTGGAGTGTATATAGTTAAGTCCATACAAATTCCTTCAATCAAGTGGGCATCTCATATGCACCCATCCAAGTTCTATTCCCCTAAAAAGAAAACAAAAAAAAACAAAGACTGCTTCTTTACTCTGTGTGACTGGAAATGCGTGTGCATGGCTTTGCAAGGTGGGAGATAAATCACATTCACTGGTGGTCCCTATGGGGGTAGCGCTACATACAGGCTGGTACTCAAGCAGTTAAATGGTGCGGCTCCACTTTGTAAGCCAAGGCATAAACTTTCCGCTGGCATACGGCTGCTGTGCCAAGCCTCAGTGTGTCAGAGCCGGCCTGCAGAGGGCTTATAGCTGCCGGTGACACAAGCATCTGTGTATTGGCAGGGGTCTTCCCAAATCATCACCGGCATGGCACAGGTCTAGCAGATGGCATGCAATGGCTACCCACGGGATCTCATTACACACTAGCGTCTTCTACTTTTGGAATTTTTTTTTTAATTGGGCATTCGACGGCAATGCTACAAAACTCCCCTAATGTGAAGATATTGGAAACAAATGCAGTGTGTAGTTACAATATTAGGAGTATGATGAGCCTATAAGGGAAATAACATTTTTGGTGAAATACAGTCATGAAAGCTTTATTGAGGTTTCTACTAATGATATGCGTTATGCACTGCACTTACGCTGATCAGCCATAACATTATGATCACCCACCTTAACCCATTGAGGCTTGGACTCCACTTGTCCTCTAAAGGTATGCTGTGGTCTTTGGCACCAAGCTGTCAGTAGCAGATCCTTTAAGTCCTGTAAGTTGTGAGGTAAGGCCTCCATGGATCACACTTATTATCCCACAGATGCTTGATTTGATTAAAATCTGGAAAATATAGAGATAATCCGAACAATTCAAATGCATTGTGTTCCTGAAACCATTCTTGAAGTCATCAGACAAGGCCCCCTTCTCACATTTCTCCGTGGTCCAATTCTCATGCTCACATGCCGATTGTAGGCACTTTTGGCTGTGGACAGGAGTTGACACCTCAAACATTGTTGGATTCCTCAATAGTGATGGACGAACTTCCGACGGGACGTTTCGCGAACGCGAAACGCGAACGGACACAAACGTTCGCGAAAACGACCGTTCGCCGCGGGCTCCATTGACTTCAATGGGAGGCGAATTTCGCAAACCTTTAGGTCGAATTTGCGGCCACGGGGTAATTATTAGGGGGTAGCACGTAGTCCCACCACCTGGACAATAGCATAATACATGTATGAGGTGAATTTGGGATCGATAACTACAAGCATTTTTTTTTTATTTGGGAAATTGTTCTGACAATTCAGGACTATGGAGCTAATGAAGGCAATGGAGGAGAGGGAAGGTCAGGGACCAGGGTAGGCAAACAAGAGGGTGCAGGAGATACAGAGCACTGACAGCAGCACCGTAATACAGAGCACTGACATCAGCACCGTGACATACAGCGCTGACAGCAGCTCCGTGACATACAGCGCTGACAGCAGCTCCGTGACATACAGCGCTGACAGCAGCTCCGTGACATACAGCGCTGACAGCAGCTCCGTGACATACAGCGCTGACAGCAGCACCGTGACATACAGCGCTGACAGCAGCTCCGTGACATACAGCGCTGACAGCAGCTCCGTGACATACAGCGCTGACAGCAGCTCCGTGACATACAGCGCTGACAGCAGCACCGTGACATACAGCGCTGACAGCAGCTCCGTGACATACAGCGCTGACAGCAGCTCCGTGACATACAGCGCTGACAGCAGCTCCGTGACATACAGCGCTGACAGCAGCACCGTGACATACAGCGCTGACAGCAGCTCCGTGACATACAGCGCTGACAGCAGCTCCGTGACATACAGCGCTGACAGCAGCTCCGTGACATACAGCGCTGACAGCAGCTCCGTGACATACAGCGCTGACAGCAGCACCGTAAGCAGCCCCAGGAGGAAGTCAGCACAGCACAGGGATGGTGTGATCCCCTCATAATAAGAACCCCCAGGAGGAAGTCAGCACAGCACAGGGATGGTGGGAGCCCCTCATAATAAGAACCCCCAGGAGGAAGTCAGCACAGCACAGGGATGGTGGGAGCCCCTCATAATAAGAACACCCAGGAGGAAGTCAGCACAGCACAGGGATGGTGGGAACCCCTCATAATAAGCAGCCCCAGTAGAAATATGACACCGCTCAACCTCTTCAAAGAGGAGGGTAGGGGCATATAGTACGGTGTGCTTTTTTGGGTCAGGGAAGTGAGCCAAATGAATTAAGAAGGTCTGTGTGCTTGATTCCAAAAATTGTTTATAGACATATACATGGTCTACTGATCACATGTGTTGAATTCCTCCGAGATCCATGCCTCATTCATTTTTAGAAATGTGAGGTAGTTAACACTGTCGTGAGCTAGGCGAGTACGCTTATCGGTCACAATCCCCCCTGCTGCGCTGAACGTCCTTTCGGACAGGACACTGGATGAGGGGCAAGCCAACAGTTCGATTGCAAATTGGGCAAGCTCTGGCCAGAGGTCAAGCCTGCCCACCCAGTAGTCTAGGGGTTCATCACTCCTCAGAGCGTCCACATCGGCCGTTAACCCAATGTAGTCGGACACCTGACGGTCTAGGCGTTCCCTGATGCTGGATCCGGATGACACCTGTCGATGGGTCGGCTGAAAGAATGACCTCATATCCGAAGTCACCAACACATCTTCAAACCGGCCTCTTCTTGCAGGCGCTGTT
Source organism: Lithobates pipiens (assembly GCF_037356315.1). Lineage (NCBI taxonomy): Eukaryota > Metazoa > Chordata > Amphibia > Anura > Ranidae > Lithobates > Lithobates pipiens. Next base: position 170,935,371 of record NW_027507685.1, on the reverse strand, counting down.
GGATTGGTACCCGCAAATCCTTCTCTGGGAGTGGGAATTGCTCCTCTGCCAGCGCACGCAAAAGCAGAATGCAGCATTTCTCGAAGCAAGGCCTGGAAGTGCTGCATTCTGACAGCCCTCTGCGACGGCGGTAACATTTCCGCCATTTTGTGTTTGTACCGGGGATCTAAGTACGTTGCCACCCAGTACTGGTCCTTGACCCTCATGCTTTTTATACGGGGGTCCCTATTAAAACACTGGAGCATGAAGGCCCCCATTTGCACTCAAGCGGAAGGTATGTGGTGGTGGTGGTGTTGTTGGTGGTAGTGTCTTTGGGGGTGCACATAGCAGAGAGTGAAGAAGAGGGTGCAGATCGAGAGGATGAGGAGGGTGCAGAAGAATAAGGCTGAGTGAGCCACTCAACCAAGTCTGGTGCGTCCTTTAAAGTAATTGAACGCACCTTCTGCAACTTCCCACTTTGGCTCAAGGCTGTTGCTCCTGCCCTACCCCTACCACCCCTGCGGAAGGGCCTGCCTCTTCCTCTGCCTGTCATTTTTTAAATCACCCTGTGACAAAACTCTTAGTCCCTATACCGCTGAAGGACTGCTGCAGTATAGGGCAGCGGTCAGCAGTAGTGCACGTCAACCCTATGTATTGTGGACCGATAGCGGTCCTTACAGAACAGCAGACTGTACTGCACTCAGGCCTATGTACCGTAGCACCCTATACCAAGTTACCAGTCCTTATAAGAACTTTTGTGGACCAAGCAGGTTGTGTGTTAGTGATTAGCAGACTGTACGTCAGTCCCTATACCAATGAAGGACTGCTGCAGTATAGGGCAGCGGTCAGCAGTAGTGCACGTCAACCCTATGTATTGTGGACCGATAGCGGTCCTTACAGAACAGCAGACTGTACTGCACTCAGGCCTATGTACCGTAGCACCCTATACCAAGTTACCAGTCCTTATAAAAACTTTTGTGGACCAAGCAGGTTGTGTGTTAGTGATTAGCAGACTGTACGTCAGTCCCTATACCAATGAAGGACTGCTGCAGTATAGGGCAGCGGTCAGCAGTAGTGCACGGCAACCCTATGTATTGTGGACCGATAGCGGTCCTTACAGAACAGCAGACTGTACTGCACTCAGGCCTATGTACCGTAGCACCCTATACCAAGTTACCAGTCCTTATAAAAACTTTTGTGGACCAAGCAGGTTGTGTGTTAGTGATTAGCAGACTGTACGTCAGTCCCTATACCAATGAAGGACTGCTGCAGTATAGGGCAGCGGTCAGCAGTAGTGCACGGCAACCCTATGTATTGTGGACCGATAGCGGTCCTTACAGAACAGCAGACTGTACTGCACTCAGGCCTATGTACCGTAGCACCCTATACCAAGTTACCAGTCCTTATAAAAACTTTTGTGGACCAAGCAGGTTGTGTGTTAGTGATTAGCAGACTGTACGTCAGTCCCTATACCAATGAAGGACTGCTGCAGTATAGGGCAGCGGTCAGCAGTAGTGCACGGCAACCCTATGTATTGTGGACCGATAGCGGTCCTTACAGAACAGCAGACTGTACTGCACTCAGGCCTATGTACCGTAGCACCCTATACCAAGTTACCAGTCCTTATAAAAACTTTTGTGGACCAAGCAGGTTGTGTGTTAGTGATTAGCAGACTGTACGTCAGTCCCTATACCAATGAAGGACTGCTGCAGTATAGGGCAGCGGTCAGCAGTAGTGCACGGCAACCCTATGTATTGTGGACCGATAGCGGTCCTTACAGAACAGCAGACTGTACTGCACTCAGGCCTATGTACCGTAGCACCCTATACCAAGTTACCAGTCCTTATAAGAACTTTTGTGGACCAAGCAGGTTGTGTGTTAGTGTTTAGCAGACTGTGCGTCAGTCCCTATACCGCTGAAGGACTGCTGCAGTATAGGGCAGCGGTCAGCAGTAGTGCACGGCAACCCTATGTATTGTGGACCGATAGCGGTCCTTACAGAACAGCAGACTGTAACGCACTCAGGCCTATGTACCGTAGCACCCTATACCAAGTTACCAGTCCTTATAAGAACTTTTGTGGACCAAGCAGGTTGTGTGTTAGTGATTAGCAGACTGTACGTCAGTCCCTATACCAATGAAGGACTGCTGCAGTATAGGGCAGCGGTCAGCAGTAGTGCACGGCAACCCTATGTATTGTGGACCGATAGCGGTCCTTACAGAACAGCAGACTGTAACGCACTCAGGCCTATGTACCGTAGCACCCTATACCAAGTTACCAGTCCTTATAAGAACTTTTGTGGACCAAGCAGGTTGTGTGTTAGTGATTAGCAGACTGTACGTCAGTCCCTATACCAATGAAGGACTGCTGCAGTATAGGGCAGCGGTCAGCAGTAGTGCACGGCAACCCTATGTATTGTGGACCGATAGCGGTCCTTACAGAACAGCAGACTGTACTGCACTCAGGCCTATGTACCGTAGCACCCTATACCAAGTTACCAGTCCTTATAAGAACTTTTGTGGACCAAGCAGGTTGTGTGTTAGTGTTTAGCAGACTGTGCGTCAGTCCCTATACCGCTGAAGGACTGCTGCAGTATAGGGCAGCGGTCAGCAGTAGTGCACGGCAACCCTATGTATTGTGGACCGATAGCGGTCCTTACAGAACAGCAGACTGTACTGCACTCAGGCCTATGTACCGTAGCACCCTATACCAAGTTACCAGTCCTTATAAGAACTTTTGTGGACCAAGCAGGTTGTGTGTTAGTGATTAGCAGACTGTACGTCAGTCCCTATACCAATGAAGGACTGCTGCAGTATAGGGCAGCGGTCAGCAGTAGTGCACGGCAACCCTATGTATTGTGGACCGATAGCGGTCCTTACAGAACAGCAGACTGTAACGCACTCAGGCCTATGTACCGTAGCACCCTATACCAAGTTACCAGTCCTTATAAGAACTTTTGTGGACCAAGCAGGTTGTGTATTAGTGTTTAGCAGACTGTGCGTCAGTCCCTATACCGCTGAAGGACTGCTGCAGTATAGGGCAGCGGTCAGCAGTAGTGCACGGCAACCCTATCTATTGTGGACCGATAGCGGTCCTTACAGAACAGCAGACTGTACCGCACCCAAGCCTATGTACCGTAGCACCCTAGACAGACCAAGTTACCAGTCCTGATAAAGAGCTTTGTGGAACAAGTGAGTTGTGAATGATTAGCAGACTGCAGCAGAAGGGCAGCAGTCAAGTATAATATTCTTTCTATATTTGGAAGAAAGAATATTATACGTGTACAAGCCTATTACCGTACCACTGATACCAGTCCTGAAAAGAACCTTTGTGGAACTAATAGTAACAGCAAGTCTTTAAAATTATCCTCACTGCCTGACACACTGCTTCCTGCCTGTCCCTATACAAATTGGCAAAAAAGAGTAGGCTGGAACGATTAGCTGGAACAGCTCTTTTGTGGACCTGATAGTAACAGCTAATGATGATGATGATGATGATGATGAAGAAAGACTAATCTGGCTGAGCTGTCCCTAAAATAGCAGCATACAGCGCTCTGTCCCTTTATCTAAACTGACAAAAGAAACTCAGGCTGCTGACCTAACACCTATACCAGTCCTGAAAAGAACTTTTGTGTACCAAATAGCTAGCGTTTTCTCTGTCCCTACTCCACACAGGATCCTTTCCCTACAGTGACAGAAGAAAGAATGTAAAATGGCCACCGGATCGGGTGTATTTATAGGTTAGGGGGAATGTCCAAGTGTCCATGAGCTGTCATGTCTCAATTGGTTGTCCTGTAACACATGATAAACGTGTCACGAAAGGTTAAAGTTCTTGTATACATTAAACACGTAAGTCCGCCGGGGCGAACGACGGAAAAAGGCGTTCGAACCCGCGGACGGCGAAAGTCGGAAATTCGCCGCGAAACGACCGCCGGGCGAACCGTTCGGCCATCACTATTCCTCAAACCATTCTTGAATTTATCAGACTAGGCCACCTTCTCATATTGCTCCGTGGTCCAGTTCTCATGCTCACATGACGATTTTAGGCACTTTTGACTGTGGACATCACTCAACACCTTAAATATTGTTGTATTCCTCAAATTCCTTCATTCTTGAATTCATCAGACTAGGCCACCTTCTTCCATTGCTCTGTGGTCATTTCTGGTGTACACGTGCCCATTGTAGGGCTCTTTTTGCTGTGGACATGGGTCAGCACGGGTCAGCATGGACACCCGGCTACGCAGCCCCATACACAACAAACTGAGATGCTCTCTGCGTTCTGACACCTTTCTATCGGTACCAGCATTAACTTGACTGTAGAAGCGTAAAGGTCTAGGGATAAAGCCAACCATTAACATCAGCACAACCCCTTGCCCCCCCCCCCCCCATATAAGAAACCACACTTACAACTGTTAAGTTGGAAAAAAGGGGCAAGGCCACAGCTTTATTACATTTTCCAACACAGAATATGTAAACACTTTAAACCAGTGCCAGTCACAGTTGTACTGTGAGCACACTTTAGCATTAACCAGTCAAATTCCAAAGGGGGGCCTGTCCTTACCATAAGTGTTGGACAGACAGCCTAATTCCAAATATTCATTAAGGGCATAGCCCATTACAGCAACTTTTAATAGTGGCAAGGTAAAAAAGACACGACAGACCATCCAAAAGAGGGGCGGGAGGGTGGGCAGCTTGTCTAGCACATGTTCTTCAAAAAAGGCCCAGAATTCCCTGGGGGGGGGGCAGTCCTTTTTATTGAGCTCTGCACTTCCACCAATCCTTGTTTGCCACTTCTATACCAACACTCCCAGCTCCTAGCCATGCCCCCATCAGTCAAGGCTCTCTTTCTCTAAAGGGGCTCAAGAGGCCTTCATTTTCAGCAATTTGAGCTATAGTAGCTTTTCTATTGAATTAGATTACACAGGCCAGCCTTAGCTCCACACATGCATCAATGAGCCTTGGCTTCCCATGACTCTTGAACATCCCACCAGAGCTGCTGTTTTGGAGTTTCACTGACCCAGTCATCTAGCCCAGGGGTCATCAGACTTTCTAAACAAAAGGGCAACTTACTGTCCTTTAGACTTTGGGGGGGGGGGCAGGGGGAACTGTTGCCAGCAGGAATAGGAATTTTATTCCAGCATTATTGGGAGTAAACTGTGTTCCATCTTTGGTACTAGTGGCGGGATATTGCACAATGTTGGTGTCACTGGGCAGAATAGTGTCTCGTATCAGCTGGAGGAATAGTGCCTCAAAGGCTGGATAAAGGCAAGTGAAAGGCTGTATTTGGCCTCCAGGCTGCAGTTTGGAGACCATTGGTCTAGCCATTATAATTTGGCCCTTCTCAGTTTCGTTTAAATCCTTACATTTACCCATTTTTTTCACTTATAGCACCCTAACTTCAGTGACAACATGTTCATTTACTGCCCAAAATATCCCAACCACTTTCAGGTGCCATTGTAACAAGTTAAATAATGTTATTCGCTTTACCTGTTAGTGGTTATAACGTTATGGTTAATCGGTCTATATCTGAACCCCAAAACAACAATGTAATACATTGCAGCTTACCAGTCCTTAAATGTGGTGGCTGCATTAGTTTACCTCTTTCAGACTAGGAACATTTTCAGCAACTACAGAAAATACCTTGCCAATCCTAATGGTGACCATACACGGCTCGATAAATGATTGTTTTCTTTTCCGATTAATCTCTCCTGATAGGAATAATTCATGTATAGTTGCCAACCCATTGAATCGATATGTCGCACGGCGGGGGGAGGGGGTTTGGGGGGAGGAGAATTTGTACAATAGTTAAAATATGATTGTGAATTAAGATCAAAGGTTATTGAACACACCAGGAACCAGCCAAAATTTGCTCTGTGGGTGCCAACCTGCCTGACCTCCTTCGAATGAAGAATCAAAGAAGCCAGACAGAAAATTGCGGGCTGAACAGTGCCTGTATCCAGCTAGATGGTCAGGTACATTGACAGCCAGAAGAATACAAGAGCCATAACGGGAGATTCCTCCATCCCTGCTGTTTAGCGTGGATAGAGGAATCAGTTGGACTTTTTAAAGGGATGAAAAAAATCTATGCATGCATGGCCAGCTTTAGGCTCCAGTGTTGGATGAAGGTTAGCCAGGTGGATGACGTCACCGCCATTCCCCTTCCTCCAAGACGTAGTGATTGGCTGCTCAACCTAGAAAGGTGACATTGTCTCTTTAAAGAGTTTTAAAACTCTCTGGCATCCCCAGAATTTAAAGGCTTTTTGTTAGAATAAAAACTTGTAAACACTTATAATCACTTATAATCCATGGAATGTTTACAGAGACACATCTACAAGTAGAGGATTATCCGGCTGCAAGAGGGGATAGGCTGGTGCTTGAAAAAATCTTGTGTCCTTAGATTTGGAAATGAGAAATGTTTGAATGAACATTTATCACATGAGTTACTTCTAAGCAAGATTCTGATTCACCACCAACAATGGGGATGTTGGCCAAGGGCACCTCCCAGGTGATCCTACAACAGGACCACAGGGATGCCAACCAGCACTTCGAGTTCCTCATTAGAAGTGCTGTATAACGGGCCTATCCCGAGGGCTTAGCTGCTTGGACCACTACCTTACACAATAGTGTTCTGTAGGCAACCTCTTCTCCTCAACCTCTGCCCTAAGTGCCTCTGGCCCTATATTTTAAAGTATTAAGCTAGCCCCACCCAAAGTATCCACCAAAGGCAGGGGTTTCCCTAAAAGGGATACTAACCCCTGCTTACATACTGTTGGTGCCACAAATTGTTCAGTTACAAGACCAAATACCCCCCCAGTATCTGGCCACTTGTCAGGGTTGGCTTAGCCCTTCCTTCTCTGGGCTGGCTACTCAGCTGTCAGCTAATTGCCAGCGCTCATCTCTCTCCACAGTCACCAGCTGTTCCTGATCATGCTTGTCTGACCTGCCTACTTAAAGCTGTCCAGCTCACTTCACCTCTGCCTTCGCCTTGGTCACATCACAAGAAACCATTCCCTGCGGTTCTGTTTAAAGACTGGCTTGCTGACATCCCTTCTGGCTCCTTATCCTGCTTGCTGTTGCTCTACTTGGATCCCTGACTTCTGGCCTGGCTGATTACCCGATCTGGTTATTGAACTCTGGCCTGGCTGACTACTCTATACGGTCTGGGTATGCTTTGACTACACTTTTTCTATTTACCTTTTTATTTTTATTTAATAAACAAGTGTGATTTAATTGTACTTCTGTCTCGGTCTGATTGATGGTTTCTAACACCCCCGACATCAGCAACACTGTACAGGCACTTTCAACCAGCACTCCCTGTTCCCACTGTAGGTCTCCTTAGACAGTTTCTCCAATGGGACCTGTACCAGGCCTATCTTGAAGGCTTAGTTCCTTGGACCACTACCCTACATAGTAGTGTTCTGTAGGAAACCACTTCCCATAAACCTCTGCCCTAAGCTTCCCTGGCCTTAGATTATAAAGGACTAAGCTAGCCCCATCCACAGTATCCAACCAGGGCAGGCGTTTCCCTAAAAGGGGAACTAATCCCTGCTTGCCTACTGTTGGTGCCACAAATGGTTCAGTTCCAAGACCAAACAGCCCCCTAGTATCTGGCTTGCTTAGCCAGGTCTCAGTTTAGCTGGGGCACAAACCTAGGCCCTGACTCCTCCCCACCCTTTCAGGTTTGACTCTATTTCAGCCATTGGTCTGGTCAGGAGTCACTACTTACATTTGTTCACAAGGCCTCAACTAAACAGTGGTCCAGATTAAGTCAAGGAGGATCCCATCGCACATCTAAAGCCAATTGGATTTGGGGTCTAAATGGCAGGTTTGTGTTCGGGGGGAACCTTCCTGGCCACTGCCACTAATGAACCCTCCACAAATGATTGATTGGTGCCACAAATGGTTCTAAGTGAGTTCTAAGACCAAATAGCCCCCTAGCATCCAGCTTGTTTAGCCAGGTCTGAGCTTTGCATGGGCACAAACTGAGGACCTGACTCCTCCCAGCCCTCACAGGTTTGACACTTTTTTGGCCATAGGTCCTCTCAGGAGTCACTACTTACACTTTGTTCAAGAGGCCTCATCTTCCCAGTGGTTCCCGGTTTAGTCCAGTGGGAATCCCACCCCACATGTGAGGCCCATAGGAATGGGGGCCCAGATTGTAGACGTATGTGTGTCCAGGAAACCTTTCTGGCCACTGTCATTAATAGACCCTCCATCACTAAACCACTAGTCACTCCTGACTGAACTAGCAGCTTAGTCCTTACATATTTTGGTCCACAAACAAGTAAAAACTAAGTGTACAAATATGGCATCATTTACCAAAAATATGAATATCAACCTTGGTTCCCATTGACTTCATGTTGCTCAAGATGCTTTACGGAGGTGTTCAACCAACGTACATTTGTTATCCCTTCCTGGACTACAGGCCGGAAGCCTATCTACTTGCCCATTAAGGGTAAAGTGTGCTCATGTCTACTGCTACAACTCTCTCACTGCTCAGGTGGACAGTAACCTACTGGGACAAGGGGTGGGCAGGTGGGATATCCTCTCAGGGCGCAGTGGTACTGGAGGGCACCCCCCTCACCACACACAAGCTTCAGATCAGTGGCTAGCAGCCAGTGGGCCACAGCTTCATGTCTGCTTTGACAGCTACTGCTTCCACACTGTGCTCCAACATACCTGCTCTCCACGCCATCTGGCCCACAGCTGACACAAAAACACACTGTGCACATGCAACTACCTTCTAGAAACAAGAAAGCAAGCATGGACAGCTGGAGCAAGGGGACAAAGAATGGGCACAAGGTGGTACACCCATTCTATTGCATGCATTAGAAGGGGGGGGGGGGGCACAATTCTGCATCCTTGCCCTGGGCGCTGTACAAACCTGCTTATCCTGGTACTGCTTTTAGTAGCCTACTGCCACCATATACAATTTGGGTGGATCCATCCTTAGAAAACAGCGGGCTTAACTCCTAAAAAAGTGAGACCAGCTAAGCAGGCAGTAACCTCCTGCTACAGGTGCGTTAACCCAAAGGGCATTAACATGCATTGTGTTAGGGTGGCCAATTCATTTCAGTGGGCTCCCTAGCACTCTAAATGCACCAGAAATGGTCCATGTACTGTTTGGAAAGGCAGCACATCACAGCAAGGTTTGTTTTAAGAATTAATGGCACTGCAGCATCATAAACACCCAACATGTTAGTTTTCATGTTCCCACAGCTCAAAGCTATAAATGGAGCCTATCACTTTAGATGAGATCAGTATGGTTTCCACCAGATTTCAGTGAGATTCCCCTGCCATCCAGTGCAGGTTAGAAACCAAAAGCCATTTTTTCTGAAGGACCGACAGCAGGCCAGGCCAGGCCACCACATTCCCTTGCAGTAGTTCCTGAGTTGCTGACGGCTCTTGCTGTTTAATCACAAGTTGCCTGGGAGACTTAAGTGGGATGTAGTGTATATCAGGAGTTCCGGGAATAGTTTGAGGACATTGCACAGATCTTATTGTAGCAACAACCTTAGCCAAAGCAGTAAACTGCTACCAAGACCTATGAAACAGCCTTGAGGGAGGCTTACTATGTCTATTTTTTGTTTTCCCTTTCACCACCACAGCCATAATGCTGGTATTGGTATTAGCTCGCCACTATCTGAAGTCACGCGCATTCAGGGGGTCTATTTATCAAAAACTTGCTGTGCGAATGTCTCAAACATTCACTCAACTGTCATGAATCATCATGTCTTTTGCCTAATATGTTTATTTCCTAGAATCATCAGCTCCATCTAGTGGCCATATTTTGGTATTTTGCTGATTGAGGTATTTCAGAAAAATACTGCATTATGGCCACTAGATGGAGCTGACAATCATAGAAATAAACATATTAGGCAAAATATGGGATTATTTGCAATAGCTGAGGGAATGTTTGAGACAATATATTTTTTTTTTTTTATAAATAGGCCCCTTATTATAATTGGTGAAGAATTTTAGGAGTCCATAGGTGGAACAGTCAGTGTTGATGGGGGAATGCCTCCCGCAGCGTTATTATATTCTGCCAGCCGGGGGGGGGGGGGACATGGGGAGCCTTCCTCGCCAGCAGAATACAATATAGTAATTACTGCTAGCTGCTATACAATATCAATATCAATATATATATATATATAGATAATTGTATAGAACAGCCCAGGGTGCATGTATGCCTTGTTATTTATCCTTTTATTTATTCTTATTCTTCATGCTGTGGTACCATGACCGGTTGATATAATAATAATTAGCTGCAGTGGAGGACAGAGGTGACATTAGGGGACAAATGTATCCCTGATTTCTCCACAAAGAGGACTTTTCATCTAATCTGCCCAGTGCTATCACATAGGGGGCTTGATCTGGCATGAAATATAAAAATAAAAAAGGCATTGAAAAAAAAAATTATATATATACTTAATAATATCATTACATATAATAGCTTCATTTTATTTTGAATTTTTTTTAAAAATTAAGTTAAATCCATATAAACAAAAATCAAAATATTGTAAGCCCCGCCTGCCAGCATTAGACAGTTAATCTCAACCCTGTAACTGTCATTTTTGCTGGACGGCTTGATCCATTTAGAAATAAAGCTTTGCAAAATAAAATAAAAAAATATACTGACTGAATAATATTATTATATATGTTAGCTTCATCCATATGAACAAATATCTGACCGCTGTAAACACCCTCTGCCAGCATTAGACCTTTAATCGCAACCCTGTAACTGTCATTTTTCCTGGACAGCTTGATCCGCATGAAATATAGAAATAAAGGTATGCAAAAAAAAAAGGTATATACTGTATATAATGAATAATATCATTACATATATTAGCCTCATCCATATGAACAAAAATCTGACCTCTGTCAGCATTAGAGCTTTAATTGCCGCCCTGTAACTGTCATTTTTCCTGGACAGCTTGATCCGCATGGAATATAGAAATAAAGGTATGCAAAATAAAAAAATGTAAAAAGAAAAGGAACGTACTGTATATACTGAATAATACCATTAGATACATAAGCCTCATCCATATGAACAAAAATCTGACCTCTGCCAGCATTAGTTAATCTCAATCCTGTAACTGTCATTTTTTACGTTGGACAGTTTGATCCACATGGAATATATAAATAAAGGTATATTGAAAAAAGAATATATATATATATATATATATATATATATATATATATATATATATATATATATATATATATATATATATTAGCCTCATTTTCTTTTTGGAGAAAAAAACTAATAAAATCCATATAAACAAAAATCTGACCACTGTAAGCTTCCCTGCCAGCATTAAATGGATTATCTCAACCCCTGTAACTGTCGTTACAGCTTGATTTTCCTAAAAAAAAAAAAATGTATGTGTATATATATATATATATATATATATATATATATATATATATATATATATATATATAAAAATTATGCAAAAAAATAAAATAAATAATAAAAAAACAAAGAAATGTATATACTGAATAATCTCATACAGCTACTAGAAGATTTTCACGCTCTAGAGGTCCTTTAATCCCGATAGCCACCCGCTGAGTCGAATATTCATGCCCCCCCAGGTCTTTCACACTTTCATTCATGCAACAGATGCATGCGGCGGAGGGGGGGGGGGATTTTTCTATCCACTGAGAAACCTTCCTAGGGGCTACTTGCAGCAACCAGTGATCTGCAGACATTTTTCAGCAATGTCCTTATAAGGATGGACCCCTTTAAGGGAGATGGATGATAAAGGGGTGGAGAGAATAGATGATAGGGAGGGAAGGAGAGAGAGAGAGAGCGAACGAACGGGGAGAGAGCTACAGTTTGCTGGCCTGGACTGTAGGGGATGAGAATGTTTTAAATAGCATGGAATATGTTCACACAGTCACACAGCGCTGCATCACTTTAGAAGAGACGCTTTCCTCCAGAAACACCAGGCTAATGCACTACTGATCACAGACAGGTAGGTTCCCCATTTTCTCAACCATTTAAAGGGCAGCCTTCTTTTATTTTATTGGCTTGTTTTATTGATTTCTCTCGCCCGGGATCCCCCACAACACCACAACATTTTCCTTTTTTTTTTTTTTTTTAGCCTTCTTTTTATTTTTTTTATTGGCTTGTTTCATAAATATTTTCCCTTTTTATTTTATTTTATCCTTCTTTTTTTCTTTTTTTTTTATATTGGCTTGTTTTATTGATTACTCTTGCCTGGGATCCCCCACAAAAACATTTCTCCCTTTTTTTTATTTATTTTTTATTCTTTTAGCCTTCTTTTATTTTATTAGCTTGTTTTATTGATTACTCGCCCTGGGATCCCCCACAATAATATTTTCCCTTTTTTTAGCCTTTTTTCTTTTTTTTTTTTTTTTTTTTTTAGTGGCTTGTTTTATTGAATACTTGTCCGGGATCCCCCACAACAATATTTTGCCTTTTTTTTTTTTTAGATTCCTTTTTCTTATTAGCTTGTTTTATTAAATACTCACCCGGGATCCCCCACAACAATATTTTCCCCTTTTTTTTATTGTCTTGTTTTATTGATTACTCGCCCCGGGATCCCCCACAACAATATTTTCCCCCTTTTTTTATTGTCTTGTTTTATTGATTACTCGCCTCTGGATCCTCCACAACAATATTTTCCATTTTTTTTTTTTTTTTTTGATTACTCTTCCCAGGATCCTCCACAACAATATTTTCCCTTTTTTTTTTGCCTTCTTTTTCTTTTTTTATTGGCTTGTTTCATTGATTACTCGCCCTGGGATCCCCCATGACAATATTTTCTCCCCCTCTAATTTTCTCAGTGCCCAATGGCATTCTCCTCTTGATTTAATTTTTCTGGTGAGGGGTGACCCCAGAAGCCTTTTCAGGACTCATTAATGATGGATGAATATTTCTCCTTTGACAGCAGAGATGGAAAGGAAGGAATGAGTGGGGGGGGGGGGGGGGGGGGGGGGATTAGTTGGTCTGTGTCTATGGGAAGTTGTAGCAGGGTGTAGCATGCAACACTTTTTAGTTAGGAGGACAGGCTGCCCGCCTCGCTTGCTCTTCAGTGGAATTTTGGCATGCTGGGCACACAGGCTTCTGGTGCCGGCGCTGAGCCTAGAAAGTTTCTGCAGCTTTACCTCTACCTTTAATTCTTTAAATGTTGGCAGTTGATGTGACATTCAAAGCTAAAGCCCGTTCCGCTATGCCAGTGTTTCTCAACTCCAGCCCTCAAGGTGCACCAACAGGTCATGTTTTCAGGCTCTCCATTATTTTGCACAGGTGATTTGATCAGTTTCACTGTCTTAGTAATTACCACAGCTGTTTCATCTGAGGGAAATCCTGAAAACATGACCTGTTGTGGCGCCTTGAGGACTGGGGTTGAAAAACACTGCGCTATGCCTGTGGTCCAGGAGACTCACAAAGGGTTAATTTAAAGAAATATTGGCAGTTAACGTGCTATTGGAAGGTAAAGCACATTTACCCAAGGCCAGGAGACACACAAAGGGTGTTGACATGTTGTTGAAAGCTAAAGCTGATTTCACTTTACCTGTGGGCAGGAGACACACAACGAATAAATTAAGGAAATTTGGCAGTTGAGGTGCTGTTGAAGCTAAAGCCCATACTGCTTTACCTGTGGCCAGGAGACACACCAAGGGTTAATTATAAAAATGTTGGAAGTTGAGGTGCTGTTGAAAGCTAAAGCCCAATCTGCCTTACCTGTGGCCAGGAGACACACCAATGGTTAATTATAAAAATGTTGGAGGTTAAGGTGCTGTTGAAAGCTAAAGCCCATTCTGCTTTACCCAAGGCCAGGAGACACACAAATGGTTAAATAAAGAAATATTGGCAGTTGATGTGTTGTTGAAAGCTAAAGCCCATTCCGCTTTACCTGTGGCTTGGAGACACACAAAGGGTTATTTATAAAAATGTTGCCAGTTGATATGTTTTTGAAAGCTAAAGCCCATTTTTCTCTAGCTGTGACCAGGAGATACACAAAGGGTTAATTTCAGAAATGTTGCCAGTTGACGTGCTGTTTAAAGCTAAAGCCCATTATGCTTTACCTGTAACCAACAGACACACAAAGGGTTAAATACAGAAATGTTGACTGTTGACATGTTGTTGAAAGCTAAAGCTGATTTCACTTTACCTGTGGGCAGGAGAAACCCCAAGAATAAATTAAAGAAATATGGGCAGTTAAGGGACTGTTGAAAGCTAAAGCCCATTCCGCTTTACCTGTGGCCCGGAGACACACAAAGAGTTATTTTAAAATATGTTGGCAGTTGATATGTTTTTGAAAAGCTAAAGCCCATTTTTCTCTAGCTGTGGCTAGGGGATACACAAAGGATTTCATTTCAGAAATGTTGCCAGTTGACGTGCTGTTGAAAGCTAAAGCCCATTCCAGGATTTAATCTGGATGTAACTCTTTAAGGGTAAACCTTTAGGCTGATGTCAGACAGGTGATTTTGGCCAGGAGACACACCAAGGGTTAATTATAACCATGTTGGCAGTTAACATGTTTTTGAAAGCTAAAGCCCATTCTTCTTTACCTGTGGCCGGGAGACATACATAGGGTTAATTATAGCAATGATGAGAGTTGACGCGCTGTTGAAAGCTAAAGCTGATTCTGCTTTACCTGTGGCCAGGAGACACATGAAGGGTTAATTCAAGAAATGTTGGCAGTTGACGAGCTGTTGAAAGCTAAAGCTGATTCTGCTTTACCTGTGGCCAGGAGACACACAAAGGGTTAATTAAAGAAATGTTGGCAGTTGACGAGCTGTTAAAAGCTAAAGCCCATTCCAGGACTTGATCAGGATGTACCTCTTTAGAGTTGAACCTTTAGGCTGATGTCAGACGGGAGATTTTGAGGCTGAGATTAATGAGTCTTGCAAATCGCTAATGCCGGGGATGACAGCGGGTGATTGAATTGCTAGAGTGGTTGTTGATAGCGTTACCGCATTGTGATCTGCTGACAGCCACTCTCCTTTAGTGAGTTGAGCAACATTCCATAGAAACTTGCCAGGAACTTTGCCATCATCGCAAAACTCTACTGAGAAAATTGTTTTAAAAATTTAAGGGGTGCAGTTATAAAAAAAATATATAAATTGCAGAGCTATTCGTCCTGTGACACTGCATTCCCGAACCGGGAAAAACACAGCAATATGGCCACTAGATGGCGCTGCGAATCATAGTAAATAAATCGTTTTTGCCATCTAGCTTTCATCAGCTCCATCTCGTGGGCATAATGCGTTTTTTTCCCTGAATCACCTTATTCTGTGTGAGTGATTAACATTCACCCTGGAGAGAAAATAGCCCAATAACATTCGATTTTACCCCAATTTGCACAAATGAGCATGCAGTTTCACAAGATGAATAATCTTACATTATTATATATATATATATATATATATATATATATATATATATATATATATATATACACACACACTTCTAAGAGCTAGCAATCCCATAAAAAAAAAATTATTCAAAATTTTCTTAGGAAGAAAATACTAAACTAGCAGGGAATCAAAGATCGCCCTTCTGACATCAACCTAAGGAGGACTTTCAGGGTGACTTCAAATATGCTTCATTCATGGGTGTGATCTGAATGTTGGTAGCTGTTGTGTGTGTGAGCGTGTGTGTGTATTTGTATATATATATATATATATATATATATATAGATATAGAGAGATGGATATATAGTAATTAACATAAACAAATTATATATATATATATATATGTATAATATAAATAAAATAAAGATATATATATATATATATATATATATATATATATATATATATATATATATATATATATATGTAGTAATTTACATAACAGATAGATAGATAGATAGTAATTAACAATAAAGACAATATATATATATATATATATATATATATATATATATAGTAATTAACATAAAAATATATATACTAAATAAATATATATATATTCACAACATATACACTGTGCTGTGTGTATATGTATGTGTATTTATATTCATATATATAAATGTGTAAAGTTCTTACAGCCAGACATTGATGGTAATAGTGTCCATAGTTGACTTTCAGGGTGACCTCAAATATGCTCCAGTCCCATACCAGGGGTCAGTCTACACCCATGCACATGCAGTGATGTGGGTTAATAATGCACATTATTTTGTGTCTGCTTTCAAACGTATTTATACGCCTTGACCGGGATTTTTTTTTTCTTTCTAACCTGAACATCCGACATAGACCATCTATCCATTTTTGTCTGTAGGGATTTCTTGCATCAGAAAACACGACCTGCTTCAAGTACAAAAATGATCGGAATAGGCCCCTTGACTCGAAGGAAATCACTTTTATGAGCCATTTATTTTTATCTATTTACAATACAAAATTCCATAACTGGATGAAATTCAGACTGACGCAGAGGATATTTTTATGCACGCTGCATGAAAATACAAATTGTAGAACAAGTAAAAACTAGAACACTGACTTTTTCCTACGGATATTTAATTAGATGTACAGTATCTCACAAAAGTAAGTACACCCCTCACATTTTTGTAAATATTTTATTCTACCTTTTCATGTGACAACACTGAAGAAATGACACTTTGCTACAATGTAAAGTAGTGAGTGTACAGCTTGTATAACAGTGTAAATTTGCCATCCCCTCAAAATAACTCAACACACAGCCATTAATGTCTAAACTGCTGGCAACAAAAGTGAGTACACCCCTCAATGAAAATGTCCAAATTGGGCCCAAAGTGTCAATATTTTGTGTGGCCACCATTATTTGCCAGCACTGCCTGGGAAAAATCCAAGGCCTGCTGCAAATAGTGACTGCCATAGTTGCTTTATACTCTCAGCTGAATTGTCATGTTATCAAATGGCTGGCGTCAAAACTGATCACATGTGCAGCACCATGGCAATTGCAGATCCTACAGAAGCATCTTCCTTGGCTGTAAAGGACAGGAGGGTTTAATTCTGCTGTAAGGCTGATTGCAGATCAAACAGAGGCTAAGATGGCAGCTCCTTGGCTGTAAAAGATAGGAGGGCTTAGTTTCGCTTTAAATTGACCCAGTTTGGCAAATACCAGATAGAATTTATGGTTTTCTGCTTGGAATGGTTTAAAAAATGGGCAGAATATGGCAGTATTAGCAAGTGCAGCAAAGGAACCCTGATGAAGGGGAACCTGTTTGGCTCCTGAAGCGATTCTTCAGTGAAATAATATTATTGGTAAAAACCTCTCTGTCCTGTTTGTTCTCTGCTCTCATTGGATGGTATATTCAAGGATTCTCAACTGGGCATTTCCCCCTGGTTTTCCCCTGGAGGTGCCTCCATTTTGCAGACTGTTGCCGAAACAGTAATAGTGTGCCCAGTGATGGTTCGACTGTCCCATTGAAAACCTGCATCCAATTTATAATTTCGATTTAATTCAATAGCTGGTGGTGCCAATTCCTATTGAACATGCATGGAGAAAATCAGCTGGTTTCTCTCATTCATTCTGAGGGCCAAATGAAAGGAATGTAAGTATGCATGGCTAGCCTCGGTATGACCTATTTGGCAAGCTATCAGCAGCTTTCAGCTGGGCTGAGGTTGACTACAGAACATATCGGTGAGATTACTCAACAGGAGACCTATGTTAAACTAGGAAACGCTGACCTCCATAGTATTTAAAACAATATCTCAAATCTTCTGATGGACCCACCATCCCTGCTGGATTTTTTTTACTTATGATATCATGGAGAATTCGGGTAGTGTTGGGTTCCAATTCCCCCATTGAATGCTGTGGTTCCTTCCGTTGGCCCTTATGTCAGTGTAGGAACCGGTAATAAAGTAGAGCCTGGCAGAGGGCACCACTGTGTCTAGTGGGGTAATGGAACCAGGAATCCAATACACCTGGAAGTGTGGCAGATAAGAGGATTCTCCCAGCACAGTGGATGGTTGTTGCCGGCGGGTGAGTATATTATCTGAGATTTAGGGTGTGGTGGTACGCAAAGGTCCAAAGGTATTGGTCGTAGGGGACAGGCTAAAAACCACTGGGGTAACTCGGAGTGTCCACCAGAAAAAGAAATGAGGGAGGCAAGAGAGCCCTTATAGTTTAGTTAGTTAACTTCAATGAGGTAGTTAATTTCATTTTGGAGAGAGTAATGGAGGGTTATAACCCCTGTCAGTATTATTTTCTTGCCATCTGTGTTCCATGGAGGAGATTTACCTTCACTTTCTGTCCCATAGCCAAATCAGGAAGTGAAAAGAAACCCCTGCACATTAAGGGAATCCCTTGAGGACCCCCAGGTCAGCAGAACTTGTAACCTCATTGGAATATTTCCCCTATATTACTTTTCTGGGGACAACCCAAAACTTGGGATTTTCTTTTACTTTCACTTTCAATGATAATGGTAAACAAGAAAAACAGAGAGAGTGAATCTCCCTAACAGGGGCCTTTAGTTGTACTTTAACTCAGATGTTTTGTCAATGGGAAAAGAAGGAAAATAACATAGATTTGTTAAGGCTGCAGTCACTCTATGGGGCAGAGACATGTATTTTTCCATAGACGCAAGTGGAGGAAGCTCTATCTCCATGTAGGATAAGATAGGTCGCTGTCAATCCATGTAGGATAAGATAGAAAGGATGAACCACCGCTCCAAAGTAATCCTCGAGTACTGAAACTCTGTCTCCTATTGATGAGCCCCAGGTGCTGACCATTACACACACCATGAGCAAACAAGCAAGACAAAACTCTGGATAGCCGCACACTGGAAAAAGACTCAGCTATGAGTAAGCACTGATTACGGTGCGAAACGCGTCAGTTTTCCTGTACCCTGTTATCCTTTTGCTGTGGATTTTTTTATTTTGTTTTGATGTGACCCACGTTGTTTCAATTAAAGATGGGATTTCAAGTCTTTTCCCAGTGTGCGGCTATCCAAAGTTTTGTCCTGCTTGTTTGCTCATAGGATAAGATAGGTCATTCTCAATGTCAGAGGGTCCCAATCCTCAACCCAGGAACCTCATTGGTGTTCTGAGGTGGGTGGTGAGCTGAGTCAGGAAAGCTCCAAAAAGCCTGTTGGTGACCTGATCAGCAGGCACCTGTTGTACTCTATCCTAAGGAAGGGTTGGAGTCACCTGGTTAAAGGAACATCAAAATGCTTTATTTCACAAAAAAACCCTGCTTAAAAGGACAACAGAACAACATCTCATTTTAGGTTGTTTAGGTTTGTAACAGGGCTTCTTTAATATATATCAGTGGCCTCCAAAATACAGCCCGTGGGCTGGATGTGTGGCCTTTTGCTTGCATTAATCCGGATTGGGGCACCATTCCTTCCACTGACACCAACTATGGGGCATAATTCCTGCCACTGACACCCAGTGATGGAACATTATTCTTCCCACTGATCTAAATGATGGAACACTATTTCTCCCATTGATATCAACAATAGTGCATGATTCCCTCCACTGACACCAACAACAGGGAACTATTCCATCCACTCACACTATGATTGGGCACAATTAAAATTTCCTTTACTCCCACTGATCCCTAACCCAGAGGCATTGCTTACTCCCACTTGACCGTTGTATACCAGATATGATGCTTCCAGAACCCCAACCTTACCTTATACCCCATTAACTTGAATCCACACTGGTTGGAGTAAGTGTAGCAGCCTACTTTATTTTAAACAAAATAAACAAATAAATTCCAATAGGAAAAACTCTGTAATAAAATATGCACTCTCAAAAATATAAAAATATAACAATATAACTTCTGAATAGC
This sequence comes from Lithobates pipiens, assembly GCF_037356315.1. Classification (NCBI taxonomy): domain Eukaryota; kingdom Metazoa; phylum Chordata; class Amphibia; order Anura; family Ranidae; genus Lithobates; species Lithobates pipiens. The sequence continues at coordinate 170,915,641 of NW_027507685.1, read as the reverse complement.
AACCACTGTATGGCATTGGTCTGTGCAGGCAACTATTACCAAACTTCTGAAACCATAACCAACTTGACACTGCGGTCCCTCTCCGAGCGTAATAATAGGCCTCAAGCCGACAAGCAGGCTCAAAGACAAACGCTGGCCGCAGTGCCCCATAACACTTTCCGTCTAACCTCAGTTATCCGGAAACCACCATCAGGAGCCCATCCAGCGATAGTTCCTGAACCATTTTCTGCCATATCTCCTTCGCCTGCACAGACCAAAAACCCGCCACTGCATTAGGAAGTAACCCACTTATTACCGCATGCCCCTCCACACCCGAAGTGCTCGCTCAATACCATCCTGGATCCCTACAGTCCACAGATCAATGCCCACGTCATTCAAGTGAACTCCATCCTCTCTCAGGTATTTAAAAGTCTCAAACTCGAGCTCCAGGTGCCTAATGGCCAAACCCCCGTTCCGGACCATGAAGTTACTGACTGCCCTATTCACCTTCCTCCTTGCCCTATTCACCCCATCCACGGACCTGGCCATCCGCCACGTGGTGCAAGCCACCATGTCCGACCATACTATAATCGTGTTTGGGAAATCCATGCCTAGACGCCACACATCGAACTTAATATCGCGTGTAAGGTCAATCATAGTTCTATTGCCCAGGTCATTACCTCCCACATGAATTACTAGCATCTGGAGGCCTATCTCTCTGCGAAAAACAATGTACCTCCCCCACCAATCTGCCCCATAACATTCCTAGAAAACCAAACCACTTAATACAGACCTCACTCTTTGAAAAACCTCAAATCCACATCGCCCTCCCATTAAACGACTCCAAAAAGGACTGCCAAACCCTCAAGTCCTCCTTATGCGATTTTACTAATCGCACAAAATGAGTCGGGGATCTGATACCTGCCGTGTTGAAAACTCGCCCCATCTGTAAAATCCGACAGGCAAAATTGAGTTTTCCCAAAACCGATTGCAGTCTCCTCAGCTGAACTTTTCAAACCCCCAACAACTCTGTTATCTCCTGTTAACTCTGTTATCTCCAGCTTCTGGCAACCGGCATTCCATGGCCTCGGAATCAATAACAATACCCAGAAATACGATGACCGTTCGAGGTCCCTCCGTTTTTTCCAGTGCCAAAGGAATGCCAAATATTTGCGCAATATGCTGCAGCGTCGCCAGTAATATCGCAAACACCTTGGAAGCCGCCGGCCCAATGCACAGGAAATCATCGAGGTAGTGAATTATCAAATTCACTCCCGGCACATCCCTAACTACCCATTCAACGAAAGAGCTAAATTGTTCAAATACCGCACAGGATATTGAACAACCCATTGGCAAGCATTGGTCAATGTAGAACCCATCCTCCCAGTGACACCCCAACAAACGAAAACTCTCCGGGTGCACCGGCAACAACCTAAAGACCGATTCCACATCTGCCATGGCCAACAACGCCCCTTTTCCATATCTGAGCACCCAATTTACCGGCACGTCAAACAACGTGTATGACACGGAGCAAACCTCCTGATCAATCCCATCTTTCACCGACCCACCCTTTGGGAAGGAAAGGTGGTGAATAAGCTGAAACTTGTTGGGCTCCTTTTTGGGCACTATGCCCAACGGAGAGACCACCAAGTTGTCCCAAGGAGGCGAAGGGAAAGGGCCATTTATCCTACCCAATGCAACCTCCTTCCGCAGCTTCTCAGAAACCACCTCCGGATGTTGCAGTGCCGACTTCAGATTAGGGGACAACGGGGGAACAACTGTCTATGAACAAGGAATCCTAAATCCTTCCTTGAATCCAGACTCCAGTAGCTTCGCTGCTCCCCTGTCCGGATACCTACCGAGAAATGGCTGCATCCTTGCCACCATCACCGGAGTCCTCTCTCTTGTTGCTAATGTCCCCTGGTCGGCCCTTCCCTTGCTTAAAGCGTCTGGATGCGGATGAGATCCGCCGCATCCCGTACACTCGTGCTTGAATCTGCAACCGCTGCCAAACTTACATGTTCTGGAGTTGTACTGCCAACGCACCCCTATTTTGTTTCCAGCCGGTTGACCTGGGGCCGAAGGTCCACCGGCCCTCCCTGAAAAAACTGACCCGTGCCCTCACTGTCGTCATCAAACGCATCCACAAGCTGATGTCCTTGTGGTCCCATCTCAATTCGGGCCGCACTGCTCTCCGCTGTCGGAACTGCTCATTGTAGCATAGCCACGCAGTTCCTCCATATACCCGGCATGCCTCACCAATTGAATCCTGCTAACAAAACAACACCGAACAATGTTCGGAGTGTTTCTCCCCTATGACGCTGGCCATAATGGCAAACGCTTGTAACCAATTCGCAAACATCCTGGGAATTAATCAGTATCTCCGTTTCTCTTCATCCTCCTTTTTTGAATCGTCAGGCCTCACCCAGGTTGAACTTCTACAGCGGCAACAAAGAGAATATCTCCACATACTCACCCTTCCAAAGTTTCTCCTTGACCTCCTGTCAGATGAGCCTCCAATGGTCCCTCGTAACATATTACTTCACATCTTGCCGTGTCCGTCAACCTTGTAATGTCCTGCCTACCACCTTTTTCGCAAGTTGCTGCGACCTTTTCGCCCGCCTGTGCCACACTTTTTTCTCTCAGCACTTCATCCACAACCGTCCCCCCCACCAAGGGTTCAGTAACCGGCTGTGCCGCCGAAGTGCCCGACCCTACCGTACCTCCTACCGGGGGTAACCATGCCGCCCCCGGCCCCACTGGCGCCTTCTCCCCCATTTCGAACCGGCTCACCAGTTCCTTCAACCCAGCCAAAAAACCTTGTAGTCCTGTGGAAACCCCCGCAACCCCCCCGCCCCCGGAATCTGACTGAGTCCCCCCCTTGAGCCCCCCGCTCCATGTTACCTGATGCATACATCCCTGGTAAAATAGCAGGTGACTTACTGGGCTACACAGGTGATGCCCCATCAGCTGACTGCCTGTTCGTTCCTGATGCCACCCTGCCGATTGGGAGGGCCGCCTTGTCCGCCCCTTCTGATTCCTCTACGGCTCTCTGCTCCCGCTCCTCATCCTTCGATGACAAAGACCCGCCAGACCGCTCTCCTGGCTGCCGCAGCGCTTGCTGCGATTCGCCTCTGCCTGCGTTCCGCATGTCCTCCCTCTGATTTCTGTGCGGCTTTGCCATGACCGGCGTAAGGCGCCGCGGTTCCATAGGCTCCAGCCCTGCATGCTGTGTTCCTGGATAGCTCCCTTCCCAGTCTGTGGTGATCCCCTGCCGTAGCTGCGGCTGGCCTGGGGATAGCAGATCTCCTATTCATGCTCGTTCCCCTTCACTGCTCAGCTCCTCTCTTGGGGTGGGGCCAGCGCTCTGAAGTGGCTCCATATTGTGATCCCCTGCCATCAGTAAAGCAGGCCTGGGGACATCAGCTCTCCCTCTCCTGATAGCTGCATGCTTCTCCATTCTGGGGGCGGGGCCTGTGCTCGCCGAAGCTTCTCTCCTGCCTGGTCTGTGCGCCATAGGTGTCAGGCGAAAAACACTCTGGCGGCCGGGATCTGCCTGCATGTGTGCCGCTTCTAGTCCCCCCTGCACCAACCTGCTCAGGCTGTGCCATCAAGCCCCCCAAGGAATGCAAAAGCCAGTCCTTGCCCCGGACCGCCGCCTGCTCCCTCAGCTGGGTCAGAAGCCTCTCCACAGTCTCCATGCTGGAACTTTCTCCTCTGTCTTCTGTTGAACTCCCAGCATGCCCCAGGAGACTATAATAACTTTTATAACCCCTCCCCCTAGGCACCCTAGCACTTCCCCTATTCTTTCTTCTTATCCTACTGTTAACCACGTCATGTCCGCCCTGCGCTTATTGCTTTTGCTGTTAGCTTCGGGCTCTCTGACACTGAGGAATTTTCTAGTCCTACTGGCATCAGTCAGTCCATCACACCAATATTCTAAAAGACAGTAAACTGGCCCTTAGTTTGGAAAGTTTGGTGACCCCAGATATAAATCATCATGTCTTTTCGGCATCCTCCAAACTAGAAATTCATTATAACAAAAAAGGCTCAACTTCTCCTTGGACTGCATCCGGGGCTTTCCAAAAAATGTTATTTACTGAATAAAAGTACTGACTACTGAATTAGGGACAATTTAGGACTTGGCCGGCTTGCTGCATTACTTAAAAGCATCAGAGTATTTTAAACAGGAAATACTGGATGTCCCCTATTAAACGTGAAATGTTTAATAGAGGAGGGAAAAGCATAAATAGAAACAGCCTGTATATCAAGATTAATTATACTTCCCAGTCTTCAAGACACTGACTCTTATCTCCATTCTTGTAAAGCAGCAGCCACCTCTGATAGCCTACACTTGAAGGAGCAATGATAGTTTGACCCCTTTCCAACTGGTTCCCCTGCTCAGCTCCAATTGTGTGTTGTAGTAACAAAGTTGCTGGTGGGTGGAAACAAGGAAGACAATGGGTTAAAACGTGCCTAATAGTGTTGGATACCATTGGCTGCCATAGCTCTGCAAAAGAGCAAAGACTGGAGTGACCATCCACCAGATTGGTAAGTATTTGTAACCTACTGCTTTTGTTAAGCTTTTTTTTCTTCATAGCAATAGGGTCACTTTACTTGACACTGCTCCCTAATGGGCTGACCTATACCTTCCCATGCCACAGGTTTACAAAGAGCAGGTGGCGAAGCACTGGACACTGATTTTCACAGGTTCTCAAAAGATGGAAAAAGTCATTACTTGAGCCTAAAGGCTTAGTTTCGGCAGCTCACCACACAACCGGGATCCATTCGAAAAGGAGGTTCAACTGAATTGAGAAATTCAAATGTACCAGGTCAACAAAAGCTCCAAAATCTTTAAATTGTTTAGCTGCTGACAGCAAAAAATGCAAAAAAACAACCAATGCGTTTTGAAGGCCACAAACAGGGCAGTCCTGCTGAATGAAGATTTTAAAGGCCCCCTAAATGTCTTGGATGGTCTTTGTTTTTTTTGTTTTTTTGCTGTCATCAGTTGAACATTCAAAGATTTTGGACTCTCGAGAATATTGTTTGGTGCTTTCCTTGACCTGCTACATGTAGAGTTCTCAATTCAGTTAAACCTGCTCTTCTAAGGGGTAATTGGTTGTGGTGAATTGCCGAACCCAAGCCATTAGGCTCATGTAATAACTTAACCATTAGGCTCAAGTAGTATTATTATGATAAGTAATATTGTTTTGAAATCCGGTGAAAATTGGTGTCCAGCCAACCTACTATGATGGTCAAACCTACTTAATTAAGCCACCAGAACTCTCAAGAATTTTGTTCGGTGCTTTTGTTGACCTACTACATGTGGAGTGCTCTTCTAACAGGTCCCTGGTTGTGGTGAGCTGCTGAACCCAAGTCATTAAGCTTAAGTAATGACTTTATCCATCTTTAAAAACCTAGGAAAATTGGTGTTCAGACAACCGACCATGATGGCCTCCCGAAACCTAGTTACTTTATATTGTTAAAGCTACCCAGAAATAAAATCTGCATTTTGGACCTTACAGGGTTCAGTCAAACAAGATCTGTTATAAACTTTAAGGGGCCCAGTGAAGACCTTCTTGAATTTAAAGAACACTGTAGCTGAAGAACAACATATTCAACCATATCACCAACACTTTCTTATCAAACTCAGTTAGGGCAACGTTTTTAAAGGCCCAGTCTTCCCAAGGCAGGACAGTGTTTACATCTCATGGAGTTTCTTTGAAAAACTGCCCAGACTGTAGGTTAGGTCCTGACCACAGTGAGCATGGTTTATGGGCATGGTTCACAGCAGTGCGATCAGGTGATAATAAGCATGCTAAAATCAAGGTTTTCCTTAAAGTTAAACTCCAGGGCAAATATAATAGACACAAAGCTCTGTATTCATTAATACATTTGATCTGTTATCAGTTTCTTGCAGTCCCTGTACAACAGTGAAGGCATGTGGGAGAAATAAGCAGCACAAGGAGCAAATAAGTTCAGGAGCTCACAAAAAGCATGCTGATAGGAGGAGTAAGAGGAGAGAGAAGAGCGATGAAGATGTCTTCTCCTTTTACTGTCCAGTCACAGGCTGAGGGTGGGTCCAGGATGACCTGGGCTTTAATGAAAAGTTAAATGATGGCAGTCATCAGATTAAGGACATCTAGTAGAAGAGAAAAATGTAAGTTGAGATATAATTATAAATAAAAGCATTAGAACTTTGGCATTCTTAGCTAGTGATGGACGAACTTCCGACGGGACGTTTCGCGAACGCGAAACGCGAACGGACACAAACGTTCGCGAAAACGACCGTTCGCCGCGGGCTCCATTGACTTCAATGGGAGGCGAATTTCGCAAACCTTTAGGTCGAATTTGCGGCCACGGGGTAATTATTAGGGGGTAGCACGTAGTCCCACCACCTGGACAATAGCATAATACATGTATGAGGTGAATTTGGGATCGATAACTACAAGCATTTTTTTTTTATTTGGGAAATTGTTCTGACAATTCAGGACTATGGAGCTAATGAAGGCAATGGAGGAGAGGGAAGGTCAGGGACCAGGGTAGGCAAACAAGAGGGTGCAGGAGATACAGAGCACTGACAGCAGCACCGTAATACAGAGCACTGACATCAGCACCGTGACATACAGCGCTGACAGCAGCTCCGTGACATACAGCGCTGACAGCAGCTCCGTGACATACAGCGCTGACAGCAGCTCCGTGACATACAGCGCTGACAGCAGCTCCGTGACATACAGCGCTGACAGCAGCTCCGTGACATACAGCGCTGACAGCAGCACCGTGACATACAGCGCTGACAGCAGCTCCGTGACATACAGCGCTGACAGCAGCTCCGTGACATACAGCGCTGACAGCAGCTCCGTGACATACAGCGCTGACAGCAGCTCCGTGACATACAGCGCTGACAGCAGCTCCGTGACATACAGCGCTGACAGCAGCACCGTGACATACAGCGCTGACAGCAGCTCCGTGACATACAGCGCTGACAGCAGCTCCGTGACATACAGCGCTGACAGCAGCTCCGTGACATACAGCACTGACAGCAGCTCCGTGACATACAGCGCTGACAGCAGCTCCGTGACATACAGCGCTGACAGCAGCACCGTGACATACAGCGCTGACAGCAGCTCCGTGACATACAGCGCTGACAGCAGCTCCGTGACATACAGCGCTGACAGCAGCTCCGTGACATACAGCGCTGACAGCAGCTCCGTGACATACAGCGCTGACAGCAGCTCCGTGACATACAGCGCTGACAGCAGCTCCGTGACATACAGCGCTGACAGCAGCTCCGTGACATACAGCGCTGACAGCAGCTCCGTGACATACAGCGCTGACAGCAGCTCCGTGACATACAGCGCTGACAGCAGCTCCGTGACATACAGCGCTGACAGCAGCACCGTAAGCAGCCCCAGGAGGAAGTCAGCACAGCACAGGGATGGTGTGATCCCCTCATAATAAGAACCCCCAGGAGGAAGTCAGCACAGCACAGGGATGGTGGGAGCCCCTCATAATAAGAACACCCAGGAGGAAGTCAGCACAGCACAGGGATGGTGGGAACCCCTCATAATAAGCAGCCCCAGTAGAAATATGACACCGCTCAACCTCTTCAAAGAGGAGGGTAGGGGCATATAGTACGGTGTGCTTTTTTGGGTCAGGGAAGTGAGCCAAATGAATTAAGAAGGTCTGTGTGCTTGATTCCAAAAATTGTTTATAGACATATACATGGTCTACTGATCACATGTGTTGAATTCCTCCGAGATCCATGCCTCATTCATTTTTAGAAATGTGAGGTAGTTAACACTGTGGTGAGCTAGGCGAGTACGCTTATCGGTCACAATCCCCCCTGCTGCGCTGAACGTCCTTTCGGACAGGACACTGGATGAGGGGCAAGCCAACAGTTCGATTGCAAATTGGGCAAGCTCTGGCCAGAGGTCAAGCCTGCCCACCCAGTAGTCTAGGGGTTCATCACTCCTCAGAGCGTCCACATCGGCCGTTAACCCAATGTAGTCGGACACCTGACGGTCTAGGCGTTCCCTGATGCTGGATCCGGATGACACCTGTCGATGGGTCGGCTGAAAGAATGACCTCATATCCGAAGTCACCAACACATCTTCAAACCGGCCTCTTCTTGCAGGCGCTGTTGGATTGGTACCCGCAAATCCTTCTCTGGGAGTGGGAATTGCTCCTCTGCCAGCGCACGCAAAAGCAGAATGCAGCATTTCTCGAAGCAAGGCCTGGAAGTGCTGCATTCTGACAGCCCTCTGCGACGGCGGTAACATTTCCGCCATTTTGTGTTTGTACCGGGGGTCTAAGTACGTTGCCACCCAGTACTGGTCCTTGACCCTCATGCTTTTTATACGGGGGTCCCTATTAAAACACTGGAGCATGAAGGCCCCCATTTGCACTAAAGTGGAAGCGGTGTGGTGGCCTGGCTCCTGCTCATCATCCAGGATAATGTCGTCCTCTTCATTCTCCTCTCCCCATCCTCGCACAACAGGGATCCCAGAAAGGTTTAAAGCATGCTCTTCTTGCTCCTGCTCATCCGCCCCGGCACCATCCTCCTCTGACTCCTCATCAGACTCCTGTTGTTGACTTGTCTCAGATAGAGTAGCCCCCCCTGGGAATTCATCCAGCATTGCGACTTCCTCATCTTCCCGCTCCTGCTCCTCCACAGCCTGATCAATGACACGACGCAATGCACGCTCCAGAAAGAAGGCATAAGGTACCATGTCACTGATGGCGCCATGGCTGCGACTGACCAGTTTGGTGATCTCCTCAAATGGCCGCAGAAGTCTGCATGTGTCGCGCATGAGCAGCCACTGGCGCGGTGAAAAAAAACCCAGCTCCCCAGAACCGTTTCTTTCGCAGAGTTCATACAGGTAGACGTTAACTGCACGTTTCTGCTGGAGCAGCCTATCAAGCATATAGAAGGTTGAGTTCCATCGCGTCGGGCAATCGCAAATAAGACGTCTGACCGGCAGATGGTGTCGCCGCTGAATGTCAGCAAGGCGAGCCATGGCCGTGTAAGATCTTCTGAAATGGGCCGAGATTTTCCTTGCCTGCCGCAAGATGTCCTGGACCCCAGGGTATTTGACAAGGAATCGCTGCACGACCAAGTTTAAGACGTGTGCCATGCACGGCACGTGCGTGATTTTGCCCTGTTTCAATGCGCTAAGCAGATTGGCACCGTTGTCACACACCACTTTACCAACTGTCAAATTGAGCGGTGTTAGCCACTCATCTGCCTGTGAACGCAAAGCTGAAAGGAGTGCCGGGCCAGTGTGGCTCTTTGCTTCCAGGCACAACAGACGCAGCACGGCATGGCAACGTCTCACCTGGCATGTGGAATAGGTTCTGGGGAGCTTGGGCGGTGCAGTGGAAGAGACGCTAGCAGCGGAAAAGGAGGAGGCAGCTGAGGAGGAGAGGGAGGAGGATGGAGTAGGAGGAGGAGAAGAAGAGTCAGGCCTGCATGCAATCCGTGGCGGTAAAACCAAATCTACACGGGTGCCACGGGTTACATGCTTGACGGCCGTCAGAAGGTTCACCCAGTGGGCAGTAAAACTGATATACCTTCCCTGCCCGTGTTTGCTAGACCACGTGTCTGTGGTCAGATGTATCTTGGCACCGACACTGTGTGCCAGAGATACATTCACTTGCCGCTGAACATGGCCATATAGCTCTGGGATGCCCTTCTCTGAGAAATACTTCCTTCCTGGGACCTTCCATTGTGGTGTTCCAATGGCCACAAATTTGCGAAAGGCCTCCGAGTCCACCAGTTTATATGGCAGTAGTTGGCGGGCTATGAGTTCTGACAAGCCAGCCGCCAACCGTTGGGCAAGAGGGTTATCCGGCGTCATCATTTTTTTACGCTCAAACATTAGGCCCACGGAAGCCTGCCTTTTTGCAGAAAAATGTGAGCTTGGCGTGATGGAAGGTGGAGTGGAGGACAATTGTGAGGAGAGAGGAGAAGGAGAAGTAGAAGACGAGGCTGGACGGTGAGAGCCTGCAGTGTGGCTTTGTGTGTTCCGTTGCTCCCACTGGGCTCGGTGATGGCTGCTCATGTGCCTTCTTAAGGCGGTCGTCCCTAGGTGAGTATTGGGCTTACCGCGACTAACGCGTTGACTGCAAAGATTGCAGATGGCAACGCTATTGTCAGCAGCGGACACGTTAAAAAAAGCCCACACTGCGGAGCCATGTGCCGGTGTCCTGGGAGCGCCAGATGTGACCGTACATGGTCGATGACTCGCTCCTGATACATTTGCAGTCTGCTTTGTCCCTGCTGTGCAATGTAAGTCATTGCTGCTTCTCCTCCCTATCTGCTGGTCCATATCTCCCTCTGAACTCCCCTCCTCTTCCTCTCTTGTGGGCACCCACGTGACATCACTAGACACGTCATCATCAACGTCACCTTCCCCACCGCTATAAGTAGAGTAGGCAGCAACACCGGGGACCAACCTCCTCCTTGGGCTGATCTGGGTACTGGCGTCAGACTGCTGAGTAGCGCTTGTTGCTACCTCCTCTTCCTGATCCAATACCAAGAGTGGCTGCGCATCAGAAATGTCCTCTTGATATGGATCGGAAAATAATTCCAGTGACTCAAGCGGAAGGTATGTGGTGGTGGTGGTGGTGGTCGTGTTGTTGGTGGTAGTGTCTTTGGGGGTGCACATAGCAGAGAGTGAAGAAGAGGGTGCAGATCGAGAGGATGAGGAGGGTGCAGAAGAGTAAGGCTGAGCGAGCCACTCAACCAAGTCTGGTGCATCCTTTAAAGTAATTGAACGCACCTTCTGCAACTTCCCACTTTGGCTCAAGCCTGTTGCTCCTGCCCTACCCCTACCACCCCTGCGGAAGGGCCTGCCTCTTCCTCTGCATGTCATTTTTTAAATGACCCTGTGACAAAACTCTTAGTCCCTATACCGCTGAAGGACTGCTGCAGTATAGGTGAGCGGTCAGCAGTGGTGCACGTCAACCCTATCTATTGTGGACCTATAGCGGTCCTTACAGAACAGCAGACTGTACCGCACTCAAGCCTATGTACCGTAGCACCCTATACCAAGTTACCAGTCCTTATAAGAACTTTTGTGGACCAAGCAGGTTGTGTATTAGTGTTTAGCAGACTGTACGTCAGTCCCTATACCGCTGAAGGACTGCTGCAGTATAGGGCAGCGGTCAGCAGTGGTGCACGTCAACCCTATCTATTGTGGACCGATAGCGGTCCTTACAGAACAGCAGACTGTACCGCACTCAAGCCTATGTACCGTAGCACCCTATACCAAGTTACCAGTCCTTATAAGAACTTTTGTGGACCAAGCAGGTTGTGTATTAGTGTTTAGCAGACTGTACGTCAGTCCCTATACCGCTGAAGGACTGCTGCAGTATAGGGCAGCGGTCAGCAGTGGTGCACGTCAACCCTATCTATTGTGGACCGATAGCGGTCCTTACAGAACAGCAGACTGTATCGCACTCAAGCCTATGTACCGTAGCACCCTATACCAAGTTACCAGTCCTTATAAGAACTTTTGTGGAACAAGCAGGTTGTGTGTTAGTGATTAGCAGACTGTACGTCAGTCCCTATACCGCTGAAGGACTGCTGCAGTATAGGGCAGCGGTCAGCAGTGGTGCACGTCAACCCTATCTATTGTGGACCGATAGCGGTCCTTACAGAACAGCAGACTGTACCGCACTCAAGCCTATGTACCGTAGCACCCTATACCAAGTTACCAGTCCTTATAAGAACTTTTGTGGACCAAGCAGGTTGTGTATTAGTGTTTAGCAGACTGTACGTCAGTCCCTATACCGCTGAAGGACTGCTGCAGTATAGGGCAGCGGTCAGCAGTGGTGCACGTCAACCCTATCTATTGTGGACCGATAGCGGTCCTTACAGAACAGCAGACTGTACCGCACTCAAGCCTATGTACCGTAGCACCCTATACCAAGTTACCAGTCCTTATAAGAACTTTTGTGGAACAAGCAGGTTGTGTGTTAGTGATTAGCAGACTGTACGTCAGTCCCTATACCGCTGAAGGACTGCTGCAGTATAGGGCAGCGGTCAGCAGTGGTGCACGTCAACCCTATCTATTGTGGACCGATAGCGGTCCTTACAGAACAGCAGACTGTACCGCACTCAAGCCTATGTACCGTAGCACCCTATACCAAGTTACCAGTCCTTATAAGAACTTTTGTGGAACAAGCAGGTTGTGTGTTAGTGATTAGCAGACTGTACGTCAGTCCCTATACCGCTGAAGGACTGCTGCAGTATAGGGCAGCGGTCAGCAGTGGTGCACGTCAACCCTATCTATTGTGGACCGATAGCGGTCCTTACAGAACAGCAGACTGTACCGCACTCAAGCCTATGTACCGTAGCACCCTATACCAAGTTACCAGTCCTTATAAGAACTTTTGTGGACCAAGCAGGTTGTGTATTAGTGTTTAGCAGACTGTACGTCAGTCCCTATACCGCTGAAGGACTGCTGCAGTATAGGGCAGCGGTCAGCAGTGGTGCACGTCAACCCTATCTATTGTGGACCGATAGCGGTCCTTACAGAACAGCAGACTGTACCGCACTCAAGCCTATGTACCGTAGCACCCTATACCAAGTTACCAGTCCTTATAAGAACTTTTGTGGAACAAGCAGGTTGTGTGTTAGTGATTAGCAGACTGTACGTCAGTCCCTATACCGCTGAAGGACTGCTGCAGTATAGGGCAGCGGTCAGCAGTGGTGCACGTCAACCCTATCTATTGTGGACCGATAGCGGTCCTTACAGAACAGCAGACTGTACCGCACTCAAGCCTATGTACCGTAGCACCCTATACCAAGTTACCAGTCCTTATAAGAACTTTTGTGGAACAAGCAGGTTGTGTGTTAGTGATTAGCAGACTGTACGTCAGTCCCTATACCGCTGAAGGACTGCTGCAGTATAGGTGAGCGGTCAGCAGTGGTGCACGTCAACCCTATCTATTGTGGACCGATAGCGGTCCTTACAGAACAGCAGACTGTACCGCACTCAAGCCTATGTACCGTAGCACCCTATACCAAGTTACCAGTCCTTATAAGAACTTTTGTGGACCAAGCAGGTTGTGTATTAGTGTTTAGCAGACTGTACGTCAGTCCCTATACCGCTGAAGGACTGCTGCAGTATAGGGCAGCGGTCAGCAGTGGTGCACGTCAACCCTATCTATTGTGGACCGATAGCGGTCCTTACAGAACAGCAGACTGTACCGCACTCAAGCCTATGTACCGTAGCACCCTATACCAAGTTACCAGTCCTTATAAGAACTTTTGTGGAACAAGCAGGTTGTGTGTTAGTGATTAGCAGACTGTACGTCAGTCCCTATACCGCTGAAGGACTGCTGCAGTATAGGGCAGCGGTCAGCAGTGGTGCACGTCAACCCTATCTATTGTGGACCGATAGCGGTCCTTACAGAACAGCAGACTGTACCGCACTCAAGCCTATGTACCGTAGCACCCTATACCAAGTTACCAGTCCTTATAAGAACTTTTGTGGAACAAGCAGGTTGTGTGTTAGTGATTAGCAGACTGTACGTCAGTCCCTATACCGCTGAAGGACTGCTGCAGTATAGGGCAGCGGTCAGCAGTGGTGCACGTCAACCCTATCTATTGTGGACCGATAGCGGTCCTTACAGAACAGCAGACTGTACCGCACTCAAGCCTATGTACCGTAGCACCCTATACCAAGTTACCAGTCCTTATAAGAACTTTTGTGGAACAAGCAGGTTGTGTGTTAGTGATTAGCAGACTGTACGTCAGTCCCTATACCGCTGAAGGACTGCTGCAGTATAGGGCAGCGGTCAGCAGTGGTGCACGTCAACCCTATCTATTGTGGACCGATAGCGGTCCTTACAGAACAGCAGACTGTACCGCACTCAAGCCTATGTACCGTAGCACCCTATACCAAGTTACCAGTCCTTATAAGAACTTTTGTGGACCAAGCAGGTTGTGTATTAGTGTTTAGCAGACTGTACGTCAGTCCCTATACCGCTGAAGGACTGCTGCAGTATAGGGCAGCGGTCAGCAGTGGTGCACGTCAACCCTATCTATTGTGGACCGATAGCGGTCCTTACAGAACAGCAGACTGTACCGCACTCAAGCCTATGTACCGTAGCACCCTATACCAAGTTACCAGTCCTTATAAGAACTTTTGTGGAACAAGCAGGTTGTGTGTTAGTGATTAGCAGACTGTACGTCAGTCCCTATACCGCTGAAGGACTGCTGCAGTATAGGGCAGCGGTCAGCAGTGGTGCACGTCAACCCTATCTATTGTGGACCGATAGCGGTCCTTACAGAACAGCAGACTGTACCGCACTCAAGCCTATGTACCGTAGCACCCTATACCAAGTTACCAGTCCTTATAAGAACTTTTGTGGAACAAGCAGGTTGTGTGTTAGTGATTAGCAGACTGTACGTCAGTCCCTATACCGCTGAAGGACTGCTGCAGTATAGGTGAGCGGTCAGCAGTGGTGCACGTCAACCCTATCTATTGTGGACCGATAGCGGTCCTTACAGAACAGCAGACTGTACCGCACTCAAGCCTATGTACCGTAGCACCCTATACCAAGTTACCAGTCCTTATAAGAACTTTTGTGGACCAAGCAGGTTGTGTATTAGTGTTTAGCAGACTGTACGTCAGTCCCTATACCGCTGAAGGACTGCTGCAGTATAGGGCAGCGGTCAGCAGTGGTGCACGTCAACCCTATCTATTGTGGACCGATAGCGGTCCTTACAGAACAGCAGACTGTACCGCACTCAAGCCTATGTACCGTAGCACCCTATACCAAGTTACCAGTCCTTATAAGAACTTTTGTGGACCAAGCAGGTTGTGTATTAGTGTTTAGCAGACTGTACGTCAGTCCCTATACCGCTGAAGGACTGCTGCAGTATAGGGCAGCGGTCAGCAGTGGTGCACGTCAACCCTATCTATTGTGGACCGATAGCGGTCCTTACAGAACAGCAGACTGTACCGCACTCAAGCCTATGTACCGTAGCACCCTATACCAAGTTACCAGTCCTTATAAGAACTTTTGTGGAACAAGCAGGTTGTGTGTTAGTGATTAGCAGACTGTACGTCAGTCCCTATACCGCTGAAGGACTGCTGCAGTATAGGGCAGCGGTCAGCAGTGGTGCACGTCAACCCTATCTATTGTGGACCGATAGCGGTCCTTACAGAACAGCAGACTGTACCGCACTCAAGCCTATGTACCGTAGCACCCTATACCAAGTTACCAGTCCTTATAAGAACTTTTGTGGAACAAGCAGGTTGTGTGTTAGTGATTAGCAGACTGTACGTCAGTCCCTATACCGCTGAAGGACTGCTGCAGTATAGGTGAGCGGTCAGCAGTGGTGCACGTCAACCCTATCTATTGTGGACCGATAGCGGTCCTTACAGAACAGCAGACTGTACCGCACTCAAGCCTATGTACCGTAGCACCCTATACCAAGTTACCAGTCCTTATAAGAACTTTTGTGGACCAAGCAGGTTGTGTATTAGTGTTTAGCAGACTGTACGTCAGTCCCTATACCGCTGAAGGACTGCTGCAGTATAGGGCAGCGGTCAGCAGTGGTGCACGTCAACCCTATCTATTGTGGACCGATAGCGGTCCTTACAGAACAGCAGACTGTACCGCACTCAAGCCTATGTACCGTAGCACCCTATACCAAGTTACCAGTCCTTATAAGAACTTTTGTGGACCAAGCAGGTTGTGTATTAGTGTTTAGCAGACTGTACGTCAGTCCCTATACCGCTGAAGGACTGCTGCAGTATAGGGCAGCGGTCAGCAGTGGTGCACGTCAACCCTATCTATTGTGGACCGATAGCGGTCCTTACAGAACAGCAGACTGTACCGCACTCAAGCCTATGTACCGTAGCACCCTATACCAAGTTACCAGTCCTTATAAGAACTTTTGTGGAACAAGCAGGTTGTGTGTTAGTGATTAGCAGACTGTACGTCAGTCCCTATACCGCTGAAGGACTGCTGCAGTATAGGGCAGCGGTCAGCAGTGGTGCACGTCAACCCTATCTATTGTGGACCGATAGCGGTCCTTACAGAACAGCAGACTGTACCGCACTCAAGCCTATGTACCGTAGCACCCTATACCAAGTTACCAGTCCTTATAAGAACTTTTGTGGAACAAGCAGGTTGTGTGTTAGTGATTAGCAGACTGTACGTCAGTCCCTATACCGCTGAAGGACTGCTGCAGTATAGGTGAGCGGTCAGCAGTGGTGCACGTCAACCCTATCTATTGTGGACCGATAGCGGTCCTTACAGAACAGCAGACTGTACCGCACTCAAGCCTATGTACCGTAGCACCCTATACCAAGTTACCAGTCCTTATAAGAACTTTTGTGGACCAAGCAGGTTGTGTATTAGTGTTTAGCAGACTGTACGTCAGTCCCTATACCGCTGAAGGACTGCTGCAGTATAGGGCAGCGGTCAGCAGTGGTGCACGTCAACCCTATCTATTGTGGACCGATAGCGGTCCTTACAGAACAGCAGACTGTACCGCACTCAAGCCTATGTACCGTAGCACCCTATACCAAGTTACCAGTCCTTATAAGAACTTTTGTGGACCAAGCAGGTTGTGTATTAGTGTTTAGCAGACTGTACGTCAGTCCCTATACCGCTGAAGGACTGCTGCAGTATAGGGCAGCGGTCAGCAGTGGTGCACGTCAACCCTATCTATTGTGGACCGATAGCGGTCCTTACAGAACAGCAGACTGTACCGCACTCAAGCCTATGTACCGTAGCACCCTATACCAAGTTACCAGTCCTTATAAGAACTTTTGTGGAACAAGCAGGTTGTGTGTTAGTGATTAGCAGACTGTACGTCAGTCCCTATACCGCTGAAGGACTGCTGCAGTATAGGGCAGCGGTCAGCAGTGGTGCACGTCAACCCTATCTATTGTGGACCGATAGCGGTCCTTACAGAACAGCAGACTGTACCGCACTCAAGCCTATGTACCGTAGCACCCTATACCAAGTTACCAGTCCTTATAAGAACTTTTGTGGAACAAGTGAGTTGTGAATGTTTAGCAGACTGCAGCAGAAGGGCAGCAGTCAAGTATAATATCCTTTCTATATTTGGAAGAAAGAATATTATACATGTACAAGCCTATTACTGTACCACTGATACCAGTCCTGAAAAGAACCTTTGTGGAACTAATAATAACAGCAAGTCTTTAAAATTACCCTCACTGCCTGACAACACTGCTTCCTTCCTGTCCCTATACAAATTGGCAAAAAAAGAGAACGATTAGTGGTTACTGGAACAGCTCTTTTGTGGACCTTGATAGTAACAGCTAATGATGATGATGATGATGATGATGATGAAAGACTAATCTGGCTGTCCCTGTAGCATACACCGTCCTTTCCCTTTCTCTAAACTAACAAAAGACACTCAGGCTGCTGCAAGAATCAGCAGCACAGCAAACCTATCAACACCTAACACCTATACCAGTCCTGAAAAGAACTTTTGTGTACCAAATAGCTAGTGGTTTATCTCTCCCTACTCCACACAGGAACCTGTCCCTATCTTAACAGAAGAAAGAATGTAAAATGGCCACCGGATCGGGTGTATTTATAGGTTAGGGGGAATGTACAAGTGTCCATGTGCTGTCATGTCTCAATTGGCTGTCCTGTATCACATGATAAACGTGTCACCAAAGGTTAAAGTTCTTGTATACATTAAACACGTAAGTCCGCCGCGGCGAACGACGGAAAAAGGCGTTCGAACGTGCGGACCGCGAATGTCGGAAATTCGCCGCGAAACGACCGCCGGGCGAACCGTTCGGCCATCACTATTCTTAGCGTATCTGACACCCACTCTATACAACTACTCTTAAAGTTCTGACAATACATTAACTTTTAAGCCTGGTTCACACCACTGCATTTTGCTTTTTTTCAATACACATTTTTTATCCGTTGAAGTCTATGGAACCAAAAACACAACCTGCTGGTCCCTGGCCCTCTCCATAAAATGCACAGATGTGAACGTGACCCATAGGAAGCCATATTAGATGGACTGTAGTGTTTCTGCAAAACTGAAAATGCACTAAAAATCCATAGGTGTGAACCAGGCCTAAGGAAAGGTTGGACTGTGGGCAGGGCAAAGTAAAGGCGACTTGAGTCAAAATATCACACATACGATTTCATTTACTAAGCTATAAGTCTAGGTCAGTGGTTGAAGTTATTAATGCAAAAGGGTAAGTCTGGGGTACAGATCTTTGGAAATTCCATGAGAAGGTCAGCAATGGCAGCCTCTGGGGTACAGGTCTTTGGAAATTCCATGAGAAGGTCAGCAATGGTAGCCTCCATATTTTTCTTATGACGGTTTTACTGTAAACACTGCAAAATTCATAATAGCAGTACACTGATTACTAAAATTTGGAAAACAATGATCAGTAGGTTGTAAATAAATCCAAAAAAAACATACGGTAAATGTAATATATTGTAAATTTCAGTCCTTAGATGTGTTTTTTTTCTATTATATTCACCTGGTGATCCTTCCAGTAACACACTTCTGGGCTGAGAGTGACAACACACTGTATCTTTGGAGGAGCAACGTTGTCATGCTGGGCTGCTCTCATGAAACACTTTTTGTTCTCTTTATCTCCATTACACAAATTTGTAGTTTGCAGTAGAAAGCTCAGAAAGCTGATAACATTGTTTGAGATTTCAGTCCAGTTGATCTGTATTTGCAGAAAATGCACTTGGCCTGAAAATCCACCATCTAAGGACTAGTAAGCTAAATTTTTGTTCTTGGGTTTAGATGCTCTTTGATGTTAGTGGTCACTGTAGAAAAACCCCTTTACATTGGTGATCAGTGTAGAAGTGATTTTGGATGTCATTGGGAATTTACCTCCTTACATTGGTGATCAATGGAAAATGTCCCCTCACATTAGTGATTAGTGTAGAAAAGTTCCTTTACATGTGTGACCAGTGTACAACTGACCCCTAATATTGGATGTCAGTTGGAACTTGCCTGCTTATATTGGTGGTCAGTGGAAAATGTCCCCTCATGTGGGGGTCAGTGGAGAAAAGCATCTTTACATTGGTAACCAATGTAGAGCGGACCCCTAATTTTGGATGTCAGTTGGAACTCGCTTCCTTATATTGGTGGTCAATGGAAAATGTTCCTCAACATTGATGGTCAGGGAATAAAAATCCACTTTACATTGGTGGCCAGTGTAAAACGGACCCCTAATTTTGGATGTCAGTTGGAACTTGCCTCCTTATATAGGTCGTCAATGGAAAATGTCCCTCAACATTGATGGTCACTTTAGAAAAGACCCTTTGCATTGGTGACCGGTATAGATATGAGCCCTTATATTGAATGTAATCGTGAATTTGCCTCCTTACATTGGTGGCCAATGGAAAATGTTCCTCAACATTGATGGTCAGTGAAGAAAAACCCACTTTGCATGAGATAGTGACCATTGTAGAACTGACCCCTAATATTGAATGTCAGTGGGAACTTCCCACCTTACATTGGTGGCCAATGGAAAATGTTCCTCAACATTGATGGTCAGTGGAGAAAAACCCACTTTGCATGAGACAGTGACCAGTGTAGAACTGACCCCTAATATTGAATGTCAGTGGGAACTTCCCACCTTACATTGGTGGCCTATGAAAAAATTGACAGGTAATAGTTTATATCAGTGGGAGTTTGCCTCCTTACGTTATAGAATAAGTCTCCCTCATGATTGTGGTCAGCAGAAAAAAAATCTCCTTTACAGCTAATTTGTAGATCAGTGTAGAAGTGACCCCTTGTATTGGATGTCATTGGGAAGACGCCTTCCTACATTGGTGATTAGTGTGGGTGGATGATCAATCTGCCACTGTTTACTGCTCAAGGAATTCCTAACAAACCCCTAGAGGAACCCTAGTTGAGAGTCTGTTTCATAAAGTAGGGACAGTAGGGAAGCTTTAGTATGTTTTTTTTTTGTGGCACTGGAAGTCCTATGGCAGAAATGACAGTGGTAAGCTGAACTAATGTGCTGCCTAGAGCAGCATTTTTTTCAGGAAAGGTAAGTATTTTAGCCTATCCATTATGCCCTGTACACACGACCGATTTTCGGAATTCCGCTCAAGCTGTCTTGCATATACACGGTCACACCAAAGTCCGACCGTCAAGAATGTGGTGACGTACAACACGTATAACGGGACTAGACAACTGAAGTTCGATAGCCAGTAGTCAATTTCTTTCGTCTCGTACTTGCTACAGAGCATGCGCCTTTTTTGGTACGTCAGAACAGCATACAGACGAACGTTTTTTCCGATAGAAATTGGTTCAGCGGAAAAATAGGTCTAGGTCCGTCAGAATTTTCAACGTAAAAAGTCTGATGGGGCATACACACGGTCGGAATATACAATGAAAAGCTCTCGTCTGACTTTTTCTGTTGGAAATTCTGCGCGTGTGTACGGGGAAAAACTTTTTATGTATTTAGCCTAGCAAGAATGTTACCAGAATGTTGTTAGCACTTCAGTACAGGTCCCCTTTAACAGGCACACACTGTACCTAAGAATAAACATATATCATGTGCTATAATGAACTGCATTTCCCATGGTGCTTAGCGGAGAATTGGCCGCATGACAGCTGGAATTTAATGTCTGGTTTTCTCCCCATATGAAGACCTTCAGTTCATAGAAGAGCTACAGTATACATATTTTACTTTCCCTTTGTGATGTCTCATAACGCACATACAGTGGGTGTTACTAGGAAGACACAAGCTGCTGTCTGGTAACGCTGCTCACTTCCTCACTGGAATGTTAGGCAGTTATATTTTTATCATCAGGTCTGGGAAACGCTGCAATTATTCTACCCAGATTATACAGAGGGCTAGTGATGGCCGAACGGTTCGCCCGGCGGTCGTTTCGCGGCGAATTTCCGACTTTCGCCGTCCGCGGGTTCGAACGCCTTTTTCCGTCGTTCGCCCCGGCGGACTTACGTGTTTAATGTATACAAGAACTTTAACCTTTCGTGACACGTTTATCATGTGTTACAGGACAACCAATTGAGACATGACAGCTCATGGACA
This sequence comes from Lithobates pipiens, assembly GCF_037356315.1. NCBI lineage: Eukaryota > Metazoa > Chordata > Amphibia > Anura > Ranidae > Lithobates > Lithobates pipiens. The sequence goes on along the minus strand of NW_027507685.1, from coordinate 170,894,609 downwards.
CTTGGACATTCCCCCTAACCTATAAATACACCCGATCCGGTGGCCATTTTACATTCTTTCTTCTGTCACTGTAGGGAAAGGATCCTGTGTGGAGTAGGGACAGAGAAAACGCTAGCTATTTGGTACACAAAAGTTCTTTTCAGGACTGGTATAGGTGTTAGGTCAGCAGCCTGAGTTTCTTTTGTCAGTTTAGATAAAGGGACAGAGCGCTGTATGCTGCTATTTTAGGGACAGCTCAGCCAGATTAGTCTTTCTTCATCATCATCATCATCATCATCATTAGCTGTTACTATCAGGTCCACAAAAGAGCTGTTCCAGCTAATCGTTCCAGCCTACTCTTTTTTGCCAATTTGTATAGGGACAGGCAGGAAGCAGTGTGTCAGGCAGTGAGGATAATTTTAAAGACTTGCTGTTACTATTAGTTCCACAAAGGTTCTTTTCAGGACTGGTATCAGTGGTACGGTAATAGGCTTGTACACGTATAATATTCTTTCTTCCAAATATAGAAAGAATATTATACTTGACTGCTGCCCTTCTGCTGCAGTCTGCTAATCATTCACAACTCACTTGTTCCACAAAGCTCTTTATCAGGACTGGTAACTTGGTCTGTCTAGGGTGCTACGGTACATAGGCTTGGGTGCGGTACAGTCTGCTGTTCTGTAAGGACCGCTATCGGTCCACAATACATAGGGTTGCCGTGCACTACTGCTGACCGCTGCCCTATACTGCAGCAGTCCTTCATTGGTATAGGGACTGACGTACAGTCTGCTAATCACTAACACACAACCTGCTTGGTCCACAAAAGTTCTTATAAGGACTGGTAACTTGGTATAGGGTGCTACGGTACATAGGCCTGAGTGCGTTACAGTCTGCTGTTCTGTAAGGACCGCTATCGGTCCACAATACATAGGGTTGCCGTGCACTACTGCTGACCGCTGCCCTATACTGCAGCAGTCCTTCAGCGGTATAGGGACTGACGCACAGTCTGCTAAACACTAACACACAACCTGCTTGGTCCACAAAAGTTTTTATAAGGACTGGTAACTTGGTATAGGGTGCTACGGTACATAGGCCTGAGTGCAGTACAGTCTGCTGTTCTGTAAGGACCGCTATCGGTCCACAATACATAGGGTTGCCGTGCACTACTGCTGACCGCTGCCCTATACTGCAGCAGTCCTTCATTGGTATAGGGACTGACGTACAGTCTGCTAATCACTAACACACAACCTGCTTGGTCCACAAAAGTTCTTATAAGGACTGGTAACTTGGTATAGGGTGCTACGGTACATAGGCCTGAGTGCGTTACAGTCTGCTGTTCTGTAAGGACCGCTATCGGTCCACAATACATAGGGTTGCCGTGCACTACTGCTGACCGCTGCCCTATACTGCAGCAGTCCTTCATTGGTATAGGGACTGACGTACAGTCTGCTAATCACTAACACACAACCTGCTTGTTCCACAAAAGTTCTTATAAGGACTGGTAACTTGGTATAGGGTGCTACGGTACATAGGCTTGAGTGCGGTACAGTCTGCTGTTCTGTAAGGACCGCTATCGGTCCACAATAGATAGGGTTGACGTGCACCACTGCTGACCGCTGCCCTATACTGCAGCAGTCCTTCAGCGGTATAGGGACTGACGTACAGTCTGCTAAACACTAATACACAACCTGCTTGGTCCACAAAAGTTCTTATAAGGACTGGTAACTTGGTATAGGGTGCTACGGTACATAGGCTTGAGTGCGGTACAGTCTGCTGTTCTGTAAGGACCGCTATCGGTCCACAATAGATAGGGTTGACGTGCACCACTGCTGACCGCTGCCCTATACTGCAGCAGTCCTTCAGCGGTATAGGGACTGACGCACAGTCTGCTAAACACTAACACACAACCTGCTTGGTCCACAAAAGTTTTTATAAGGACTGGTAACTTGGTATAGGGTGCTACGGTACATAGGCCTGAGTGCGTTACAGTCTGCTGTTCTGTAAGGACCGCTATCGGTCCACAATACATAGGGTTGCCGTGCACTACTGCTGACCGCTGCCCTATACTGCAGCAGTCCTTCATTGGTATAGGGACTGACGTACAGTCTGCTAATCACTAACACACAACCTGCTTGGTCCACAAAAGTTCTTATAAGGACTGGTAACTTGGTATAGGGTGCTACGGTACATAGGCCTGAGTGCGTTACAGTCTGCTGTTCTGTAAGGACCGCTATCGGTCCACAATACATAGGGTTGCCGTGCACTACTGCTGACCGCTGCCCTATACTGCAGCAGTCCTTCAGCGGTATAGGGACTGACGCACAGTCTGCTAAACACTAACACACAACCTGCTTGGTCCACAAAAGTTCTTATAAGGACTGGTAACTTGGTATAGGGTGCTACGGTACATAGGCCTGAGTGCAGTACAGTCTGCTGTTCTGTAAGGACCGCTATCGGTCCACAATACATAGGGTTGCCGTGCACTACTGCTGACCGCTGCCCTATACTGCAGCAGTCCTTCATTGGTATAGGGACTGACGTACAGTCTGCTAATCACTAACACACAACCTGCTTGTTCCACAAAAGTTCTTATAAGGACTGGTAACTTGGTATAGGGTGCTACGGTACATAGGCTTGAGTGCGGTACAGTCTGCTGTTCTGTAAGGACCGCTATCGGTCCACAATAGATAGGGTTGACGTGCACCACTGCTGACCGCTGCCCTATACTGCAGCAGTCCTTCAGCGGTATAGGGACTGACGTACAGTCTGCTAAACACTAATACACAACCTGCTTGGTCCACAAAAGTTCTTATAAGGACTGGTAACTTGGTATAGGGTGCTACGGTACATAGGCTTGAGTGCGGTACAGTCTGCTGTTCTGTAAGGACCGCTATCGGTCCACAATAGATAGGGTTGACGTGCACCACTGCTGACCGCTGCCCTATACTGCAGCAGTCCTTCAGCGGTATAGGGACTGACGCACAGTCTGCTAAACACTAACACACAACCTGCTTGGTCCACAAAAGTTTTTATAAGGACTGGTAACTTGGTATAGGGTGCTACGGTACATAGGCCTGAGTGCGTTACAGTCTGCTGTTCTGTAAGGACCGCTATCGGTCCACAATACATAGGGTTGCCGTGCACTACTGCTGACCGCTGCCCTATACTGCAGCAGTCCTTCATTGGTATAGGGACTGACGTACAGTCTGCTAATCACTAACACACAACCTGCTTGGTCCACAAAAGTTCTTATAAGGACTGGTAACTTGGTATAGGGTGCTACGGTACATAGGCCTGAGTGCGTTACAGTCTGCTGTTCTGTAAGGACCGCTATCGGTCCACAATACATAGGGTTGCCGTGCACTACTGCTGACCGCTGCCCTATACTGCAGCAGTCCTTCAGCGGTATAGGGACTGACGCACAGTCTGCTAAACACTAACACACAACCTGCTTGGTCCACAAAAGTTCTTATAAGGACTGGTAACTTGGTATAGGGTGCTACGGTACATAGGCTTGAGTGCGGTACAGTCTGCTGTTCTGTAAGGACCGCTATCGGTCCACAATAGATAGGGTTGACGTGCACCACTGCTGACCGCTGCCCTATACTGCAGCAGTCCTTCAGCGGTATAGGGACTGACGCACAGTCTGCTAAACACTAACACACAACCTGCTTGGTCCACAAAAGTTTTTATAAGGACTGGTAACTTGGTATAGGGTGCTACGGTACATAGGCCTGAGTGCGTTACAGTCTGCTGTTCTGTAAGGACCGCTATCGGTCCACAATACATAGGGTTGCCGTGCACTACTGCTGACCGCTGCCCTATACTGCAGCAGTCCTTCATTGGTATAGGGACTGACGTACAGTCTGCTAATCACTAACACACAACCTGCTTGGTCCACAAAAGTTCTTATAAGGACTGGTAACTTGGTATAGGGTGCTACGGTACATAGGCCTGAGTGCGTTACAGTCTGCTGTTCTGTAAGGACCGCTATCGGTCCACAATACATAGGGTTGCCGTGCACTACTGCTGACCGCTGCCCTATACTGCAGCAGTCCTTCAGCGGTATAGGGACTGACGCACAGTCTGCTAAACACTAACACACAACCTGCTTGGTCCACAAAAGTTCTTATAAGGACTGGTAACTTGGTATAGGGTGCTACGGTACATAGGCCTGAGTGCAGTACAGTCTGCTGTTCTGTAAGGACCGCTATCGGTCCACAATACATAGGGTTGCCGTGCACTACTGCTGACCGCTGCCCTATACTGCAGCAGTCCTTCATTGGTATAGGGACTGACGTACAGTCTGCTAATCACTAACACACAACCTGCTTGTTCCACAAAAGTTCTTATAAGGACTGGTAACTTGGTATAGGGTGCTACGGTACATAGGCTTGAGTGCGGTACAGTCTGCTGTTCTGTAAGGACCGCTATCGGTCCACAATAGATAGGGTTGACGTGCACCACTGCTGACCGCTGCCCTATACTGCAGCAGTCCTTCAGCGGTATAGGGACTGACGTACAGTCTGCTAAACACTAATACACAACCTGCTTGGTCCACAAAAGTTCTTATAAGGACTGGTAACTTGGTATAGGGTGCTACGGTACATAGGCTTGAGTGCGGTACAGTCTGCTGTTCTGTAAGGACCGCTATCGGTCCACAATAGATAGGGTTGACGTGCACCACTGCTGACCGCTGCCCTATACTGCAGCAGTCCTTCAGCGGTATAGGGACTGACGCACAGTCTGCTAAACACTAACACACAACCTGCTTGGTCCACAAAAGTTTTTATAAGGACTGGTAACTTGGTATAGGGTGCTACGGTACATAGGCCTGAGTGCGTTACAGTCTGCTGTTCTGTAAGGACCGCTATCGGTCCACAATACATAGGGTTGCCGTGCACTACTGCTGACCGCTGCCCTATACTGCAGCAGTCCTTCATTGGTATAGGGACTGACGTACAGTCTGCTAATCACTAACACACAACCTGCTTGGTCCACAAAAGTTCTTATAAGGACTGGTAACTTGGTATAGGGTGCTACGGTACATAGGCCTGAGTGCGTTACAGTCTGCTGTTCTGTAAGGACCGCTATCGGTCCACAATACATAGGGTTGCCGTGCACTACTGCTGACCGCTGCCCTATACTGCAGCAGTCCTTCAGCGGTATAGGGACTGACGCACAGTCTGCTAAACACTAACACACAACCTGCTTGGTCCACAAAAGTTCTTATAAGGACTGGTAACTTGGTATAGGGTGCTACGGTACATAGGCTTGAGTGCGGTACAGTCTGCTGTTCTGTAAGGACCGCTATCGGTCCACAATAGATAGGGTTGACGTGCACCACTGCTGACCGCTGCCCTATACTGCAGCAGTCCTTCAGCGGTATAGGGACTGACGTACAGTCTGCTAAACACTAATACACAACCTGCTTGGTCCACAAAAGTTCTTATAAGGACTGGTAACTTGGTATAGGGTGCTACGGTACATAGGCTTGAGTGCGGTACAGTCTGCTGTTCTGTAAGGACCGCTATAGGTCCACAATAGATAGGGTTGACGTGCACCACTGCTGACCGCTCACCTATACTGCAGCAGTCCTTCAGCGGTATAGGGACTAAGAGTTTTGTCACAGGGTCATTTAAAAAATGACATGCAGAGGAAGAGGCAGGCCCTTCCGCAGGGGTGGTAGGGGTAGGGCAGGAGCAACAGGCTTGAGCCAAAGTGGGAAGTTGCAGAAGGTGCGTTCAATTACTTTAAAGGATGCACCAGACTTGGTTGAGTGGCTCGCTCAGCCTTACTCTTCTGCACCCTCCTCATCCTCTCGATCTGCACCCTCTTCTTCACTCTCTGCTATGTGCACCCCCAAAGACACTACCACCAACAACACGACCACCACCACCACCACCACATACCTTCCGCTTGAGTCACTGGAATTATTTTCCGATCCATATCAAGAGGACATTTCTGATGCGCAGCCACTCTTGGTATTGGATCAGGAAGAGGAGGTAGCAACAAGCGCTACTCAGCAGTCTGACGCCAGTACCCAGATCAGCCCAAGGAGGAGGTTGGTCCCCGGTGTTGCTGCCTACTCTACTTATAGCGGTGGGGAAGGTGACGTTGATGATGACGTGTCTAGTGATGTCACGTGGGTGCCCACAAGAGAGGAAGAGGAGGGGAGTTCAGAGGGAGATATGGACCAGCAGATAGGGAGGAGAAGCAGCAATGACTTACATTGCACAGCAGGGACAAAGCAGACTGCAAATGTATCAGGAGCGAGTCATCGACCATGTACGGTCACATCTGGCGCTCCCAGGACACCGGCACATGGCTCCGCAGTGTGGGCTTTTTTTAACGTGTCCGCTGCTGACAATAGCGTTGCCATCTGCAATCTTTGCAGTCAACGCGTTAGTCGCGGTAAGCCCAATACTCACCTAGGGACGACCGCCTTAAGAAGGCACATGAGCAGCCATCACCGAGCCCAGTGGGAGCAACGGAACACACAAAGCCACACTGCAGGCTCTCACCGTCCAGCCTCGTCTTCTACTTCTCCTTCTCCTCTCTCCTCACAATTGTCCTCCACTCCACCTTCCATCACGCCAAGCTCACATTTTTCTGCAAAAAGGCAGGCTTCCGTGGGCCTAATGTTTGAGCGTAAAAAAATGATGACGCCGGATAACCCTCTTGCCCAACGGTTGGCGGCTGGCTTGTCAGAACTCATAGCCCGCCAACTACTGCCATATAAACTGGTGGACTCGGAGGCCTTTCGCAAATTTGTGGCCATTGGAACACCACAATGGAAGGTCCCAGGAAGGAAGTATTTCTCAGAGAAGGGCATCCCAGAGCTATATGGCCATGTTCAGCGGCAAGTGAATGTATCTCTGGCACACAGTGTCGGTGCCAAGATACATCTGACCACAGACACGTGGTCTAGCAAACACGGGCAGGGAAGGTATATCAGTTTTACTGCCCACTGGGTGAACCTTCTGACGGCCGTCAAGCATGTAACCCGTGGCACCCGTGTAGATTTGGTTTTACCGCCACGGATTGCATGCAGGCCTGACTCTTCTTCTCCTCCTCCTACTCCATCCTCCTCCCTCTCCTCCTCAGCTGCCTCCTCCTTTTCCGCTGCTAGCGTCTCTTCCACTGCACCGCCCAAGCTCCCCAGAACCTATTCCACATGCCAGGTGAGACGTTGCCATGCCGTGCTGCGTCTGTTGTGCCTGGAAGCAAAGAGCCACACTGGCCCGGCACTCCTTTCAGCTTTGCGTTCACAGGCAGATGAGTGGCTAACACCGCTCAATTTGACAGTTGGTAAAGTGGTGTGTGACAACGGTGCCAATCTGCTTAGCGCATTGAAACAGGGCAAAATCACGCACGTGCCGTGCATGGCACACGTCTTAAACTTGGTCGTGCAGCGATTCCTTGTCAAATACCCTGGGGTCCAGGACATCTTGCGGCAGGCAAGGAAAATCTCGGCCCATTTCAGAAGATCTTACACGGCCATGGCTCGCCTTGCTGACATTCAGCGGCGACACCATCTGCCGGTCAGACGTCTTATTTGCGATTGCCCGACGCGATGGAACTCAACCTTCTATATGCTTGATAGGCTGCTCCAGCAGAAACGTGCAGTTAACGTCTACCTGTATGAACTCTGCGAAAGAAACGGTTCTGGGGAGCTGGGTTTTTTTTCACCGCGCCAGTGGCTGCTCATGCGCGACACATGCAGACTTCTGCGGCCATTTGAGGAGATCACCAAACTGGTCAGTCGCAGCCATGGCGCCATCAGTGACATGGTACCTTATGCCTTCTTTCTGGAGCGTGCATTGCGTCGTGTCATTGATCAGGCTGTGGAGGAGCAGGAGCGGGAAGATGAGGAAGTCGCAATGCTGGATGAATTCCCAGGGGGGGCTACTCTATCTGAGACAAGTCAACAACAGGAGTCTGATGAGGAGTCAGAGGAGGATGGTGCCGGGGCGGATGAGCAGGAGCAAGAAGAGCATGCTTTAAACCTTTCTGGGATCCCTGTTGTGCGAGGATGGGGAGAGGAGAATGAAGAGGACGACATTATCCTGGATGATGAGCAGGAGCCAGGCCACCACACCGCTTCCACTTTAGTGCAAATGGGGGCCTTCATGCTCCAGTGTTTTAATAGGGACCCCCGTATAAAAAGCATGAGGGTCAAGGACCAGTACTGGGTGGCAACGTACTTAGACCCCCGGTACAAACACAAAATGGCGGAAATGTTACCGCCGTCGCAGAGGGCTGTCAGAATGCAGCACTTCCAGGCCTTGCTTCGAGAAATGCTGCATTCTGCTTTTGCGTGCGCTGGCAGAGGAGCAATTCCCACTCCCAGAGAAGGATTTGCGGGTACCAATCCAACAGCGCCTGCAAGAAGAGGCCGGTTTGAAGATGTGTTGGTGACTTCGGATATGAGGTCATTCTTTCAGCCGACCCATCGACAGGTGTCATCCGGATCCAGCATCAGGGAACGCCTAGACCGTCAGGTGTCCGACTACATTGGGTTAACGGCCGATGTGGACGCTCTGAGGAGTGATGAACCCCTAGACTACTGGGTGGGCAGGCTTGACCTCTGGCCAGAGCTTGCCCAATTTGCAATCGAACTGTTGGCTTGCCCCTCATCCAGTGTCCTGTCCGAAAGGACGTTCAGCGCAGCAGGGGGGATTGTGACCGATAAGCGTACTCGCCTAGCTCACCACAGTGTTAACTACCTCACATTTCTAAAAATGAATGAGGCATGGATCTCGGAGGAATTCAACACATGTGATCAGTAGACCATGTATATGTCTATAAACAATTTTTGGAATCAAGCACACAGACCTTCTTAATTCATTTGGCTCACTTCCCTGACCCAAAAAAGCACACCGTACTATATGCCCCTACCCTCCTCTTTGAAGAGGTTGAGCGGTGTCATATTTCTACTGGGGCTGCTTATTATGAGGGGTTCCCACCATCCCTGTGCTGTGCTGACTTCCTCCTGGGTGTTCTTATTATGAGGGGCTCCCACCATCCCTGTGCTGTGCTGACTTCCTCCTGGGGGTTCTTATTATGAGGGGATCACACCATCCCTGTGCTGTGCTGACTTCCTCCTGGGGCTGCTTACGGTGCTGCTGTCAGCGCTGTATGTCACGGAGCTGCTGTCAGCGCTGTATGTCACGGAGCTGCTGTCAGCGCTGTATGTCACGGAGCTGCTGTCAGCGCTGTATGTCACGGAGCTGCTGTCAGCGCTGTATGTCACGGAGCTGCTGTCAGCGCTGTATGTCACGGAGCTGCTGTCAGCGCTGTATGTCACGGAGCTGCTGTCAGCGCTGTATGTCACGGAGCTGCTGTCAGCGCTGTATGTCACGGAGCTGCTGTCAGCGCTGTATGTCACGGAGCTGCTGTCAGCGCTGTATGTCACGGTGCTGCTGTCAGCGCTGTATGTCACGGAGCTGCTGTCAGCGCTGTATGTCACGGAGCTGCTGTCAGTGCTGTATGTCACGGAGCTGCTGTCAGCGCTGTATGTCACGGAGCTGCTGTCAGCGCTGTATGTCACGGAGCTGCTGTCAGCGCTGTATGTCACGGTGCTGCTGTCAGCGCTGTATGTCACGGAGCTGCTGTCAGCGCTGTATGTCACGGAGCTGCTGTCAGCGCTGTATGTCACGGAGCTGCTGTCAGCGCTGTATGTCACGGAGCTGCTGTCAGCGCTGTATGTCACGGAGCTGCTGTCAGCGCTGTATGTCACGGTGCTGATGTCAGTGCTCTGTATTACGGTGCTGCTGTCAGTGCTCTGTATCTCCTGCACCCTCTTGTTTGCCTACCCTGGTCCCTGACCTTCCCTCTCCTCCATTGCCTTCATTAGCTCCATAGTCCTGAATTGTCAGAACAATTTCCCAAATAAAAAAAAAATGCTTGTAGTTATCGATCCCAAATTCACCTCATACATGTATTATGCTATTGTCCAGGTGGTGGGACTACGTGCTACCCCCTAATAATTACCCCGTGGCCGCAAATTCGACCTAAAGGTTTGCGAAATTCGCCTCCCATTGAAGTCAATGGAGCCCGCGGCGAACGGTCGTTTTCGCGAACGTTTGTGTCCGTTCGCGTTTCGCGTTCGCGAAACGTCCCGTCGGAAGTTCGTCCATCACTACAGAGGGCACAGGAGAAATATGAACAAGAGGTGAACACACTGAAACTGTACATACATACAGTGCCTTGAAAAAGTATTCATACCCCTTACAATTTCCCACATTTTGTCACGTTACAACTAAAAATGTAAATGTATGTTATTGAGCTTTTATGTGATAGACCAACACAAAGTGGCACATAATTGAGAAGTGGAAGGGAAATGATAAAAGGTTTTTAACATTTTTTACAAATAAATATGTGAAAAGTATGGGGTACATTTGAATGGCGCCCCCCTGAGTCAATACTTCGTAGAACCACCTTTCACTGCAATTACAGCTGCAAGTCTTTTCAGGGATGTCTCTACCAGCTTTGCACATCTAGAGAGGGGCATTTTTGCCCATCATTCTTTGCAAAATATCTCAAGCTCTGTCAGATTGGATGGAGAGCGTCTGTGAAAAGCAATTTTCAAGTCTTACCACAGATTCTCATGTGGATTTTGGTCTGGACTTTGACTGGGCCATTCTAACACATGAATATGCTTTGATATAAACCATTCCATTGTAGCTCTGGCTGTATGTTTAGGGTCGTTGTCCTGCTGGAAGGTGAACCTCCACCCCAGATTGCCCTGTATTTGGCTCCATCCATCTTCCCATCAACTCTGACCAGCTTCCCTGTCTCTGCTGAAGAAAAGCATCCCCACAACATGATGCTGCCACCACCATGTTTCACGGTGGGGATGGTGTGTTCAGGGTGATGTGTAGCGTTAATTTTCCACCACACATGGCCAACAGTGGTTTGCTTTAAGGCCAAAAAGTTTAATTTTGATCTCATCTGACCAGATCACCTTCTTCCACATGTTTGCTGTGTTCCCCACATGGCTTCTCACAAATTGTGAATGGAAATTCTTATGGATTTCGTTCAACAATGGCTTTCTTCTTGCCACTCTTCCATAAAGGCCAAATTTGTGGAGTACACGACTAATAGTTGTCTAATAATTTTCCCACCAGAGCTTTGGATCTCTGCAGCTCCTCCAGAGTTACCATGGGCCTCTTGGCTGCTTCTCTGATTAATGCTCTCCTTGCCCAGCCTTTCAGTTTAGGTGGACGGGCATGTCTTGGTAGGTTTGCAGTTGTGCCATACTCTTTCGATTTTTGGATGATGGATTGAACAGTGCTCGATGAGATGTTCAAAGCTTGGGATATTTTTTAATAACCTAACCCTGCATTAAACTTCTCCTCAACTTTATCCCTGACCTGTCTAGTATGTTCCTTGACCTTCATGATGCTCTTTGTTCACTAAGATTCTCTAACAAAATTATAAGGGCTTCACAGAACAGCTGTATATATACCGAGATTAAATTACACACAGGTGTTTATTTGTAAGTGTAAAACTTGATAAATAAAACTTTAAAAAAAATACACACAGGTGGACTCTATTTACTAATTAGGTGACTTCTGAAGGTGATTGGTTCCACTAGATTTTAGTTAGGGGTATCAGAGTAAAGGGGGCTGAATACAAATACATGCCATACTTTTCACATATTTATTTATAATACATTTTAAAAACCATTTATCATTTTCCTTCTACTTCACTTTGTGTTGGTCTATCACATAAAATCCCAATAAAATACATTTACGTTTTTGGTTGTAACATGGCAAAATGTGGAACATTTCAAGGGGTAGAATACTTTTTCAAGGCACTGTGTATGTGTATGTGTATATATATATAAATATATATATATATGTGTTGGCGCTATATATATAACCCAACTTTTTAAACTGACTACTATGTCTGAGGTTCATGAAGGAAGGTTTTCTATTGCATTGGCTGTACCGCCACCACCTCGGAATCCTGGCCCCTAGCCGCAATCCCACCAGCTCAGGAACAAACTATTGCCACCTTCTTGCCCAATGCAGCCCGATGCCTGATAGCCCATTAAAATAAAAAAAAATAAAAAATATAGCGCTCGCAAACACAATAAATAAATATCCCAATGTATATTAAACCAAATAATGTCCAAACGAAAAGTGACAAAAGGTGCTCCAATCCGAAGGTAAGCAGTGCAAAAGGCTTCAGAAATATTCAGGTGTGCAACACTCCCTCATGTGTCCTCACTCATCGGATTGAGACAACCCCCAGTTTCAGTCTGGTGGGCCACTTAGAGCTTTGTAACGGTTCCCAGGAATGATGGATGTGGTATCAGCAGTGATGTAAGTAACAGAGTTACTTAACGCCGTTACTTTAGAGGGTAACAAGTAATCTAAATGATTACTCTTCCCTTTATGGTAGCGCCGCTCCCATTACTTGGGCGGCGTTACCGCAATTACATCTACCGCCACGGGGGGTGGTAGATGTAATTGCTGTAATGCCGCAATTACATCTACCGCCACTAGGAGCGCAATGGATCATCACGTGCTGCGATCCGGAGCGCTCCGTAGCCTCGGCCTAGCTCCAGAGCGGCGGCCACCTTGGTGCACCCGTCGGCCGCTTACAATGTGATTGCTCCGTCAAATGACGGAGCGATTACTTGTAAACAAACCGGCGTCATGATGACGCCGATTCCTTTCTCCCCTCTGTGTACAGATCTGTACAGTGGAGGGGAGAAATTGGATGGCCTCCATACTCTGCCAATACTCTGCAATTCCCTGCCAATACTCTGAAATACCCTGCAATACTCTGCAGTACCCTGCCAATACTCTGCAGTACCCTGCCAATACTCTGCCGTACCATGCCAATACTCTGCCGTACCATGCAATACTCTGCAGTACCCTGCCAATGCTCTGCAATATCTTGCCAATACTCTGCAACACTCTGCAGTACCCTACAAATACCCTGCAATACCCTGCCAATACTTTGCAATACCCTGCCAATGCTCTGCAATACCCTGCCAATACTCTGCAATACCCTGCCAATACCTTGCCAATACTCTGCAATACCCTGAAAATACTCTGCCATACCCAGACAATACTCTGCCATACCCAGCCAATACTCTGCCATACCCAGCCATACTCTGCTATACTCTGCCATACCCAGCCATACTCTGCTATACTCTGCCATACTCGGTAATACCCAGCCATACTCTGCCATACTCGTTAATACCCAGCCATACTCTGTCATACTCGGTAATACCCAGCCATACTCTGCCATACTCTGCAATACTCGGTAATACCCAGCCATACTCTGCAATACTCGGTAATACCCAGCCATAATCGGCGATACCCAGCTGTACCCAGCCATTCCCAGTCATACTCAGCCAATATTACAGTGGGGAGATTGTGGATATTACAGTGGGGGCTATATGGTGGTGGAATTTTCACAGGTTTTTGCAAATTAAATTATTATCTGCTGATCCGAAAAATGATCCGATCCGTGACTCTGATCCGAGGAACGATCGAATCCGTGAGTTTGGGGGGACATATGTACAGAGGGGAAACAGATATATGTTTGTGGGGGGGGGGTGACAGGCGTGTAGTGGGGTACAGAGGGGGAACAGATATATGTGTGGGGGGGAACAGATGTGCAGGGGGTACAGAGGGGAAATAGACGTGCAGGGGGGTACAGAGGGGAAATAGGCAGAGGGGGAACGCGCCGATTGCGTACAGTAATACTAGACCCACCCCTTAGAATATTAAACAAAAAGTCACAGTTGCTTTTCTGAGTAACTAATTACGTTTCCAGTGTAGTAACTGAGTTACTAACGCAATTACTTTTTGGGAGAAGTAATTTGTAACTTAACAAATTACTTTTTTAAAGTAAGATGACCAACACTGGGTATCAGATCTTCAAATTCAAAGTTTCTTTAAGAAGTTTCTCAGCAGAACAAAACAGGCACAAAAAATACAATTGAACAGGCTTCAAATATATGTCCAGACATGTGAAAAGAACGTGGCATGTCTTACACTTGACCGGAAGTGATGTGAGTAATACCAGAAATTGCGTCAACGTTTTGCCCTCCCACAGGGCATCATCAAAGGACCATAGCTCATTATTTCCAGATAAGGAACGTACCAATACCCGAGATAGGCCCAACCTGTTCCACACCATATATTGTATATCTTCCACCATTCCGACCTTCACGAACCAGAGACCCCTGCATCTATCAACCTAAAACAATAAAATATAACATTAAACAAACAACACAGCTTAAACACACAGAGGGAGGGATGTTGCCTCTGCTCCTGCTGCCCCCTTACTGAGACTAACCCCCGCCCCCAAAGAAACGATCAGTACCCAGGCTGCACCTCCTAGCCCTGCTATTGTCCAGGAAAAATACACCCCCACCCCTTGACCTGCACATTTTTGCAGGAACTAACCTGTGCAACCTACCCAGTGACCCACCAGTTATGTGGGCCCTGCACCCAGGTTCTCTTTTTGTTCCGGGCCTGTTCTCATACATTGGGTTTGGAAGCCTGCCAATGACTATTAACTAACTCAAAAAAATACAGTTCAACTCAGATCTCTTTTCTCTTTTTGTTGAGGATAGTTTTGGAGGAAATTGTCTTCCTATTCAAACAAACGTATTATTTACAGCTCACGGAAGCTGCAGTGGGTTCAAATGTGCCCCCCTCCCCCCATATGCCAATGTGTTTATGGATATGCTGTAATATGCATTAATTTACAATTGTAAATTGTTCATTGATAATTGTACAGTTTGGTACAGATTTATTGCCGATGCATTTGCTATATGGGCCTTGAATCATTGTTATTGTTCAACACATATTTAAATTTTTTAATTCCTGGTTTGAAATTGAATGTATCTATTAACAATAGAGGAATACCATCTCTGGACACATTAACTATACAGGATGGACACATTATTAGTGACCTATACAGAAAACCCATCGATCGTAATCAATTGTTGCACTTTTCCAGCTTCCATCCCCCTGGAGTTTTTAAATCTATCCCGCGGAGTCAATTTAAACGTGTAAATAGAATTCCTAGCAATCCTAACACATGTGAAACTAGATGCGATGAAATGGGGGGCAGGATGCGACAGCGTGGATACCCAGAAATGGTTCATAAAGAACGTAGTAATTTGCATTATAATAAAGCAAGAACCACGGGTCGAAGAATGCCACTCACGTCACAATTTCATCCTTTTTCTAACCAGATATACAATACCATCAAAAAGCACTGGTTGATTTTGAATAGCAACTATACCACGGTCCCAGAATTTTACCCCCCCCCCCTTAACCTCATATCGTCAAGGGAGAATCATTCATGATAGACTAGTAAAATCTGATCAATCTTGTACATTTACCCCCCCCCCCCAACATAACGTTCTTAGGTCCACAAAATAAGGGCTCATTCCCCTGTCTTTGTTGTATACAGTGTACTAGCATGATTAAGGGTAAAAGTTTTTCTCATCCCCATAAAGGTTCTAGCATACCAATAAGAGATTACTACACTTTCTTCATTCTTTTTATGTAGTATATAGTATCAAATGTCCATGCCGGCTTTTATATGTGGGGGAAACCACACAGAAAGTTAAAGATCGCATAAATATTGTTTGGATAAATCACCTTTGGCAAGACATTTTTTAGAAAAAGGTCACACAGTATCGCAACTTAGATACATGATAATTGATGGTGTATCTAGGAACAGAAGGCAAGGCAATAGAGAACAGGAGCTGAGAAAAAGAGAGGTTAATTGGATCTATCGGCTAGATACTCTACAGCCCAAGGGGTAAAACTTAGATTTTGACTTGTATTTATTTCTTTGAGGAAGATCCTTTACCAATTTATATCCCTTTTATTTTTCCTTTTGTTATTCTTTTTCTTTTTGCTTTTTTATATAGTATTGAGAACATTCATTGTGTACATGTATATATTATTTTATAGATTTTTTTTCTTGATTTTTTTTTATCCTCTTTTTCTTTTCATTTTTTCTTTACCAGTATCTTTCTGGTGTGGGAAATTTTAAATACTTGTTGACTTTTTCGCTCCAACATTAAGTTGTATTGTGCAGTGATAATGAATTTTGTATAATCATTTAGCCATTAATTGCTTCCAGATTGTTCAATTGTCTAATTATATGATGACGTAAATGAGCTATATAATCTACCATACATGTGGTTATTTGTAGGTATTTGATCTTTGAAGAAGTGCGTTATCTGTTGAAGCCTGAAACTGTTACCATGAATACCATGTATTTTTGATTTATTTTTAATCTCTTCATTAAAGTAATTTTTGTGCAGCAATCCCATCTCCTTGCTATATATATATATATATATATATATATATATATATATATATATATATAATTATACATATATAGTGTGTATGTATACAGTGCCTTGAAAAAGTATTCATACCTCTTGAAATTTTCCACATTTTGTCATGTTACAACCAAGAATGTAAATGTATTTTATTGGGATTTTGTGTGACAGACCAACACATAGTGGCTCATAATTGTGAAGTGGAAGGAAAATGATAAATGGTTTTCAAAATGTATTACAAATAAATATGTGAAAGTGTGGCATGCATTTGTATTCAGCCCCCTTTACTCTGATACCCTAAACGAATATCTAGTGGAACCAATTGCCTTTCAGAAGTCACCTAATTAGTAAATAGAGTCCACCTGTGTGTAATTTAATCTCAGTATAAATGCAGCTGTTCTGTGAAGGCCCATAGAGCTTTGTTGGAGAACCTTAATGAACAAACAGCATCATGAAGGCCAAGGAACACACCAGACAAGCCAGGGATAAAGTTGTGGAGAATTTTAAAACAGGGTTAGGTTAAAAAAAATATCACAATCTTTGAACATCGCATGGAGCACTGTTCAATCCATCATCCGAAAGAGTATGGCACAGCTGCAAACCTACCAAGACATGGCCGTCCAGGCCGGGAGAGCATTAATCAGAGAAGGAGCCAAGAGGCCCATGGCCTTTACAGAAGATTGGCAAGAAGAAAGACATTGGTGAAAGAAATCCATAAGAAGTCCCATTTGCAGTTTGCGAGAAGCCATGTGGGGGACACAGCAAATATGTGGAAAAATTAAACATTTTGGCCTAAAAGCAAACTGCTATGTGTGGTGGAAAACTAACACTACGTATCACCCTGAACACACTATCCCCACCGTGAAACATGATGGTGGCAGCATCATGTTGTGGGGATGCTTTTCTTCAGCAGGGGCAGGGAAGCTGGTCAGAGTTGATGGGAAGATGAATGGATCCAAATACAGAGCAATCGAAAACCTGTTAGAGTCTGCAAAAGACTTGAGACTGGGGCGGAGGTTCACCTTCCAGCAGGACAACGACCCTAAACATACAGCCAGAGCTACAATGGAATGGTTTCGATCAAAGCATATTCATGTGTTAGAATGGCCCAGTCAAAGTCCAGACCTAAATCCAATTGTGAATCTGTGGTAAGACTTGAAAATTGCTTTTCACAGAAGCTCTCCATCCAATCTGACAGAGCTTGAGCTATTTTGCAAAGAAGAATGGCCAAAAATGTCCCTCTCTAGATGTACAAAGCTGGTAGAGACATCCCCAAAAACACTTGCAGCTTTAATTGCAGAGAAAAGCGGTTCTACAAAGTATTGACTCAGGGGGGCTGAATACAGATGCACGCCACACTTTTCACATATTTATTTCTAAAAAAACGTTGAAAGCCATTTATAATTTTCCTTCCACTTTGTGTTGAAATGTTGAAAACCATTGGTCTAAGCCACTCCATGACCATAATGTTCTTCTTCTTGACCCACTCCGTTGTTGCCTTGGCATTGTGTTTTGGGTCATTGTCATGCTGGAACACCAATCCATGATCCATCCTTAGTGTTCTGGCTGACGGAAGAAGGTTCTTGTCCAAGATTTTACAATACATGGCCCCTCAATGCAGCAAAGTCAGCCTCTACCTTTAGCAGAGAAACAGCCCCAAAGCATAATGTTTCCACCTCCGTGCTTTAATGTAGAGATGGTGTTCTTAGGGTCATAGTCATAATTTTTCTTCCCCCAAACAGGGCAAGTCAAGTTAATGCCAAAGAGCTCAATTTGGGTCACATCTGACCACAGCACTTTCTCCCAAGCCTTCTCTGAATCCTTTATATGTTCAACAACCCCACACCATAATCGCCCCTCCGCCAAATTATTTGGACCAGTGCCCAAAACAAGGTCCATAAAGATATGGATGAGCGTGTTTGGGGTGGAGGAACTTGAATGGCCTGCACAGCGTCCTGACCTCAACCCAATAGAACACCTTTGGGATGAATTAGAATGGAGACTGCGAGCCAGGACTTCTCATCCAACATCAGTGCCTGACCTCACAAATGCGCTTCTGGAAGAATGATCAAACATTCCCATAGACACACTCCTAAATCTTGTGAACAGCCTTCCCAGAGGAGTTGAAGCTGTTATAGCTGCAAAGGGTGGCCCAACTCAGTATTGAAGCCTACGGACTAAGACTGGGATGCTATTAAAAATTCATGTGTTGCAATATTTTTGACAAAACAGTGTATGTGCGGCAGCAAAAGGGTGGGATTTTAACGCCTTTTTTTTAATTTAAGTTTTTTAAAACAAAAAAGTTCACAGTTTTCTCTATCCGCACCAACAGCCTAGCTGGCCGTTTCCACCCGAGTAGGCTACTGTAAGGTTCCAACCATCTGACTGGATGCAGCTGCTGTTTTCCCAACAATTTTCCACCCGGTATCTTTGAATTGTCAATTGAAAGATGTTGGGAAGGAGGGGGCTGACAAGGCCACAAACTAAGGCTAGGTTCACAACTTGTGCATTTTACACACAAAATTGTGCAGTTTTTCGACATGCACAGAAATGTGCTGCCCTTTAGCAGATGAGCAACAAGGTCGCCAACCTTGTCTGGTGCCGTGTTGTGGGGTTTCTTGAATCACAAGGAAGACAGTTAATTAAACGTGTTTTCCTGCAGTTCAGATGTAAATCCCTTTTGCAATGACGGAACTCGTTGCTTTGTGGTAGAAGACTGCTGATCATTATTCAAGCATGGCCATGCCCATAGTGAATTATGGATGACATGGTGACATCAATTCAGGCAATGTTTGATCTATGGAAACATCTAAATAGCAAGTTGCTTAATGTCTATGTTTCTTCTTCTCAACAGAATCCAGTTAAGGGTTTACTATTGTTTTAAATGATGTTATAGGTTTAAAATAATTAGAGGGTGTAATGTAAAACAGATAATGAAACACCCAAAATATACATGGCCATGGCCAGTGTTCACGTCTTCCAGATCTTGATAGACTGGCCTGCAGAAGATGCGGTGGGGCAGAGGCAAGACCGCCTACCCTGCACAAGGAGAGCAGCAGTGATTGGTCTTGGAAACAGTGGCGGCTGCTCCATTAGGGGAGCTCCCCCCTAATCGATGCACCTGGCCCCTAATCTACATGTAGGATGCCGGACGTATGGATTTTAATACTTTTATTTTTTTTGAAGCACATGATTAGAGCCTGAGGCTCTAATTGGCTTCAAAAAAGGGTGGGCTTGGGGCACAGAGCACTGTGCCCAAAACCCACCCGCTGTCAGAAACCATGAAATCAGGCTGAAACAGAAGTACAGTTAAATCATGCTTGTTTAATATTAAAAGTAAAAAGAACAAACGTAGTCAAAACATAGTCAAAGTTCAGTAATCGGAACGGATAGTCAGCCAAGCCAGAAGTCAGGGATCAATGTAGTTAGTGGAACAGCAAGCAGGATCTGGAGCCAGAAGGGATTCCAGCAAAGCAAGTTTTGAACAGGATCGCAGGAGAGCATTTCTGCGATGTTGACCAAGGCAAAGGCAAAGATCCTCTGGATGGCTTAAGTAGGCAGGACTGACGAGCAGGATATCATCAACAGCTGAGTAACTGTGGAGAGATAGGAGCTGGCAATTAGCCGACAGCTGAGTGGCCAAATCAGAGAAGGAAGGGCTGAGTACAGCTCTGACACCAACTTGTGTGACAATAGCGATTTAACATTTTCTAATGTTTTTCCTGCTTCTCCTCCTAGTCAGTCAGGAAGCCGGTTCTGAGACCCGATTGGCTGAGGAGTCTTAGGACTCCTGGCTAAACGGATCTTAGGATCCACCTCCTGTTCGGTTGGGAGGAGAAGCGACGCTTGTTCGGCCGGGAGCCTGGAGCGAGGAGCAGCCTTCTAAGGTAAGGCCAGACTGATCGCTGCCTTCCCGTCTGTCTGCAGGTTGTGCGAATGAGGGGGGGGGGCAGGTTTGTTTGCCCCCCCGAATATTGAGTACCAGCCACCACTGCTTGGGAGCATTCATGCAAGCTGAATGAAATCCCACCTTCATTTTAGTAGGAGGTTTCTTCCTACTTCATCAGGTCCATCTAGTGATCAAAATGTGGTATAGTTACTCATTGAGTTATTTCAGAAAACTATACAGAATTTTGGCCACTAGATGGAGTTGACAACACAGATTTTAATCTCTTACAAAAATTACAGTTACATTTCGTTCAGCTTGCATGAATTGACATTCATGGAAAGAATGTTTATAAATGAACCCCCCCAAGAATTCATTAAGACATGTATTTAGACAATGTTTTCTTGCGAGTTTAGCTTTGATTTGTACTCATTTAGTGTAGGTCTCCTATTACGTTGCATTAAGACAAACTGTCAAATAGGAGAAATTGCATCAATGGAGATAATAAATAAGACTTTTTTTTGTTTTCATTGCTTTAGAGATGGATGTTTGTTATGGAAGCAGTCAACAATGATAAATGACTAAGTTTCACTGGGTCCCATTAATTAAACATAGAGAATTGGGACTGGGTCTCGCCATACAGAGGGAGCGTATCTGATGCAGAACACGGCTTGTTGGACAGGTACATTATCGGTGCTGTCACACTCTTCTCTGTGACAACATCTAATGGGAGGCACAGATGTAGCAGAACAGCCTTCTATCTTTACAGGCTATCAGGGGAGACTGTAATGTCTGGCATGCAGAGACATTGACTAAATGAACTACTTTTTACTGGGAGCAGATTTGGATGTGCAGAATATTCAATATGGTTTACCTAATGCTAAACTCCAGGCAGATATAAAAGGCACAAATGAATATAGCTTTGTAATCAACCAATCCAACTCAACATGTAAAAATCAAAATTTTCTGCTAGAAAATTATGTAGAACCTCCAAACATTATATGTATATTAACCTCCCCGAGCCCCGGCCCAGGGTCCCCCCCCCCCCAGACTGGGGAGCTCCTTGTGTGTCCTGACAGCCTCCACACTCTCTCAGCTCTTCCACCCAACAACCCCTCCCCAGCTGGGCTGACGCCAGGTATTTAAGAAGGCCTACCCCCTGTCAATCCAAGTTGGGGATTGGTCAAGGCTCCTCAATATACCCCAGGCAGCCCCACCTCTCCTTCTAGAAAGAAGAGGGAGGCGACAGTGATACCATCTGTGAGTCACTCAGCCCTGCCCTAGGCCACTCCCAGCCCTGAATAAAAACAAACAGGCCTAACCACCAGCTAGGCCTGCCTAAATGTTCCTACTCTCCAGAAAAACCCATCACTCTAGCACCTACCTAACTAGAGGGTGCTACACATTTGTGTCTCATTAGGGACATTTTAGTTCACTTCCTGTCTTTTCCTTAAATTCGTACATTCGGGAGGATCCAAAATACAAATTGCTATGCGTTCCGAATTCTATACGAAATACAAAAATTTGTATTTTGTATGAAATTTCGGACGCAAATTACAAATGAATTCTAATGCCCTGTAAACACGGCCAGGCTTTCCAATGGAAAATGTGCGATCGGATCTTTTTGTCGGAAAATCCGATCGTGTGTGGGCTCCATTGGACTTTTTCCGTCGGAATTTCCGACACACAAAGTTTGAGAGCTGGATGTAAAATTTTCCAACAACAAAATCCGATTGTTTAAATTCCGATCGTGTGCAGACAAAGTGCCACACATGCTCAGAATAAATTACGAGACAAAAGCTATTGGCTACTGCCCTCTTTATAGTCCCGTAGTACGTCTTCTACGCCGCCGCGTTCTGAACGATGGGATTTTTTCCGACAACTTTGTGTTACCGTGTGTATGCGAGACAAGTTTGGGCCAAAATCCGTCAGAAAAAATCCAACTGATTTTTGTCGTCGGAATGTCCTACCCTGTGCAGCTTTCAGGAAGAAGCTTCCCAGTGACCCAGTGAGATGCTCCCTGAAATCTTGCTGTAGAGGATTATATGGAACTCAGATTAGAGTAAACAAAGTGAGCTTTCTGTTTTTAGTGCAGCTACTTATTATCTAGAATTACTCTTTATAGCGAACCCTTCCATCCCAATGATAGATCATGTCTCTTTAGATACGAATGGTATTTTTCTGTGTATGCACAGAAGAATCCAGGGAAGTAGAGTTTGCATAGCTAGCTATACAGTTGCCTATGTAACTCACAGCGAAGATCTCCGAGGGGTGTGGTCATGTGAGTATAAAGCCCCATTCACACTTGTGAATGGGACCATTAGCAATTACATGTGGGAGACCCAGTGGGAGTTCCCACCGATTAGCTGCCAGCAGGAAGCCCCATTGAAAGCAATGGGAAGCTTACAGCTCCCGCAGCTAGTCACTGCCACTCGCATTACTCATAACAAAACAAGCCATACACGAGTGGATTACCTGCTAATAATCATCCATTGATGGACACAGACAGGCTACATTCAGGGCCAATCATTCGCAGGTAATCGCTGCTTGATTGATTACTTGTGAACAGACATGATTAGCTGCGGGAGCTGTTAGCCATCTGATTCTCCCGCATATTATCGCTAATGGCTCCATTCGCATGTGTGAATAGGGCCTTTTGCAGCGAATGGTAATATCAATAAGTGCTTTGCAATGCAGTTTAAGGCTCCATTCACACTCATATGTTGTGCTACTTTGGATTGCAACTTTGACGCAACTTTGAATGGGCGTTACTAGGATGTGACTTGTTGTCCCTCTGCAAAGTTGGACCCACTGTTACATGTAAAATATTCAGGTATGACTTTTATGCAACTTTCAAGGGTTAACACTGAAGCCCATGGCCCTCACGTTGCATGAAAGTCGGACCAAAGTAGTACATACTACAGAATAGAACAACACATATATGTGAGCTAGTATTGCTGCACACCCCGAAATGTTTATCAAAATGGAAAAGTTTCCCTCAAGGTGTTTTTTAGCAGCCGAAAAATTATTCAAAAGATTTTAATTCAACTATTTTATTGTATCAAAATAAAGTGGTCTTCTTCAAGAGGGCATTTTATTCTATTCAAAAAAGAAGAAATTATTTTACATTTAATGATCATTAAAATGTAAAATAATTCCTTCTTTTCTGCATAGAATAAAATGCCCACTTGAAGAAGACCAAAATTAGAAGGGTTGAAACGCGTAGTGTTCTATGTGGAAGAGTCACGTACCTAGTGATGAGCCTGGAATGCAGAAGAAGACCTCTCTTGCATCCCCGACTCGCAGCCCCTGATAGTGGAGACAGCAGGCATGGGAGTCTAAGGTAGCACGAGTGTCTGGCAGGATCAACAGCCAAAGGATTGTTCAGGCAGTCTTCAGGAAACTGTAGCTGGATAAGCAGACCTAGCAGCAGTGGACAGGAACCAGCAGACAGCAGGGAACACACAGGAACAGATAGGTCCCTCTGGAGCAGGCACACAGAAGAGTCAGGCAAGCCGGGTCAAACCAGATGGTCAGTGCAGGAACAGATGCAGAAAGCATAGACTGTATTGTGGAGCAGGCCGAGTCGGTAACAGATGAGCATGGATGGACCAGAGGATGAGGCAGATGCAGAGTCGTAGACAAGCCGGAGGTCAGAGGCAGGCAGTAGGCAGGGAAGGTCACAGGTCAGGCCGGGTCAACACAAGATCAGATCGGATCAAAAGATAAACTCAGAACGCTGTAGATCAAGCAGCAGGATCTGAAGGGAGAACTGGGTTTAAATAGCCCGTCTGGCACCGGTAACTGTGCACGCGCTCTCGCGCACGCGCCTAGGCAGACGGGTGATGGACCACTGTCCCCAGCCAGCCTTTCCTGACAGGATGATTACTCTTTGGCAACAAAATGCAATTTTATTGATTTTGATATAAATGTATTTTCATCTTGATTGGTGGTTTTGTCATTTTCACGTGAATGCCAGAGCACAATTTTTAACTCTCATGTTAACTGCCCAATTGCCTTTTTGATACAATAAAAGATTTTAATCAAAATCTTTGAATAATTTTTTGGCTGTTAAAAAACCCCACGAAGGAACCTTTCCATTTTGTAGTGCATACTACTTTGAAGCTGCTGCGACTTTATGTCACACATATACTTATGAATTGAAAAAACATGGTGTACGACTTATCATGCTACTTTGATGTACAAAGTTGCATGATAAGTTACACAAGTGTAAATGGGGTGTGGTAGCTGGTTATACACTGTGCAAATTTTATCTAGCTCCCCCAGTTGGTGGCCCTGTCGGCTGCCTCTTGCCTGATGTCCATCAAATGCAAAAATTAAAGGAGCGTCATGGAAAATAATTGGCTGAACCTCAACTGCGTCCAATGAAATGCAGGTATTTTGACAGCTGGTGGGGCCTTGAAATGTAGCAATGGTCTTTTCAATGGAAGAACGTGATCTGGTCTTGATCTTGAATCTTACCTATCTCATCACACTTTCAGTGTCACTTACAATTCCACTTCCTCTTCTCCAACTCCTCTTACCGTTGGGACCCCCCAAGGTTCTGTCCTTGGACCTCTACTATTCTCGATCTACACGTCCTCCCTGGGTCAGTTGATAGCCTCCCATGACTTTCACTACCATTTATATGCTGATGACACCCAAATCTATCTCTCTACCCCTCAGCTTACCCCATCAATCTCCTCACGCATCGCTAATCTACTAATAAGCATATCAGCCTGGATGTCACACCACTTCCTCAAACTTAATCTATCTAAAACCGAGCTCTTAATATTTCCTCCCCCATGTGCCCCTTCCTCTGACTTCTCTGTCAAGATCAATGACACATCTATCAGTCCATCCCCACATGCCAGGGTGCTAGGGGTAACCTTAGACTCCGAACTGTCCTTTCAGGCCCACATACAAGCCCTGTCCAAATCATGCCGCCTTAGCCTCCGCAACATTTCCAGAATACGCCCCTTTTTAACTAATGACACCACCAAGCTTCTAATTCACTCCCTGCTCATCTCTCGCCTCAACTACTGCAACTCCCTCCTCATTGGATTACCTTTACATAGACTATCCCCCCTTCAGTCCATAATGAATGCCGCTGCCAGACTCATCCACCTTACCAGCCATTCAGTGTCCTCCACCCCTCTCTGCCAATCCCTGCACTGGCTTCCACTCACCCAACGAATAAAATTCAAAGTACTAACAATAATTTACAAAGCCATCCATAACTCTGCCCCCAGCTACATCACTGACCTAGTCCCAAAATACCAACCAAACGGCCCTCTACGGTCATCCCAAGACCTCCTGCTCTCTAGCTCCCTTGTCACCTCCTTCCATGCTCGCCTCCAGGATTTCTCCAGAGCTTCTCCCATCCTTTGGAACTCTCTACCCCAATCTGTCCGACTGTCCCCTAATCTATCCATCTTTAGACGATCCCTGAAAACCCTTCTCTTCAAAGAAGCCTATCCTGCTTCTAACTAACACTGTTTTACTTCCTCCATCAGCTCATCCCCCACAGCTATTACCTTTTGTATCAATTGCCCCTTCCTTTTTAGATTGTAAGCTCTAACAGCCAGGGCCCTCTGATTCCTCTTGTACCAAATTGTAATGTAAATGTGATGTCTGCCCTCATGTTGTAAAGCGCTGAGCAAACTGTTGGCGCTATATAAAACCTGTATAATAATAATAATAATCTGGTGGTTTTTGTCCAGCCAATGTCTGCAACGGCATATGGAGTTGCAAGAAGAATTTAGAGAAGAGTTCTGATTTCTATAAAATCTTATTGGTGGATAACTATGCGCAGCTCTGACAGTGTCATGTTTCAGGCACCGACAGAGCATGAGTAGGTATTTTGGCAGGTTGCAGACATTTTCAGGCTCAGCCATTTAGTATTCAGGATCAGCTCATCAATGATAGCTAGACAGTGGCAATCATTGCCATGTTCTTCCTAGTATTCAGGCAGAGAATATGTGTATGGCTTGTTTTGTACTATCAGTCTGCAGTCTATGCATATGTTTCTAATAAGGTTTGCTGCTTGTACAAATTTTCATTCCATGTAATTAAATTGTTTATAAGGAAGTGTTTCCTGCCGAAAGCAGATGAAATGACTTTTTATTATATCTCTTGTGAATTGTGGGGGGCCGGATAGGGAGCAGCGGTTTTATTTTTATATAAGATTATTGAAGAGCGCAGGGATCTCCGTGGGATTAGTCTGACAATCCACGTACGGTTTTGGGAAGCTTCTCTGTTTTTCTTACTTATGTATTAATCCTTAATATTATAAAAACTAAGTTAGAGTTTCATTGAATCCCATTGAGGATAAAGCCTAAGTCAGTTTGGTTTTGCTACTGCAGGATTCTGCTTCCTAATTCCTCTTCCACTTCTCACCACTTTCTCTACTTACTAATCAGATTGTAGGAAAATTCTAGTGCAACCACATAAGTCACCCCTCCAATCAGATGGGCCTGTGTTTCTGCTTCCACCTACCCCCTATATCCCCCTCCGTCCCCACCAGGGATCCTCACTGTGCCCCTCCCAGTCCTCGGAGATCCTGTACTTCCTTGCTTGAAGGAGGAGAGGTGAAGGAGCACAAGAGAACCAGCCTATTTCTGAGCCCCAGACTGCTCCCGAGCCCTGCACCAGCCTGCTCCCGAGCCCTGCACCAGCCTGCCCCTGAGCCCCACACCAACCTGATTCTGAGCCCCGCACCAACTTGCTCCTAAGTCCCACCCCAGACTGCTTCTGAACCCTGCACCAGCCTGCTCCTGAGCCCTGCACCAAGCTGTTCCTAAGCCCTGCACCAGCCTGCCCCTGAGCACTACACTGCATCTCTTTGCCCTCACTCATCACCCATGGAAGCATACCCCCCCCCCCCTTTACACCCAATGCCCCCCCCCACCTTCATTGCAAACCCCTGCTGCCCCCATGCTCAAAGCAACCCACCCTTGCCTGCTCTGGAATGGAAACACTTTTGATAGTTCCTAGAAGGCCACACACACTTGGTATCCACCACTGTGCAGACATATGCTCTCATACATGCAGCGTCCTTCAGGACTCCCCATACATCATAGAGATAAACGAGGTCCACTCACAGCCCATGACAGCTGTCAGAGTCAATACACATCTGCAAGGTGTGAGGATCACGCATGTACATGTCTTTATAAGGGCAGTCTATGTGACTGATTATTATAGGAAACAGCAGTAATGGACGCAATAGGGCTCATCCACTAAAGAAGTCGACAGTCTTTCATCCAATAGATTGGGCAAATATTCACTTCAGTTCTCCAATCGCATGAAGATAAAATAAGTAAATCGGAATTTGCTTTTTACATAACTGATGGTTGAAGCAAATTATCACACAATTTATTATTTGAAGAAAACTTGAGTCTTGCTTACTTTAGCGGGCATTTGGCAGGCGGTGAGGAGGCCTTATGTCACCTCCTCACACCACCAATGCCGCGCCTGTGTATTGCAGGGTGGTACCCCCATGCAGGTGAAGAGATCTTGTTTGGCAGGCGAACATGACCCGTTCAACAGAAAGAGGGGGGGGATTTTTGAATGGCTGAACCCCCACCTGCTGCCTTTGTATAGTAAAGGGATCTGTATACACATAAAAACTCTGTCATCCATATTTGACTTTTTGGGCCACTCATCCTTTATGGCTAAATGCAAGAATAGCGTTTTATAGGGAATGTTTAATTTGTTTTCTTTCTTCAATGTAATGCCCCATACACACGGTCAAACATTCTGACCACAAAATCCGTCGGATTTTTTCCGACGCATCTTGGCCGAAAATTGTCTTGCATACACAGGGTCGCACAAAGTTTTCGGAAAATCCAATCGTTTGGAAGGAGGTGACGTAAAACAAGTATGACGGGACTACGTAGAGGCCAATAGCCAATAGCTTTTCTCTCCAAAATTTTTCTGCACTTTGTGTGTCGGAATTCTCTACACATGATAGGAAAAAGTCCGATCGGACTTTGTTGTTTGGAAATTTTTAGATCCTGCTCTCAAACTTTTTCCGTCGGAAATTCCGACGGAAAAAGTCAGATAGAGCCCACACACGGGATTTTTCCGACAACATAATCCGATTGGACTTTTTCCGTCAGAATTTCCGACCGTGTGTATGGGGAATTAGACTTAAAAAAGGGACTAAAAAAAAAAAGAAGTAAATATATATTTAATTTGTTTTTCTTTTTTTAGCCAAGTAAGATATATTTTAATATTAATCAATAAAATATATTCATATTATTTTATATCACTAATAAATGCCTGTATAATAAACATATTATTAAGTGTTTAGATAATAAATAAGATATATTCATATTAATATCATATGTATCACGGACACTGGCTGCAGGGCACACATTCTCCCTGTTATTTGTTATATTTCCCTTTTTGTTACATTTTTTAAATATTTTTTTCTTGTATTTACCCTGAAGACCATTCCTGGTTTGTTTTATTTCTTTTTTTTTTTCTTTCATACATTTTTTGTTTTGAACTATACATATTCATTGAATGAGCTGGTCACACTGGTCTCTGTTCCATGTACTCCTATGTAGGTGCCAAACTATCTGGGTGGCTAGCTGTTGATTAGCTTAATGTTAACCACTTCAGCTCCGGACCAATAAACACCTTAAGGACCAGAGGTCTTTTTGCAATTTCGCACTGCGCTGCTTTAACTGGTAATTGCGCGGTCATGCAATATTGCACCCAAACGAAATTTGCGTCCTTTTCTTCCCACAAATAGAGCTTTCTTTTGATGGTATTTGATTGCCTCTGCGATTTTTTTTTTTGCGATATAAATGGAAAAAGAGCGAAAATTTTGAAAAAAAAAGATATTTTCTTCTTTTTGTTATAAGAAAAATCGAATAAACTAAATTTTAGTCATACATTGAGGGCAAAATTTATTCAGCCACATGTCTTTAGTAAAAAAAATGTCAATAAGCGTATATTTTTTGGTTTGCGCAAAAGTTATAGCGTCTACAAACTAGAGTACATTTTCTGGAATTTACACAGCTTTTAATTTATGACTGCCGATCTCATTTCTTGAGGTGCTAAAATGGCAGGGCAGTACAAATCCCCCCCAAATGACCCCATTTTGGAAAGTAGACACCCCAAGGAAATTGCTGATGGGTATGTTGAGCCCATTGAATATTTATTTTTTTTGTCCTAAGGGATTGAATAATGACAAAAAAAAAAAAAGTTGTCACTAAATGATATATTGCTCACACATGCCATGGTTATATGTGGAATTGCACCCCAAAATATATTCCGCTACTTCTCCCGAGTATGGGGATACCACATGTGTGGGACTTTTTGGGAGTCTAATCGCGCACGGCACCCCGAAAACCAATCACCACCTTCAGGATTTCTAAGGGTGCAAATTTTTGATTTAACTCCTCACTACCTATCACAGTTTCGAAGGCCATAAAATGCCAAAATAGCACAAAACCCCCCCAAATGACCCCATTTTGGAAAGTAGACACCCCAAGCTATTTACTGAGAGGCATGTTGAGTCCATGGAATATTTTATATTTTGCCAAAAGTTGCGGGAATATTACAAACTTTTTTTTTTTTGCACAAAGTTGTCACTAAATGATATATTGCTCACACATGCTATGGGCAGAAGTCAAATTACACCCCAAAATAAATTCTGCTGCTTCTCCCGAGTACGGGGATACCACATGTTTTGGGAGCCTAGCCACGTACGGGACCCCGAAAACCAAGCACTGCCTTCCGGATTTGAATATAAAATGCTACCAAAAAACCTGTTAGCGATGGCAGGGATCAGGCCTGACTCTGCGATCGCTGCAGTTATGTGTTTAGTGTTTTGTAAGTGACAGTGATCGATCGATACTGCACTTGGGTGGGCTGGGCAGAGGGGCAAAACGCAGGTGCTAGCAGGTATTTGGGCTGATCCCGCTAACAATGCGTTTTTTTGGAACCCTAAACTGCTGGGGACGTATATCGGGGTACCTAGCGCTATAAAAACCTGGCGGTGAACCTAAAAAAATAACTAGCTACCTAGCGACTGTAGCGACACTAATGCAGCGATCAGAAAAACGATCGCTTAGTGACACTGGCAAAAGGGGGTGAAAGGGTTAACTAGCGGCAATCAGGGGGTTAAAACCATTATTGGGTAGTATATCGGGGTACCTAGCGATATAAAAACCTGGCGGTGAACCTAAAAAAATAACTAGCTACCTAGCGACACATGCAGCGATCAGAAAAATGATCGCTTAGTGACACTGGCAAAAGGGGGTGAAAGGGTTAACTCTAGGGGCAATCAGGGGGTTAAATCTTTATTGGGGGGTGATAGGGGGCTACCCTGGACCTAACACTAACTGTCCTGACAGTTTTTACTGTCACAACGGACACTGAATGCATTGATCAGTAAAGAAATGATCAATGCAATCAGTGACACTGTGACTGGGGGGGGAGGGGGGGGCGATCGGGGGGGGGTCGGGGGGGGGGGGGGGTTTGTGTGCCTGTGTGTACCTACATGTCAGTGTAGTGTTGGTGCACACTTACTATTAGTCTTCTCCTCGTAGTCCGGTCAAAGAGACCGCCCCGAGTAAAATGACATCACTTCCTCCTTCCTGTGTAAACAATACACAGTGGGAGGAAGCTTCTCATTGGCCAGGAGCGATCCAGAGGGGGTGGCCGAAAACCAACGGACATCCCCTCATCACGGAGCGCTCCTGGAACGAACCGGACCGCCGTAACCAGCGGGAGGGGGTCCGATCGGACCCCCCACCCGCTGGAAGGCAATCACGTACATCTACGTGATTGTGCCTGCCTGTGCCATTGTGTTGACGTACATTGGCAATACGGCGGTCCTGAAGTGGTTAATTAACTGTTAGCTGTTGACTGTTCCTTATATGTGACAATGATATCACTGTTTACAGTTTGCGTTGTTTAGGGTAACGTGATCAAGCTCTTACCTCGTCTTCTGTGGTATATATTCTGTGTGAATTTACAATAAAGTCAGTTCCGGTTTGCACCTTAGCTAGTGTCATCTAGTTCTTCGGTGCAATATTCAGGTATAATACCTGGTTATTGGGTCCAGAGTGGAGGAAGCTGTATCTTGACAGAGGCACCCATGCCGGTGTGGTCCCTCACAATATGCATATAGAAATATTTTAATATTAATAAATAAAACACATCAATATTATATTAACCATTTTCCTACCGTGCTATAGCCCGAATGGCTCTGTGATCGCAGGGTTCCCCGGACACTGACTCATCAGATGTGTCCAATCATAGCTGATCGCGGAGGTAAATAGATTATTGGCACTCCTTTCCTCATGGTGTCAGCATGAGGATTGGAGAAGAGAGACGATAACTGGCATCTCTATAAGAGACATGTACACTGATAATCAAGGCAGTTCCACCAGTGCTGCAAATCTGTGCCCACCATTGCTGCCAATTAGTGCCTACCAGTGCTGCCAAATCAGTTCCCTCCAGTGCCTCCTCATCAGTGTCACCTATCAATGACACCTATCAGTGCCCCTGTTTCGTCACATATGGCGACCCATCACATTTGGCTACCTGCAGGACTGCACATGCGCGACACCGCCATATGCGCTCCAACACTGTGGCGATCTGTGGCGATGAGCAGAATTTTGTGGCCATTCCCCTGAATCCAGGTTCAAGCCCCACCATCCAAGTGGACATAGAGTTTGGTTATCACTATTCCGAGCGAAGGAGCCCGCGAGGGGCCCTGTGGCAAAGTGGTGTCTTGCAACAGTGTTGAAACGAATATGGCAGCGTGCATGCGCACTCCAGGGGGTAGCAAAATGTGATGGGTGGCCGAATGTGACGTGACACCGCCTATCAGTGCCCATCAGTACAGCCTATCAGTTCTGCCTATCAGTGCAGCCTCATCAGTACCTCCTCATTAGTGCCCACCAGTGGTGCCTCATTAATGCTCATCAGTGAAGGAGAAAAATTACCCGTTTGCACAATTTTATAACAAACTATGAATTTTTTTTTTTTTTATTTTTTTTTTTGACTGGGGAGGAGGTTCACCTTCCAGCAGGACAACGACCCTAAAAATACAGCCAGAGCTACAATGGAATGGTTTCGATCAAAGCATATTCATGTGTTAGAATGGCCCAGTCAAAGTCCAGACCTAAATCCTATTGAGAATATGTGGCAAGACTTGAAAATTGCTGTTCACAGAAGTTCTCCATCCAATCTGACAGAGCTTGAGATATTTTGCAGAGAAGAATTAAAGAATGATGTGGTCTAAGGCACCAAAAGTAATTGACCTCCATTTCAAATTTTAGACAAAGAGAAGGGAAAGTGGTCAGCTGGACTTTAAATGTGGTCAATCACTATATAAAATAAACATGTAGGATATAGAACAGTGTTGCTTTTATGGGTTCCAACAAAGAAGGGGGAATTTGAGTAAGAGATGTATACCAAGAAGCAGTCTTAACAAAGAACATTTTATTATACCATGTGAAATCATGTATAACATATTGAATACCACAAAAATGCATTTACAGAATCGCATAAACTGCATATAAATATTGACACCATGGTAGTAAGCATAATAAAGTAAAAACAGGTCCTGTATAACGTGGGCCACTGGAAGGGCAGAATGATGTTACAAAGTCTAGAGTAAAACAAAATAAGAGACATTAAAATCATCTGTATGGACATCATGCATCTATGTAAGCCCGACGCGTTTCGTTTGGGTATACCAACTCTTCAGGGGCGGATGCAATGGTGATCTATAAGGAAACATAACCATATGATATAATATTGTAACTGAGTAATAGGAATAAATAATGTGTAAGGGACAGGATGGACATCCCTATAGGTACTCATGTCAGCTGCATAGATGTGAACAGAGGATCAGAGCCGTTAAACAGGTCTGGCGTGGGAGCTGAGGTAGAGACACGTGGACAAGCAGGGAGCATTGTAGATTCACCAGGGTGAATGTGCTATTGTGGGTGATGGTGAGCCAAAAATTCTGTGAATTGAGATCAATAATATATATTGAATTTATGGTATTGTATTGATAGAATGTGAAAAGCCCATACACCAGGTCAGATGAAGGGAAGAACTAAGCATGGGAAAACAGATACTCAAAAACCACCAAATGGGAAAGAGAAAAAAGGAAAAAAATATATCCTAAGTGAGATAGTGAAGGAACCCAAAAGAAGGAAGAACAAAGTACTGAAAGTATAAGTGAAACCTATAGTGATTTACCTTGTTGGTTCACAAGGAAACGGGCAACCAGAATCAACAGGTGAATGCTGGCATATGAGGTGTAGCCAGAAAGACAAACACCAAGTGAGGCGAATTTAAATGCTCCCAGCTGATACGTGTCGCGCCCAGCATCACGTGGGCATGACAAGGGGAGGGAGGCATCCATGCCAGAACGAAAAAATCCACCCATACAGGCTCAGGTACCTCCCCAATGTCAGCCTAGCTGGAAAGAAAAACCTGCTCTTGCGGGTGCAGAGAAGAATGGGCAAAAATGTCACTCTCTAGATGTGCAAAGCTGGTAGAGACATCCCCAAAAAGACTTGCAGCTGGAATTGCAGTGAAAGGGGGTTCTACAAAGTATTGACTCCGGGGGGCGCCATACAAATGCACACCACATTTTTAACATATTTATTTGTAAAAAATGTTGAAATCCATTTATCATTTTCCTTCCACTTCACAATTATGTGCCATTTTGTGTTGGTCTATCACATAAAATCCTAATAAAATACATTTAAATTTTTGGTTGTAACATGACAAAATGTGGGAAATTTTCAGGGGTATGAATACTTTTTCAAGGCATTGTAAAGGAAGACACTACAAAGAGCAGTACAATTGAATACAAGAAGAGAGGGATAATAATAATATTTATTCATAGTTAACGCTAAACTGATGACATGTAAAGGTTTTTAAAAAAAATTCTATAGACAATTTTAGGTACTGAAGTTTGATACTTGCTTCTTCTTTGTTTCCTTCTTTCTTTGCTTTAAAGCTGCCCTCCAGGGTAAGCAAATTTTGTGTAAGTACAAGTACTGTACTCTGTGCAGAATTCCAGTGTGAGACTTTCCCTTCCCGTAATAAAGACCACACACTGCTGGGGGACTAGTTGTGCAGGGGGACTAGTCTTGTCTCCGCCCCCCTCCTGTAGTTCTCTGTAGTGGGTGGGGCCTGATGAGCCCCTCCCATAGCTCTGTTCTTTGCACAGGCTGTGTACAGCCCTGTGATTATGTCATTGCTGCTTTTACAAGGTAGTATTTGGGTTTTCAGAGGTATTTGGCGCACACAAAGTAGATTTAAATCTGTTATGACTATTGAGGAATATATTTAACCACTTGCAATATGGCGTCAGCAAAGTGGTTGCGATATCCTGACCAGACGCCATTGTGGTGATCGGTGTTGCTGTGTGTCAGTCTGACACACCACAACTCAGATCTAGGTAAAGAGTCTCTGACAGAGACTCTTTATCATGTGATCAGCTGTGTCCAATCACAGCTGATCAAAATGTAAACAGGAAGAGCCGCTGATCGGCTTTTCCTCACTCGCGTCTGACAGACACGAGTAGAGGAGAGCCGATCGACTGCTCTCCTGACGAGGGGGGGGGTCTGTGCTGATTGTTTATCAGCACAGCCCCCCTCAGATGCCTGCCCAGGACCACCATAATGCAGCCAGGACCACCAGGTATGACTCCCTAGACCACCAGGGAAATGTTAATCTGTGCCCAGGCAGCTGCCATTCGGTGCCTTTGGAAAAATGCCTGACAGTGCCAGTGATGCCTATCAGTGAAATCCAGTGCCAGCCATCAGCACCCATCAATGACTATCAGTGCCGCCTTTCAGTGCCGCCTATCACTGCCCAGCAGTGCCATCAATCAGTGCCACCCATAAGTACCCATCAGTGCAGCCTTTCAGTGCCCATCCGTGTTGCCTATCAGTGCCCACCAATGCCACCCATGAGTGTCCATCAGTGCTGCCTATCAGTGCCATTTCATTGGGGGCCACCTCATCGGTGCCACCTTATCAGTGCCACCTCATCTGTGCCCATCAGTACTATGAGTATCCATCAGTGCCGTATATCAGTGTTGCCTATCAGTGCCCATTAGTGCCACCTCATCGGTGCTGCCTTATCAGTGCCCATCAGTGAAGAAGAAACGTACTTATTTACAAACTATTATAACAAGAACAAAGAAAAACTTTTATTTTTATTTTTTCTAAATTTTTGGTCTTTTTTTTATTCATTTAGCAAAAATTAAAAACCGCAGAAGTGATCAAATACCATCAAAAGAAAGCTCTATTTGTGAGAACAAAATTATAAAAATGTAGTTTGGGTACAGTGTAGCATGACCGCGCAATTGTTTTAATTTAAAAAGTGACAGCGCTGAAAGCTGAATATTGTCCTGGGCAGGAAGGGGGGAGAGTGCCCGGTATTGAGGTGGTTAAATTACATTTCTTTTTTGTGCCCGAAGTGGAGCTTTAACGAACAGTAGTTGTCCTTTAATTTTTCAGTCCGTTCATGGATTGGGGATGTTAGGGCTGCCCAGGGCTGTGCAATATTTAAGGGTTTACAGTCCAGATGTAATGGGTTTCTCTGTCATGTTTCTTCTCCAGGTATTCGTTAACACAGAGCTGAAGCCATGCCTCTTGGGAAAAATGGAAAGAAGAAAACCGAAGACATTAATATGGTGTACAACATCAAGGAGAAGCTGGGAGCGTGAGTATCTGAAGGAGTCAGACGGTTAAGTTTTAGATAAGTGGTTCTCGCATGTGTCCTAAAGAGAATTGTATACACTGGCTCAGATATTAAATGCTTCGGAGACCAAAACTGACCTCACATGTTACAATCAAATGGTACAATCTTCTATGTTCAGAGGGAATGCACACAAATCTGAAAAAGTATGGGCTCACTTGATTAACTAAAAGATAGTGCTAACTTTTGCATGTGAAATAAAAACTAGATCGATTTTAAGGGGCATATTTATAGATTCATCCCATGAAGCTGTGGATACATTCACTCTGTGTGCATGGGGTCAAAGTTAAATCTTACTAGGCTATTTTCCCTCCAGGTTGAATGTTATTCATACATACAGAATAGACTTGATTGCATTATGGCCACTAGAGGGAGTTGATCATAGTAAAAAAATACTTCTTAACTATGATTGTCAGCTCCATCTAGTGGCCCCAATGCTGCATTTTTTTAAAATGACTCTTCCTGGGCAAGTGATCTGCCGTCAGGTGAGAGGCCCTCCACTGTCAGAGCCAACGAGTAGGCAGCATAATAACATTCAACTTCTTCACTACACTCAGTTACTGTGCATGGCCCTCCCCTGATTGCTACCAGAGTACTGCAATGCCAGTAGGGTGGCCTTATGTCCTTGCAGTTCCTGGGATTCCTCTGGCCATTCACCTGAGCTACCAAAGCTACA
The DNA here is from genome assembly GCF_037356315.1 of Lithobates pipiens. Classification (NCBI taxonomy): domain Eukaryota; kingdom Metazoa; phylum Chordata; class Amphibia; order Anura; family Ranidae; genus Lithobates; species Lithobates pipiens. The sequence continues at coordinate 170,857,970 of NW_027507685.1, read as the reverse complement.
TTGAACTTCACTTTGAGGGATGCTATCTATGAGGATAATTGCATGTATCTGTTTATGTTCTGAAAGTGTTTATTGTGATTGGCAGTTCCATCTAGTGGCCATAATGCTGTATTTTCCTGATTTACTCAGCAAGGCTCTGTTTCTAAAGAGTCTTATAGAGGATATGTAATGCAGACACATTACCCTGATTGGGCCATAGGGACATGCTGGGGGGAGTCCATGTTGGTGCAGCTTTCATAATCAGTTTTGTGCAGCTTTCATAATCAGTTTTGTGTTGTTCTGCAGCGGATGAACGAGCTTTGCTTTTCTGACCATGCTTTGCATTATTGTTTCAACTTTGCATCTGTTTGGTAAAAGTTATAGTCACTTTCATTTAGCCGATTAACCATCCTGTTACTGTAGCTGTCATTATTTCTGCCCTCATCATTCCTTCTAAGCAGGCACAGAGATCAAATATTTTAGCCACATAGGGAGTGCATTCTTTTTAATCAATAGGGCAGGCTGAAAAACTTGCATTGAGAAAAAGGGGTAGAAAAGTAACAAAGTAGCACTACTGAACAGGAAGCACAGCCTGTCTATGTAATAAGCAAGCAAGACTGGCCTCTTGTATGCAAGATATTAACTTTACCCTGTAACCCCCCCCCCCCCCCCCCCTCCCAAACACAAACAGTACACCACCATAAGGAGCCTCTGCCTACCATGTATACAGCTAGGCATGCCATCTGCTTTCCCAGGTGATAGAGATTTACCCTGATAATAGGTAACATAGGCAGCCAAATGCATTGTGAGATGCTGTGAGTGTCTTCCAAACCTAAAAGACTATGATTTTAATAAAGGCTCCAGCAACAGATTAAAAAGGCCAGGCATGACTGCAAAGTAAATATATATGCACAAAGTCCATGCTACAGGTATGGAAACCTTCCTGGCGGTCCAATCCTTATGGAGCCAAAATGGACAGATCTTCCACCTTGAAACACCAAAATGGATCTGTCACACACTATAGCTGGCTTCTATGTTCTTCACCTTCAACAGCCCCCTTTCCCATAAGGCAAGGAGGCCAACCAGTACTCGGTTAACCCCAGGACTCATACACAATGCTATTGTGCCTGGATACCACCCCAGGGCATGCACAAACTGAGTAAAGCAAACAGGTACTTGTGGATGGCAAACAGGCAAGGTTCAAAATGGTCAGGGCCAAAATCGGAAGTCAAAGGCAGGCAGAGTTCAGAGAATAGTCGATCCGAGGTTGTCAACGAGGTAATCCAATCAAGACAAACAGGCAGCTTGATCAGGTATTACACACACTATCACATGCATGAGACTGCAGGCTTGGCCGGCTTAAATCAGGTTTGGTCTCAACCCAAGCGCTAGAGCGCTAGATGCTCCTGACAGGACCACTGTAGGTTTCCACCAACTTGAACCACAAATGTATGCACTTAAGCCTTGCTGCCTTCTTTAATTCAGGAAAAAACTAATTCTAAAACACAAACACAAGAAGAAGCACCAGCCTAGAGCATTACTTTAAAAGTCTTTAATAAATTTAAAAAGGTAAAATCCATTGTATTGTATTGTGTGCCTTATGGATATGCGTCTGGTGGTGTCTTGCCTATTGTTACATCTGTGTTATTTCTCTTTGTGTGAGTACAATGGATTTAACTTTTTTAATGTATTAAAAGTTTTATAGTAATGCACTAGGCTGGTGTACCTTCTTCTAATGTTTGTGTTTTAGCAATGGCTGCAAGTTAATAGCGGACCCATTATCCTCCTGTGTAACAGCCTTACTTTTGATGAACCCATCATAATTAGCAGTCAACAAATAATTCAGCTGCAAGGTTAAAATCCATGGGGATAACTCTCCACAGTTAATAAGTTTGGTCGCTACTATTCTTTGTTTTGGGGCCAGGCGACAGGTCTTGTCAACCCCTCCCCTTCTGTAGTTCATGCAGAGAAGTGTCGATGTCCTTACATCAGCACTGCTTGCATTGGTCCCATCATTCCCCACCCGTCCATAGCTGCAGCACTTGACTGACACTTTATGCAGTTTCTAGCATGCTAGGAACCTATTATGTGTCTGTGGTCCACTGGCCCTGACACCGACCAACAGTAAGCCACAGGAGAGAGCAGGCCAGGACTTTGGTTATCGTATGCATAGAGAGGCAAGACATTGCTTATGGTAGGCCTACAGAATCACGACTTTGTTTAACAGAAGCCTTGGGAGCCAAGAGATTGCTTATCAGAAGCCTAAGGAGCTTTGGCTTTGCTGATCGAAATCCTAGGAAGCCAAGACTTTGAATATTGGAAGCTTAGGGAGCCAGGACTTTGCTTATCAAAAGCCTAGGGAACCAGAACTTTGCATTTGGAAGCCTAGGGAGCCAGGACTTTGCTTTGCTTATCAAAAAGCTTAGGGAGCCAGGACTTTTCTTATTGGAAGCCTGGGGAGCCAGTATGTTGCTTATCCAAAGCCTAGGAAGACATGGTTTTGCTTAGTCGAAAGCATAGGGATCCAGGACTTTTTTTTAGCAGAAGTCTTGACAGCCAGGACTTTGCTTATTGGAAGCCTAGGGGGCAATGACTTTCCTTTTCGGAAGCCAAGATATTGTGTATCGGAAGCCTAGGGAGCCAGGAGATTGCGTATCGGAAACACATGGAGGCATAGTGGAGGATGGACCTGAGCCTGAGGTGCCCAAACTGGACAATCTGTTCTAAATGCATGCCCTGTGCATATTTAAGCCTGTTATTGCACAGGCTGTGTGGTTGGTCCAAGCAACCAATGACTCTGTGTGGGCCAGCCACCAGCATGCTAAGAACCAATTATGCTGGCCCTGACACTGAACAACAGTAAACTGCAGGAGAGGGCTATCAGCAAGGCCAAAATGCAGAGAGCGGTGGCTGTTGCGACTCAGCGCACACCACCCTTGAAGGTGATATAGGGGGTGGGTTGCACCAAGAGGCACAAGCCTCCAGCGGGATACCTGACTTGTGTGAAGGTCTGGAAGAGGGCTCATGCAGGATGGATCAGACCAGAAGGTAAGTAGCAAGCAAGTCTGTAAAACAGGTAAGGAAAGTCCAGAAACAGGCAGAGGGTCAAACAGAGGTATCAATCTGGGAGCCAGCAAGGCTAAGTGCAGAAGACAGAGGATAATCCAGAGGCAGGCTGAGGGTCAAACACAGGTATCAGTCCGGGAGCCAGCAAGGCTAAGAGCAGGAAGTCCGTTAAACAAGCCAGGGGTCAGGTCAGGAGAGAATCGGCGTAGTCTTCAGGCAATCCAGGTGACAACAGGAAGTGGTAAACAGGAACAGGAAGCAGAGGAACACAGGAGAGCTGAGACAAACCAGCAACTTGTCTGCCTGCTAAAGCTCCTTATATAAGCTGGTCAGGGAATTCGCGTTATGCGTGTGCTTGTGCACATGCGCCGCTCAGTAGGGCCGCGAATGTGCGCGGAATTTGTGTGCGCAAAAGGGAGATGGTGAGCTTGATCCAAATTACTTCCCTGATAAGGGCAGGCCAGGACTTTGCTTATCGGAAGCATAGTGAGTCAATACTTTGCTTATGGTAGGCCTAGGGAACCAGGACTTTTCCCATTGAAAGCTTACAAATCCAGGCCTTTGTTTACCAGAAGCCTTGGGAGCCATGTATGTTACTTATTCAAATCCTAGGGTGCCAGGATTTTGCTTATCAAAGCATAGGGATCCAGGACCTTTTAGCAAAAGCATTGGCAGCCAGGACTTTGCTTATTTGAAGCATAGGGGACCATGACTTTCCCTTTCGTAAGCCAAGATATTGTGTATCGGAAACCTAGGGAGCCAGGATATTGCATATCGGAAGCACATGGAGGCATGTTGGAGGATGTAACTGAGGTCGAAGTGCCCATACTGGACAATCTGTCCTTAATGCATGCCCTGTGCCTAGGGATATTGCGTATTGGAAGCCTACAAAGCCTTGACTTTGCTCATCTGAAGCCTGGGAAGCCAAGAATTTGCTTATGGGAAGCCTGGGGAGCCAGGACATTGTTTTTTTTTTGGAAGTCAGGACTTTGCTTATTGGAAGCCCAGGGAGCCAGTTCTATACAATACTTCTCAATCTCACAATGGAGGTCTATGAGTTACCTAACTAATTGAAAACCATAAACTCCCTGTGTGCAAATTGTGTTGGGGGTGCAGGGGTCTGATAATAAAACAAACCTTCTGTTTGTCATGAAAGGTCTGCTTTAAGTGCAGCAGATGTAGTCTGCAGTGAAGATCAGAATCAGTATCGTTTGGGGACAAAAGTGGACTTTTCATGTTATAAAAATAAAAAATAAATAACCATGGTACAATTCATTGCTATGATAACCCTTGGCATAAAATTACAAGAGTGGTATGACAATTATATCACAATACAAACATATCGGAATGTGACCGGGAACAAGGAGTTGTCCTGGAAACAGCAAGAAACATACACGCTACTCAAAACAGGCTAGAGATCCATTACTATAAAGAAAAATGTAGCATGGAGTTATTCTTTCTCAAATTAAAATTTCAAGATCAGAGATGTTTAAGAAGGAAGCGTGGTCTTTTAATATGTATATAAAAATAAAGATTTACTTAATTTTGAAAGTAGCTACAGAAAAGTCTTCCGTCAACCAGCACCTTGGCAAGAGGGAACGTCCCTTACATTCACGGTCAGTGGGAAGAATGCTCCTTACATTGGAGGACAGTGGGTATCATGCCCCTTATATTGGGGGTCAGTGGGAAGAATGTCCCTTACATTGATGGTCAGTGTGAAGAATGTTCTTTAAATTGGTGATCAGTGGGATGAATGCTCCTTACATTGGTGGTCAGTGGGAAGAATGTCACTTACATTGGTGGCCAGAGGGAATGATGCCTCTTACACTGGGGGTCATGGGAAGAATGCTTCTTACATCGGTGGCCATTGGGAAGAATGTCACTTACATTGGTGGCCAGAGGAAGGATTGGCCTTTATATTGGTGGCCTGTTGGAAGAACGTCTCTTATACTGGTAGTCAGTAGAACTCTTCTTACATTGGTGATCAGTGGGAAGAATGCCGATTACATTGGTGGCCAAAGGAAAGATTGGCCTTTACATTGGTGGCCTGTGGAAAGAATGTGTCTTGCACTGATAGTCACTACTAGGAAGAATGCCCTTTACATTGGTGGTCAGAGGGAAGAATGTTCCTTACATTGCTGATCAGTGGGAAGAATACTACTTAAATTAGTGACCAACGGGAAGAATACAGGCTACACTGGTAGTCAGTGGAAAAAGTGCCCTTACATTTGTGGTCAGTGGGGAAAAAAAGCCTCTTACACTGGTGACCAGTGTTGAAAAATAGCCCTTACATTGGTGGTCAGTGGGAAGAATGGCCCTTTTACAGTTGTGGTAAAAATGCCCTAGTTACAGATAACTAAAGCGTGTCATGCCACTGACTGTGTCAAGTGGTGTTGGCCTTGCCAAGTATACAGGAACCATCAGATTGAAGGTTAATCAGCTCCTTCTCAAGGAACCCCTAGCATCCTCTTGAGGAACCTGAGGGTTTCACAGAACCCTTATTGAGAATGGTTGTAGGCAAAATATATTTCATGGTGTTGTGCTATCAGTTTCTCTAAATGCTGCAGATGGGTCAGTTCAACAATCCATTTCATTTATAGTAGGAGGGTGAATTCTGGTGCCTTGGAATTACACTTCTGGCAATTGAGCCAGAGAGCACAGAGAGTAACTCTATACAATTTTATCTTAGTAGTTGTTAAAGCCAAACTCCAGATTGGTTTGCTTTTTTATGATTAAAAACATGTTATAAAATTTAGCAGGGGCATGTGAAGGGAGGATTGGGTAAATGGTTGAGTCTTCTGGTTTGAATCCAGGAGTTGGCCTTCAAAGTAGAAGTCCAGTCAAATACTAGCTGAATTTATACCTGATACTATCCATTCTTAGGTCTATACTAACTACCCTGTAAAGAAAAACCTACGTTAGACTTACCAGTAACAGTATTTCTACGAACCTTCCAGGACGGCACACTTGAGAGATGAGGGCTCCTCCCTACAGGAAACACAATCACTTGACAGCTTTGTTATAAGTCCCCACCCTTCCCCTTGATCCTCAGTATGTAATAAAGTGATCCTGAACTGGTTCACAAGGAGCATTGCTCTACATAGGTACTTACCACCTAGCGTTTAGCTTATCTTTCCCTCCACATAGGACGGGAAGTAGGCCTGCTGTCCTGGAATGTTCGTAGAAATACTGTTACCGGTAAGTCTAACATAGGTTTTCTCCTATCACCTTCCAGGACGGCACACCTGAGAGGATAATCAAGTAACCCCAGGCCTACCTTCAGGGTAGGACCACAGCTTGTAGGACCTTCCGACCGAAAGCCAAGTCTTGCTGTGACAACACTTCCACACAGTAGTGATTTAGGAACGTATCCTGACTAGACCAGGTGGCCGCACTGTGGCTTTATTCCCAGAAGGCTCCTGCTTTCTCAGCCCAGGACGTTGCTAGTGACCTGGTTGAATGAGCTTTAACTTTTGCTGGTGCTGGTGCTGGAACTCCAGAACTCTCATATGCTACAGAGATAGCTTCTCTGATCCATCTAGCAACTGAGGCTTTAGAAGCCTGAAGCCTCTTCCAGCCAGCGTATAGAACTAGCAGGTGACTGGACCTCCTAAAACTCTTTGTTCTTTCTAGATAGGTAAGGAGACATCTTCTTACATCTAGACAATGAAATTTATTTTCTTTCTCATTTTTTGGTTTATCACAGAAGGACGGCGATATTATATCTTGTGTCCTATGAAATAAAGACGCTACCTTTGGTAGATATAAGGGATCTGTCCTAAGGGTGACCCTATCTGGCTGTACCAATAGGAAAGGTTCCTTAATGGACAGACCTTGCAGGTCACCGACCCTCCTGGCCATAGTAACTGATAACAAAAATTATAATTTTAAGGTTAGAAACTTAGGGAACCTCTTCTCTAGGTTCAAAAGGGTGTTTAGATAACGCCTCTAATACCCTTGTTAGGTCCCATGGAGGGAAACTACTTTTAGCGACAACTTGTACAGTCGTATAACCAACAGAAATGTCGCTGACAATTCTATATTGTACCTTTCTGATTGGAAATAGTGTACAGTTATATAACAGAAGTGTCACTAACAATTCAATGTCATGAGTTTCTGATAAGCAACAGTATACAGTCACATAATCAATATTATGCATTGCTATTGAGCCATAAGATAGTTATATAACAGAAAAGACACAAAACAACTTCCCATGGTGTGCATTTCTGATGTGCAGTCAGACAATCAATTCTAGGCATAGCCTGAACTTCCGATACTAATCCTTCCCCAGGAAACAATAGGTTTCCTGGGCTTCCACCCAAAGGGTAAAAATTAAGGGGCAGGCTTTTAGGAGCCAAAAAACCTCTAAATTCACCATTGTGGAATCACCTGCTAGATTCATAGCAGCTAGCCTAGATTTAGATTACCTAGTGTGCATTTGATGACCAGGGGAAACCTGTTGTTATTCCTGGAATTTCCAGGTTCCTGTAAACCACCTCACAATCTTCCCAATAACTGTTTAGGAATGTTTAGTGGCAGGAACAGCGTGTAATAGACTGTGCCTAACAGATCACACCTCTTCACTAGATTCACCCATATTGATGTACTATATTAGGGTTTATAGTGGTAGGCTGGTAAGTTAGTTTTGCAATAACCACAGCATCCAATTTACAAAGAAGCTGTGTACATTGGTCTAGCTGAAGCTTCTGGGCTATTTGTTCCCAGACACAAGGGAAAGGATAGTAGCATCATGGATTGAAGGAGGGAGTCCTATCTCAACACCCTAAAACCACCTGGCTGTTATTAGGGATTCTGTTGCTAAGGTCCCAAGGCAAAGGGAAGTATTCGTTGCTTTGTTGTCTTTCCCCCTTTTTTGCCACAGGGCTCGCTTTTCCAACCTCAGGACACCCTGAAGAAGGAGAATAGCAGCCGAAATCACCACCTTCCAAGTTGTTGTCCCATCTGGAGAGCTGCAAATATAGGCTGTGTGATTCACACTGCACCAGCATACACATACACACACCTGTCATGGTTATGCAATAGAGTTTGTCTCTTACCTGTTTCCATGTGTTCATCTCTAGAGACCAGCCGACCCTCACCTGACTGCTTTTGTAATCCATCCTCTGGCATGACTCTACCCTAGCTCCTATCAGAGAACTCTATATTAACCTATGCACTGCAGGCCAACCCGGCTGATCAACCTTTGTGTGTTAGCTTCCTGTTACCTGCCGTGTGCTCTTCTGTTGTTTTCTGTTACCGACTTTGGCGTGTCCTTGACTATCCCTGTTTGCCTGTGATCCTGACCTTTTGGCGTGTCCCTGACTATTCCTGTCTGCTTGTGGCCCCGACCTTGGCTTTGTCTCTCACCATCCCTATCCTCCTGTTGCCTACTGTGGGTGTGAGCTGGAGGACCCTGGGGGTCGCGACCTGGAGCCAGTTGCAGCCAAGTCCATCCTCACCACTAGAGGCTCTGGTGAACACCTGCTGGTTCTTAGACTCCGCGCCCCAGGGAATCTTGCGCTCTAACCCCGGTGGGATCCATCTTGGTGTTCTGGTGGCCCTGCCTTCCTATCACCTTGAACCCCGGTCCGCAGCAGTCAGCCGTAGGGTCCACAACCTTGCGGTGCACTCCTGATCCCTACGGTGTGCATCTGTCACCTGCCCTCAAGGTGACCTGACAACACCTCTCCTGGGACCCAACTTTTTCAAAGGGAAAAGAGAAAAGCCAGGGCCAAACATTTTTTAGCCATGTTCAGATCTAGCCTGGCTATTCATATCCCCCCTATCCTTTTCAGGCCCCCGACCTGGATATGCCCACAGTAGTTGCTTTCCCTTCCTCTTGTTCCGTGAGGAGGTTAGCAGGGTCCTGGTGGGCTGCTGGTACCGCTGGTGGGGCAGGTACAGCTGGCCAACTGCTTCTCACCACCTTGCTCTGCTCTTCTCCACGCCACTCTTCATGCTTCTCCGGGTTGCGCTGTGACTCCGTGTGATGCAGGTGTGCCTCAGAGTGAGGCTTGGAAGACAGGACTTCCTGAAACTTCGGCAATGAGGAGAGCGGCTGGTGGTGGAGATTCAAACAGCCTCAGCGATGGCACGCACTCCGTGTGGCCAGAGCGCTGGTGCTAACTTGGGGGCGACCTGTGAGAGAGGACAAGCCTGCAGGTTAGATCAGCCCTCCCCGGCTTCTCCAAAACCTGTCTCAACAGGGGGCCATCAGACCCTCCCCGGTCATTCAGTCTTGCAAAAAAACCAACATGCTGCTTTGTTCGGGAGAAACACAATCAATACTGAGGATCAAGGGGAAGGGTGGGGACTTATAACAAAGCTGTCAAGTGATTGTGTTTCCTGTAGGGAGGAGCCCTCATCTCTCAGGTGCGCTGTCCTTGAAGGTTATAGGAGAAAGATGTCTATACATATTTTGAGGGTGCTCCGTTCTGGCTACATGATCGTCTCCCAGCAGTGGGCTTTAGTATAGAGGAGGGACAGCTGACAACAGATGCCTCATAGTAGGCCCACCCCCAGCTGCAAGAAAGCAAGTGAATGGCAATGCATGCGCAGGGCACTCTCCATGTCAACATTGGAGCATGGAGAAAGGGGGGCAGAGAACAGACGGCACACCAAAGCACACTGAGCAGTATGCCCCTCTACATTTAGAGATGACCACTAGGGGGAGAATTTACATATCTGTATAAGAAATGCATAACAGAAATATAGAACAGCTAGTAAATAAACATACGCAACTCATTTAAGTTTTTTCTCAAAATATGTGCTTAATAAAATAAAAAATAAAAAATCCTAGAAAACAGCCATTTACTGATAATTCCTTTCAGTCATCTGCATGTAAGCACCATGGATGTAGTCAGGATCAGAGTCAGCGTCCTCTGGGGCTGGTAAACTGGAATTGTCATGTTATAAAAAGGAAGAAAAAAAGCATTGTACAATTCAGTTTTACGATAACCCTTGGCATAATATTACATGAGTGGAATGACAATTATTTCACCATACAAACATATCGGAATGTGACTGGGAACGTTGTCCTGGCAACGGCGAGAAACATCCACGCTACGGGAAACAAGCCGGAGAGCTGTTACTATAAAGAAAAAATAAACAGTGTGGAGTTATTTTCAAATTAAAATACCAAGATCAGAGATGGTTAACTCCCTTCCGCCGATTCCTGCCTTCTGTTAAAGTGGGTCTATGTACCAGGGGTGGGACAGACTTCCCAATCTTACGAGCACTGCGATTGGCTGTCACAATGGTTACATGACTGGGAGCCCATCCTACACCGATCCCACTCATGACAAGAGACCAGGAGCTGTCTATGACAGCTTGGTTACTATGCTGGGCAGTGAGGGAATTCTAAGCACAGGAATCGCAGCCATCCTTGGATGCATATGTGCAGTTTGTGGGCATTAAAGCCCACCCTTTTTGCCACAAATATGCATTTTATGGGTGGCAAAAAGCGAAATAGATAATTTAAACCCCCCCACCCCCCGTTTTTTTCCCTCCTCTTGTATATTTTTTACCGGATTATCCGCAAAAACAAACTCACATGTCCAATGATCTGTGACGCCATCAGGAGGCAGCTATTTCTTCTGGGTTCTTGCAGCTGACTACCCGATGATGTCCCTGCACTGCTGCCAGTCATCAGGTAGCAGGCTGCAAGAACCAGGAAGAGACACCCCCCAACCACCCCATCCTGATGGCACACCACAGAGCATGCACAATAGGATTCTCCTAGGCCTCCTGGGCTACTGCATATTTCATTCTCGCCTAGGTTAAAAAATGCATTAAGAAGTGTAGCGCCGGCTCCTGAAGAGCACGCGCTATGTGTTTTGTCATTTAATATACCTGGAACCGCAGTTTGGTTTTGGGTTCAATTACACTAAATTTTGGTCTCAGTATCAGTCTAGCGGGATTGCATAGAATTCTGCTTGACCATAGGTGGCACTGTCATCTCTGGCAAGTGCCAGAACACAGTCCAGTTAGGTGCATTGAGTGCCAGTTCTCTCTTGGTACCAGCCCATTGGGAGTGTCACTTCTGCTGTGCATTCTGGGAGAGGGTACTTAAGGTGCTGACATCATGTTTTTTGGGGTTCTGGTCTGGTTCTGGCCCTCATGGCCTGGGGTGCGGATCCATCTGTTTCCGAGTCTCGGGACTGGCTAGTCCGAGGCACAGTAACTGGAAGGAGAATTTCAAGGTGGTCCAGTGCCGTCTCGGGTTTGGAGAGGCCCAGCAAATCAAAATGCAACCAGGAGAGGGCTCTTCAGAAGAGGGCCATGCACGAGGCTGGCTGCTCAGTAAGAGCCTGGAAGCTAAGCTGAAAGGACACCAAGTAAATCTGCATTCTTATGGTATCGCCGGACCGGCTGCAAGATACTGGTGCTGTAAGAAAGTTCCTAATTTCATCCTTCAGTTACACCTAAGGTTCTGTGCTAATTTAAAGTTCTACAATCAAGTCTGTGGCAGAGACTTTTCTCATTTAAAGTTCTACAACCTAGTCTGTGGCAGAGACTTTGCTAAACTTAAATCACCTGTCGGCTGCTAAATCCACAAACAGGGATTTATCCGATAGTTGAAATATCCAGTTGCGAATGGCTATTCCTTGAATCAGCTAGAGAGAGACATTTCAAGTGTCAGCAGTTCCAAAAGTACCTGAGCTTTACTACCCATACCCTCTATTCCCAACTGAGAGACTGTGTTCTGTTCAACGTTTTATGTAAATAAAATTTCCTAAAAGGGATTCAAGTGTCGGTCTGTGCAGTTTATTGGGCCATCAACCTCAGGAACCCCTAGACAAGAATGAGGTGGAGAAGGTAAACGGTAAGCCCAGCAAAACCAGCCGCTCCTTCGGGGGTTAGTGCTACACAAGTGTTCTACAACAAGTCTGTGGCAGAGACTTTGTTTTATTTAAGCAGCCTATTTGCTGCTAGGCCTGGTGAGAGAAGGACTATCCGATAAGGGTGAGGATCCAGCTGTGAATGGCTATTCTCTGGATTTCCTAATGTGAGAGATTCTTTTTCTATTTGACTTAGTTCCAAGAGTACCTGGACTTTTCTACCTAAACCCTCTAACCCTACTCTGAGAGACTGTGTTTCATTTATCCTTTTTGCAAATAAAAATCCCTTAAGCGGATCTGGTGTCGGTCTCTGCAGTTCTTGGTCCATCTACCTCGGGAAACCCCTAGACATACAGGAGATCAAGAAGGTAACGGTAAGCCCAATTAAATCAGCCGCTCCTTCGGGGGTCAGTACTACAGAAGTTACAATTGTAAGGGGGCACGTAGTAAGAGCATATTGATAGAAAATGGGTAAGGAGAGTGAAGGTCCCCTTTATGGAAGAACTGTAGTATTTTTAATTGGACATAAAAATCCCTGGTGCATGCAACTTGGCACGCTGATCTCTAAACATCTCCAAGTCCTATGCAAAATAAACAATTTATTTCTGGAGGGGTTTACACAGCCGGCTGACACATCTTTTATGAATTGTGAGGCAGTGGTTAGGGGTTATGAGCCTACAGTTTCTGTTCTTCTATAACAGTGATGGCGAACCTTGGCACCCCAGATGTTTTGAAACTACATTTCCCATGATGCTCCACTACACTGAAGAGTGCATGAGCATCATGGGAAATGTAGTTCCAAAACATCTGGGGTGCCAAGGTTCGCCATCACTGTTCTATAACAATTCAAGCTTAACAGCCCAGGGATTGCTAAAAACAGTGCTATAGTAGTTATTCTTAACCAGGGTTGTGTAGAACCCTATGGTTCCTCCAGAAGTTGATAGAGGTTCACCTAGCCCAGTGGCCATGATGTCTGCATAGGTAAGGGGTCAACACCACTTGTCAGAATTAGAGACGTGACACCACTGATCTTTTTATCAGTCTGTAAGGTTGGCCATCTGACTACTACTGAAAGGGAGGTTTACTTTTCACTGACCATCAATGCAAGTAACATCCCACTATCCACCAATGTAATGAGCATTTTTCTTACTAAATACTAATGTAAGGATCATTCTTCCCACTGTCCACCAATGTAAGGGGCATTTTTCTTACTGTATACTAATGTAAGGAAGATTCTTCTTAATGTCCACGCATACAAGGAGCATTCTTCTTACTGATCATCAATGTAGGGAGCATTTTTCTCACTGTCCATCAATGTTGGTGGTATTCTTCGAACTGAACACCAATGCAAGGAGCATTCTTCCCACTGACCACCAGTGTAAGTGACATTCTTCCTAATGGCCACCAATGTAAGGGTCATCCTTTACACTGATCACCAATGTAAGAAGCGTTCTTCTCACTGACCACCAATGTAAGGAACATTCTTCGACTGACCACAAGTGTAGGGAGCATTCTTCCCAATGGCCACCAATATAAGGAGCATTCTTCTCACGGACTCTCAATAAATTGATTTTAGCCGGGTTAGCGAAGACCTGAAAATTATTTCAAGGGTTCCTCTGGGACAAAAAGGTTAGGTAAAGCTGGCAAACGAAGAACCATTCCCATTTGCCAGAATGTCTAAATACAGTGGGGTTGATTTACTGAAGGCAAATAGACTGTGCACTCTGCAATTGCAGTTGCTCCAGAGCTCAGTAAAAGAGCAGAAGCTCTGTTGACTCCCATCATCCAATCATTTACAAGTAAAAAAGCTTTTTTTTTTTAAATGTCCCTTTCATGTGATTGGGTACTTTTCGCAAAGGGAAGCTTTACCTCAATTACTAAGCTCTGGAGCAACTGCACTTGCAGAGTGCAACGTCTGTTTTACTTAGCAGGCAGGATTCCGCTATCCACCTGTGAATGGAGGAATCTGTTCATCTGTCATCTATGGCCACCTTAAGACCCATAGATATGATTGCAGACTCTGACCAGACTCACTTCAGCAGGTAACTCTCTGCTGTTGATCTTCTTACGCCCCTTGGAGTAAATTCTCCTGATCTTAGGTTTTGGTTATATGCCAAATGTCTTTCCTACAGCTTGGAGGCTGTATGTGGCTAAGGGCTTGTATAGATGAGCAAATGCAGTCTAATTTTAGGTGCATTCAACTTGAATGTAGTAAGCTTCTGAGATTTCCCTGAACTCCTTCAGGCGAAATTTTGACTTTCTTTTAATCTCCTTCTCAGCTGCTTCAAGATACTTTTGCATTATCATTGACTTTTATGGGGAGAGAAGCCATATCAATGCCAACTGGTCCTTGTGGCAACCTGAATGAGGGGAAGTCTAAGGTGCCTATCTTTAGGACCAAAATTGTGGAAAGTTCCCTGCACACACTGTGAAATACCTAGAATAGGGCTTTAGGAATTATAACCCCTTAAGGCAGGGGTGTCAAACTAAATTTCAACGCTAGCCACATTAGCATAATGCCCCGTACACACAAGCGGAATTTCCGTCAGAAGAAACTTGGATGCTTTTTCCGATGGAATTCCGCTCAAGCTTGCCTTGCATACACCCGGTCACCCAAAAGTTCTCCGAACTTTCGACCATCAAGAACTCGGTAACGTACAACACTATGAGGAGCTGAGAAAATTAAGTGCAATGCTTCCGAGCATGCGTAGGAATTTTGCGCGTCAGAATTTGTACAGACGATTGGAATTTCCGATCGGAAATTTTTCCGACCGATAAATAGAGAACCTGCTCTCAATCTTTTGTCGGCAGGAATTAGGCCAGCAAAAGTCCGATGGAGCATACACATGGTCGCATTTTCCGACCAAAAGCTCTCATTGGTCTTTTGCTGGCCGAATTTCTGTTCGTGTGTACGGGGCATTGGAGTAGTGTAGAAAAAATGATCCACACTCCAGTTGTTGCTCTTAAAATGTCTTCATTTTATTGAATAGCCTCAGTGAACAAACGCTGATTAAATCAGTTGACGCGTTTCAGCCTATAAGGCCTTAGTCATGGTTGTGACCGAGGCCTTATAGCAGGGGTCATCAACCCCCGGTCCGCGGCCCACTGCCGGGCCGTAGACTGTTTGCAGCCGGGCCGCAAAGGCTGCACTGTCTGACGAGCGGTGGCGGAGCGAGCAGAGAGATGACATCATCTCTCACCGCCCGACCGCATCACCGCTGTTACGTGCTCACAGCGGGGCCGCTATACTGAGGCAAGCGAGCAGAGAGATGAGATCATCTCTCACCGCCCACCTGCATCGCCGCTCTTCCACACTATAACGCTGGAGGGGAGGCAAAGGAGCAGAGAGATGAGATAATCTCTCACTACCGGCTCCCCACGCCCCCCCATTACCACTGTTCTCCCTTACTACCCACTACTCCAAGCTTGCCTTAGAACTAATGCACACACCTGTGCTGTCACCACTGCCACCACTGGCAGGTGACAATCCACATCTGGTGGCAAATGACAAGCTGCATTTGATGGCAGGTGACGTGGCAAGTGACAATCCAAATCTGGTGGCAGGTGACGTGGCAAGGGACAAAATGCATCTGGTGGCAGGTGACGTGGCAAGTGACAAGCTGCATATGAAGGCAGGCAATGTGGCAAGTGACAAACTGCATCTGGTGACATGCGACGTGGCAATGTGGCAAGTGACAATCCACATCTGGTGGCAGATGACATGGCAAAGGACAAAATGCATCTGGTGACAAGCGACGTGACAATCTGCATCTGGTGACAGGCAACGTCGAAAGTGACACTCTGGCACATTCGGCATTATGGTGAGCAGAACTATTTCATTATATATTACAATGTAATAATAGAAATAATGCGCTTCAATCATCCTGACATCATATCAATGATGGTGCTGGGATGATTGAAGCGCCAACGCCAGCCATTGCCCCGATAAATTGTCCGCGAAAAGCCGCATACATCCCCGGGCCTTGGCACAATTTTCTTCAACAGCGCCGGTCCCCGCTGCCAAAAAGGTTGGGGACCACTGCCTTATAGGCTGAAACGCATCAATTGATTTAATCAGCGTTTGTTCACTGTGGCTATTCAATAAAATGAAGAAATTTTAAGAGCAACAACCGTAGTGCGGATAATTTTTTCTAGATTACTCAGCCAGCGAATGTGGATAGTGCACCTGGTTGCTCTGTTGTCTATGTGGTGTATGGGTAGTAGCACTGAGATTTCTGTTTATATGCAGTAGCATCCTCTTATTTTGTTGTGCTGGGAAGAATCTGGGGGTAGAGCTGGGAGGCAGTAAGTGCCAGGTCAGGAGGAGGACCAGAGGAGGGTGGAGTCAGCTGCTGGAGTCTGAATGAAGAGACGAGGTTGTACTGTGGCTGCACAGAGAGGTGCAGGATCTGTAGGATGAGTTCTGTCCTCTTCTCTACTGCCAACTGCTGTTCTGGGTCTGGAGGACCAGAGGAGGGTTGGAGTCTGCTGAGTGCTGAGACCAAGGAAGGTGGTGACAAGTGCTGTGGGTGCACAGAGAGGCGCAGGATCTGTGGAAGGAGTCCTGTCCTCCTCTCTGCTGCTGACTGCTGAGACGGGACAGGACAGGATGGAGGGGGCAGAGATGAGCCTCTTCACGGCTGCACAGACAAGCTTGGGATCTGGAGGAGTTCTGTCCTCATCTCTGCTGTTGCCGATGAGACCAGGTCGGGGCAGAGAAGAGGGGGGCACCGCAGCTGCAGGAGAAGTGCAATGACCGCATGAAATGAAAAAGGGGGGTCTTGTGTTTGACACATGTGCATACCTTCCAAGCTTTTGAGAAGGGAACAAGGGACACCTATTCGCAAAAGTATGTAGGCACAAGATGCACCCCCTGCCACACCCCCTTAAAGGAGAATTATACAAAAAAAAGGATTAGTTATAACCACAGGTGCTTTTTTACCACTACTATTCCTTTATACTCCCTTTTGAAATTTACAAATGCAGCAATTTAGAAATTTGATGAAGGATTTATCGCCGGGAAAAAGTGTTTTTTTATATCCAACTATATAGATCAGACCAAAATAAGGGACAAATAAAGAGGAAAGAGGGACAGAGACACTTTGTTCCAAATCAGGGGCAGTTCCTCCAAATATGGGACAGTTGGGAGCTATGCATGCGCCTTAAGGTCTCATTTACACTAGCAGCAAGGTCTACCGTTCATCTGAAAAGGGATCCACGCTCATATCATTTTTTTTTTTCAATTTAATTATATTATATTATATTATTTTTTTACCATGTTTTACTATGTTAACAGCTGTAGCCTCCTTCACAATGACAGCTGAGCCTTGTTTGTAACTGAAGCCGTGTCTCAACTGTGTGAAGCCAAGCAGACCAGGTCATCATGCTGAGAAATGTTAATATACAGATAGTGGGAGGAAGTTGTTGTGTTTTTTTTTTTTTTTCAGGCTCTTGGCTCAGCAATCAAGAAACATATAAAATGCACGGTTCTCTCTTAGGACCCAAAACACCGTTCATATATTCTGCTGGTTAAAAATTTAACTGAAGCTTTCACAAAGTGAAGATCATTGAAGTGTGAAGGATCCTCCAAGTTTTTGTGCATTGAGGAGTCGAGATCACACAAAACACATCAGGAATGCCTATTGAGCAATCCCTTTTAGCACTTGCATACATGTCAATAGGGCAACGCCAAGTGAAATCCATCAGTGAACTGCTAATGTAATTAAATATACATATATATATATATATATATATATATATATATATATATATATATATATATATATATATATATATATTTTAGTTTTGGATAGAGTGAAGAGGCATTAGAATACCTGTTGGGTTTTTATTGCTGTCTGTGCCCCCTTTTGGGAGATTCACCCTCTCTATTTCTCCTGCTGACCCCTATCACCAAGAGTGAAAGTGAAAGAAAATCCCACATTTTGGGTTGTCACCAGAACAGGACTAGAGGGGAAAATCTTCCAATGGGGACATAAGTTCTGGTGGCAACCAGGGGTTGTCCTCACTTTGGAGGAATTTCTTCTCACTTTCTGTTGGGGCTCTGGGACAGAAAGTAAAGACCTTCAACCACAATTGAAACCATTTAGAAAAAAATTCAGCCACACATGAGGACATGGGACATAGCCATTAAGCACTTGCTGACCGTAGGCTGTCATATAACATTCTTGGATTTCAGTGGTTTGCTACAGGCATTATCCCGGTATTAGCAATTTCAGCCGGTGATTCACTGTGAGGCTGAAGTGAATTGAGTGGCTGAACAACCACTTGATCACTTCTGTGGACGGTGGAAGGGAGGTCACCCCCTCCCACCGCCACCTTTTCCAGGCTCTCCTGTCTGATCATTGCGGTCGGCGGCGTTGGATGCGCAGAAAGCGAGGAACTGACATTGAAACTGGGAGCAAAGAGGATTTCATCACTTTCATTTCCGCCTCTCTGTTTTCCTGGTCATTAGCAGCCAGGAAAGCAGCCAATCAGATCGATCTGTGTGGAGGCCAGAGGGGGAGATATGAGGTCTAATAGACCCCAGATCTCTCCATAAAGAGGGCTTGTTACGGGGCCATGCTGTCACAAGGAATATTGCTCATCCCTGTGATAGCAATAAAGTTAATAGAAAAAATAATTAAAGAGACATTTAAAAAAAAATAGTTCTAGATATAATAAATAATGAAAATTATAAAAATAAAATTTAAAGCGCTCCATCCCTACGTGTTTATGTGCCAATGCGAACGCATATGTAAGCGGTGATTGCACCACACGTGAGGTATTGTCGCGAACATCTGAGCAAGAGCAATAATGCTAGTGCCAGAGCTTCTCTGTAACTCTAAACTGGAAACCTGTAAAAAAAATGTAAATGTCACCTTTGGAGAATTTCAAGTACTGTAATTTGGCACCACGGGCATACGCAATTTTTAAAGTATGACATGTTGGGTATTTATTTACTCAGCGTAACATCATATTTTACATTTCACAAAAAATTGGGTATTATATTGTGTGCAATAAAATACATTAACATGTGTTTTGGTTTTTTAAAGAATAAAAAACAAAACAAAACAAAAAAAAAAAAAAAAATATATATATATATATATATATATATATATATATATATATATATAATGTTTGGTGGTTCTAAGTAATTTTCTAGCAAAACAAATTTAGATATTTACATGTCAGAATTGTTTCAGTTGGCAAGTGGTTAATTAATACACAATTTTTGGAGCAATGTCCTATAAAGAAGAAGATGAAGGGGACAGAAGTGATCTGTATTAAGTGTGGTATGATTAGCTCAAGTGTGGTGCTTCCAAGCCACTCGCCAACACTTTATTTTAGGCCTTTCCTTGCCCATTTACAGAATATTAAAATAAAATTTCACAAAACATCTGTAGCACCCTCCTAGAGAGGTTCAGGTAAATCTAGTGCTTTATCTCCTCTGTAATCATTAGAGCGGTATGTGATTATTTTCGGCTGTTCTGGGTCTCACTGGCTGCAGGCTCTACTGCTTCCCCCCACCTTCTAGTGGATTTTAGAATGCAGTGGGTTGTAAAAGGCAGACCCTTGGCCTGAATATTTACGTGGCCTCCACCAATCCCTGTGGGAAAGCCCAGTAGATGGCCGAGGAGTGCATAAATAGCCTGGGCCCAGGCTGCTGTCCTTCTGGGAGCCCTAAACTATTGCAAACTCCCAACTCTTTAAGGCTGTAAATACATGCCCTATTAAGGTGCTGGCTATTGGAAAAATATGCACCCAAACTTAATTCCAACCAAGCCTCCAATTTCCTTTGTACCAAACACACAGCCTGCATAAATGAGAACCCTGGATACAACTTAACCCTTCTCACACCATGGCAGGGCATCGTACTGTTACACAAGGAATAGTTTGATACAAAAATACATTCTCAAGGTGAATATGAGAAGTTCTCAATGACCGTCGGGATCACCCCTGTTAGATAATTGCTCCATTCTTTGAGACCTAGTACTCCTCTCTAGCATATGACATGTCAATACAACATTCAGTCCAATATTGGGTGACAACACTTTCATCCTTATGTGGGATACTTAATTTGAGATTGATTCCTTGATACAGAATATAGATCTACTGCTACCTCATTGTTGCCTTCCTGTTTACTTTACCATTGCAGAGTATACCTGCAATTCATTTTACTCTAACTGGATGCAGCCTTTTTCTAAACACCTCAATAAGCCCACCAACATTAAAGGGCCCCAATGATGGATGGCAAAAGAAACCACAGATGGACTGCCCTGTTTACTTAATTTACCTACATTCCACCTTCTGTGCCCTATCTTTGGCCAGTCTGGCAAGGTAAAGACCTGTAGGCAGTCTTAGGCCTTGCATAGCCACCACCAATGCAATAGTAGGTAATATAACTCTGGGGGATTGGACAGCTCTACTTTCCAACTGCTCACTGCTGCATGTTGGATGGTAGTATTACTGTTTAAGCTGACTTGGGTGGCTGATAGAGGTATAGGCCCCATATTTTCATCAATTACTGTATATATAAACAGGGCTTTTTTTCTCAGGTACTCCCCCCTTCCCCCTTCACCCTTTGACTCTGCCCCCTACCCACCTCCAAACACCGGTCCCTGGTTCCCCCCCCCCCCCCCTTACTCACCTTCCAATTCCAAAGACATGCTGGTAGGTTAATTAGACCCTGTCTAAAAAAAAAAATGGCCAAAATATGTGTATCTGTTTGTATGCACGTCGGGACCCTACGGAGTAAGGACCGCACTATAATGCAGATGGACACCGGTGGCAAAAAGCACCCTGAGGCGATTCAGTTCACATAGGTAGCGCTATACAAGTCACTCATTCATTCAGTACAGCCCATTTTAGCAAATACAGAAACTAGTAGTAATTTGTATGGAATTTATTAATGATAAAAAAATACCCAGTGAAATAGATCCCCTGCAGCCAGCAACAATCGATCCCCACCCAGCAGCAATAGATCCCCCAGCAATAACAGACCCCGTCCCAGCAAGTTGCTAGGTTCCCCCTAGCAATAATAAACCCTCTGCAACAACAGACCTCATCCCAGCAAAAACAGATCCCCAAGCAATAATAGATCCACCCAGCAGCAATAGATCCCCCCAGCAATAATAGATTCCCCCAGCAACAGATGATGCCCCACACAACATAATATCCTCCCCCCAACAACAATAGACCCCCATTACAAAATACCACCCCAGTAGCAATGGACTCTCAGCAGCAACAACAGATTTCCCAGCAGCCAGCATCAATAGATCCTCCATGAGTTAACAACAATACATCTCTCCCTCAGCAGTAACTCCCTCCCAGCAACAATTGAGCCCTCAGACACATTAGACCCCCCCAGCAACAATAGACCCCACGCAACATTAGATCCCCACCAGAGACAATAAATCCCCCATCAGCCAGCATCATAGATCCTCCAGAACTCCTTGCCATTACATACAGTAAGTGCTGAAGGTGCCGGAACTGTGTTCCCTTGGGTTCCCTGTATATAAGTATATGCTGATTATATGGAAAAGGAATAAACATCCCCATATGAGTATTAAAAGCATTCTTTTCCATGCAGTGATTTTGTTGCTTGCTTTCTGTTAGGCAGTGATAGAGTACAGAGCAGACACAACCTACATGCTCAGGGCTTCTGTCTTCCACCCAGGCTTATCTGTAGTGATGTATCCATGAAAACAAGAAATCCCTTTAACAAGACTAGATATCTGCTGTGAAATCTTTGGTGCACCAGCATGTCTGCTTAGTTTAAACCTAGAAACATTTCAGCGGTGATGGAACGTGGTATTGGTAGAGGAACGAGGGGCCTCCCTGTTGAAAGGAGCACTGGCACATTGGAGGGTGTTTGCACCCTGCAGACAGAATGACAGCAGTCGGAACACGCTGTGAGGGACAGGAGCATGGAAAGGTTGACTTGCTCAGTTGGCTTGCTACTGTGACACACACACTTCCATGTTGTCTGTCACTTTCTATCTGCGCAGGCTTTGTTTTCCCGCTGAGTTTACTGATCACCCGGCTAGACAAGCTGCAGCTCAAGGGGACCTCTTGTGTATCCTTACCACCAGTGATTGGAAGAGACAACCTGTGGCCTTCTGGAAGCTATAGACATCCCGCCGTGTTTAAGTCGATCAGACAGCCCCTCTTGTCTATTAACTACACATATTTACTCTTGTCAAAGACAAGATGCAGATTTTCACTGAAGATTTGTTATAAGGGGGGGTAGGGTGGATTGGTCAGTTGCCCAAGAGGCCATACACCCTGTTTTCAACATCCATTGATACTACGAAGGCTGTACTGAAAGTAATGCAAAAGTGGGCATAATTTCTTATTAATTTACACAGATCATCAACATTTCACATGCTGGTAGAGTAAAGCTATGTACACATGATAGGATTTTCCGACAACAAAACCGTGGATTTTTTTTCCAAAGGATGTTGGCTCAAACATGTCTTGCATACACACGATCACACAAATGTTATCAGAAATTCCGAACGTCAAGAAAAGTTCAATAGCCAGTGCGGATCTTCTGCTCGATTCCGAGCATGCGGGGACTTTTGTGCGTCGGAATTGTGTACACATGCTCGGAATTTGAGAACCTGCTCTCAAGCATTTGTTGGCGGAAATTCCAAAAACAAATGTTCTATGGAGTATACACACGGTCGGACTGTCCGACAACAAGCTCACGTCCAACATTGGTTGTCGGAAAATACTATCGTGTGTACGGCCCATTACCCTTCCTCTATAGTGAGATCCAGATAAATACAGAGTGCTGCTCGAAGCTTCATTGGATTGACACGGTAATTCAAATTCAGCTGGGTGCAGCTCCCCAAGGGCTTGTTTCTCCAGATCATCAACTGTAAAATAAGGTATGATGACTATGACTAAGCCAATGAGTGGGTAAAATGCATTGATGGGACGAGGAGGCAAAACTAAGCCAATGAGTGGGTGAAACGAGGTAGAGCATGAGGAGGCAGAGCTGAATCCCTTTCGGTCACATTTGAAACCTGCTGGTTTTCCGGTGTGCATTTCCATCTTTCCTTTCTTCTTCTGTAGTAACGCCTCCACTTCTTTTTCATTGCAGGTAAATAATGTATTTTGAGAAGAAGAAACGTGACAGCGTTGAGTTTTTGACGAAGGAGGGGTGCAGGCTTTCCAACATCCAGAGAAGGCTATATAATGTTCATGGAGATCACATTATTGAAAAGCGTAACCAATGACAAGACATTGCTCTGGTCAATGGTGTAATCTCTGTAAAACATTCTATAGTCCTTGCTATGGGTTTTGGACAGCCTGCAACCCTCATTCGTCAAGAACTCAATGACGGCACATTGCATCTGCTTGGAATTCATAATTTACTTCCAATGAAAATGAAGAAGAGATACTTTAGAGTAAAGCCCCACACACACGATCAGAAATTCTGCCAGCAAAAGTCAGATGTGAGCTTTTGGGCAGAAATTCCGACCGTGTGTAAGCTCCATTGGACTTTTGCTTGCAGAATTCAAGCCAGCAAAAGATTGAGAGCAGGCTCTCTATTTTTCGGTTGGAAAAAGTTCCGAATGGAAATTCCAATCGTCTGTACAAATTCCGACGTGCAAAATTCCTAGGCATGCTCAGAAACAATTCGACACATGATCGGAAGCATTGAACTGTATTTCCTCGGCTCATCGTAGTGTTGTTCGTCACCGTGTTCTTAACGGACGAAAATTAAGAGAACTTTTATGTGACCGTGTGTAGTCAAGCCAAGCTTGAGCGGAATTCCGTCAGAAAAACCATTCAAGTTTTTTCCGATGGAAAATCTGCTTGTGTGTATGGGGCATGAGAGTTACTAATTTTTTTTTTCCTCGGTCAGCTTTAGGACCAAACCACAAGCAAACCAAAGTTGCTTGTGGTCCTAGAAGGTTGGCGATGATTAAGTCAAAGAAGATTGGCTATGATTTGTCAAAATTAACAGTGTTTGGATTGCTAAGAGGCGATTCGATAGGGACCGACAAGTAGCCCACTTACCACTGGAGATGTGTCTCCAGCAGCAGAATCACCCATTTGACATGAGACTATGGACCCTGGAAAACATTGTCCCAGTGCAGACATTTTTGAATTGCCACATGGGGAGGGGAAATCTTTCAATAAGTACACCTGTTCAAGATAACTGTATAAAGAGGGAGTATCCCCCCACTTAGAGGTATGATAATCACCACATTCATAGGTATTTGACATTTCTGCCAGCAATTGCCCATAAAGCGGAGATAAACTTCAGAACCCTGCATTTTCCATGATCGACTCTTTACAAGTCCCTACAAGTCATCAGTTTAGAGTTAACCGTGGTCTAAAAGATAACTTTAGCCCAACTTTAGCCTTCAATTTTTCTCATCACTATAGTCAAAAACAATTTGTGCCCGTTAGCCATTAGAAAACAGGATGAACGTTTAGAAAACCTCCACTGTTGAACAAAAGATCTAGCTGTGTAAGGCTAGCTTAAAACTGACCTCCAGGTAGATATAAAGGATCAACTTATTGGAGCTTTCTAAACATTAATACATCATAAATTTCTTTTTTTTTTAATCTATTGCTGCCCATGTAAAACATATGTGCTGCGGCAGAAGGGTGGGCTTTAACGCACATGCATTATGGGTGACCGAAGCATAGATACCAAGGTGCCAAAAACGTCTCTCAGTCTGAACTAGTGATTGGTAGCTGGCGGGACCAGTTTCTGATCATGGGACCACTGTGACAGCCAGTCATGGTGGTCACATGATCGCTGATCCTTCCCGTCCTTGGGCTTTCAGAAGGGACGCTGGTGGGAAGGGGTTAAATATAGTAGCGGCTCATCCATTAGGGGCACATGGGTGCTACCCACCCTGATCCATGCACCTGGCCCCTAATCTGCATGCAGGGCACCAGACGCATGGATTTCAAGGGTTTAGGACCCACTTCCTGTTCGTCCGGAAGGAGAAGCAATGGCCTCGGCTCTTCCCTCAGCAAGCTAGAGCAAAATGCAGCAAAGGCCTCCTAAGGTAAGGCCACTGATCACCGCTGTCCATCTTCCATGCAAGGGGGGGTGGGCACTGATCAGAATTTCTTTGCCACCCCCCCCCCCCCAAATATTGAGCATAAATCGCCACTCGTTAAACATAAGATGTGTAAGTACCTGGATTTGACCTG
The DNA here is from genome assembly GCF_037356315.1 of Lithobates pipiens. Lineage (NCBI taxonomy): Eukaryota > Metazoa > Chordata > Amphibia > Anura > Ranidae > Lithobates > Lithobates pipiens. Next base: position 170,832,900 of record NW_027507685.1, on the reverse strand, counting down.
GTATCAGCCCTTTGTACTCCCTGTACAGAAGAGCTGGAGTGTGAAAGGAAAAAGCTGTACAAGGAGCCAATCAGTTCATGTGCTGGCCAGAAGCATGTAGGAAGACAGTCTATTTTCTCCACTGCAGATGGCTCTCAACTACAGCAGCATTGCAGAGGGAGATGAACTGAAGAGGAGACTAGTTCCTCTTTGGTTTCCTGGGTCACAAGAGACAGCTATCTGATTGATTGCCGGTTCCTCATGTGATTTTGGCAGCCATCTTGGGTCTGGCAGAGTCTGCTTAAGACCCTGGCTCCCTTGCTTGGCACGAATTTTACATGTAGCTAAGTAGGGACAGGTCACCCACCTGTCATAAAATCATCCTTGTGCTGCTTCTCCTTTCACTGCCCAGTTACAGGCTGGGGCGGATCTATGAGCTATGGCTAAGGCCCTCAGTGGCTGAAACACGTCAGTGGGTACTTGTATCCTGATAATTTTGTAGCCTGGAATTTGGATTAAGGAAATTTCTTGCTGCATATTTACCAGGTTGCTGTGACTGGGAGCAGATCCAGGGTGACTTGGGCTCAAAAGCAGTAGGTGGAATGATGTTGGCCATCAGGCTGAGGACATCTAGTGGCAAAAACTAGTACCGTGGGGGCAAATTTCTGGATTGAAACAGCAAAAAAAACATTTAAAAAAAATATATTTTAATGGGCTATTACATAGTAGGCGAGGTTGAAAAAAGATACCAATCTCCATCAAGTCCAACCAATGTGTGCGATTATATGTCAGTATTACATTGCATATACCTGTATGTTGTGGTCGTTCAGGTGCTTATCTAATAGTTTTTTTTAAACTATTGATGCCCCCCACTGAGACCACCACCTGTGGAAGGGAATTCCACATCCAAACTTCTCTTACAGTAAAAAACCCTCTACGTAGTTTAAGGTTAAACCTTTTCTTCTAATTTTAGTGAATGTTTTATTAAATTTCCTTTTGCAGAAAAGCTTTATCCCTATGGTGGGGTCACCAGTACGGTATTTGTACATTGAAATCATATCCCTTCTCAAGCGTCTTCTCCAGAGAGAATAAGTACAGTGCTCGCAGCCTTTCTTCATAACTAATATCCTCCAGACCCTTTATTAGCTTTGTTGTCCTTCTCTGGACTCTCTCCAGTTCCAGTACATCCTTCCTGAGGAATGGTGCCCAGAACTGGACAGCATATTCCAGGTATGGCCAGACCAGAGTCTTGTAGAGTGGGAGAATTATTGTTTTATCTCTTTAGTGACTCCCCTTTTTACTGCATGCAAATATTCTGTTTGCTTTGCTTACAGCAGCTTGGCATTGCATGCCATTGCTGAGCCAATCATCTACTAGGACCCCCAGGTCCCTTTTCATCCTAAATTCCCCCAGAGGTTCTCCCCAGTGAGTAGAAATACATTCATATTTTTGCTACCCAAATGCATTATTTAAAATTTTTCCACATTAAACCTAATTTTTCATGTAGTTGCCAACTCCATTAAATTGTTCAGGTCTTCTTGCAAGGTTTCCACATCCTGCAGAGAAGTTATTGCCCTGCTTAGCTTAGTGTAGTCCACAAATACAGAGATTCAGCTGTTTATCCCACCCTCCAGGTCATTTATGAATAAATTAAACAGGATTGGTCCCAGGACAGAACCCAAGGGAACCCCACTTTCCACCCCGGACCATTCCGAGTACTCCCCATTTATCACCACCCTCTGTACTCCCCCTTGTAGCCAGGTTTCTTGCATCTGCCCCCTTACTTTCTCCCCTCAGTCGCCCACTTTTCCCAGCGCTCATGCCGGGGGAGCGGGGGCGTTCGTCCGGCCGTCCATCCATCCTCTTTTACTATCTCCCCACAGAGCCGTAGTGCCAGCGTAGAGCCGCTGCTCATGCTGGGGGGAGCGTGGGGGGGGGCGTTCTTCTGGCCATCCTTCCTCTCCAATCTCCCCACAGCTCTGTGGGGACTGCGTGCAGCCCGCCCGTTGTTTCCCGGCGCTCATGCCAGAGGGGGGGGGGGAGCGGGGGGCCGTCCGTCTCTCAATAAGCTTCCCGGCTCCACCTGGCCAGCATGCACACCTCGTGGGGTAGGGGGGAGGGGTGTGATCGGCCGCCCGCCTGCTCCTCTCCTCATGTATGTCTGGTTCATGAGGGGGGCAGGCCGTGGGTCACTTCTGGTGCTCACTGGGGATGGGCAGTCCTCGCCAGTAACTCCTTTTTTCCCCACAAACTGGCGTCCCGCAGCAGTGTCAGTGGGTATCAGACCACCCACGGCTGCCATGGCAACGACCTGAGGCCAGGTTTGCTGTTTGTACTTGTTACTTTCTATGGTCTATGTTTTATTGCAGCCAGCGTTCTGTCCAGCATTTTTTCTGTCTAGCGTTCTGTCCAGCATTTCTGTTTAGCATTCTGTCCAGCATTTCTGTCTAGCGTTCTGTCATAGCGTTCTGTCCAGCATTTCTGTCATAGCGTTCTGTCCAGCATTTTTCTGTCATAGCGTTCTGTCCAGCATTTTTCTGTCATAGCGTTCTGTCCAGCATTTCTGTCATAGCGTTCTGTCCAGTTTTTTCGGTCTTAGCGTTTCTGTCCAGCATTTCCATCATAGCATGGTCAATGTTTATCGCAGCCAGCGATCTGTCCAGCGGTTTCTGTCATTGCAGCTTTTTTCTGTCGCAGCGTTCTGTCCAGCATTTCTGTCATAGAATTCTGTCCAGCATTTCTGTCATAGCGTTCTGTCCAGCTTTCCGTCACAGCGTTTCTGTCCAGCATTTCCGTCATAGCGTTTTCTTTCCAGCATTTCTGTCATAGCGTTCTCTGTCCAGCATTTCTGTCATAGCGTTCTCTGTCCAGCATTTCTGTCATAGCGTTCTGTCCAGCATTTTTGTCATAGCGTTCTGTCCAGCATTTCTGTCATAGCGTTCTGTCCAGCATTTCCATCTTAGCGTTCTGTCCAGCATTTCCGTCATAGCGTTCTGTCCAGCATTTCCGTCATAGCGTTCTGTCCAGCATTTCAGTCTTGGCGTTCTGTCCAGCTTTTCTGTCATAGCGTGTGGTCCAGCATTTCTGTCATAGCGTTTCTGCCCCTGGATTTCTGTTATAGCGTTCTGCTCCTGGATTCCTGTCATAGCGTTCTGCCCCTGGATTCCTGTCATAGCGTCCTGCCCCTGGATTCCTGTCATAGCGTCCTGCCCCTGGATTCCTGTCATAGCGTCCTGCCCCTGGATTCCTGTCATAGCGTCCTGCCCCTGGATTCCTGTAATAGCGTCCTGCCCCTGGATTTCTGTCATAGCGTTCTGTCCAGCATTTCTGTCATAGCGTTCTGTCCAGTTTTTTTGGTCTTAGCGTTTCTGTCCAGCATTTCCATCATAGCATGGTCAATGTTTATCGCAGCCAGCGATCTGTCCAGCGGTTTCTGTCATTGCAGCTTTTTTCTGTCGCAGCGTTCTGTCCAGCATTTCTGTCATAGAATTCTGTCCAGCATTTCTGTCATAGCGTTCTGTCCAGCTTTCCGTCACAGCGTTTCTGTCCAGCATTTCCGTCATAGCGTTTTCTTTCCAGCATTTCTGTCATAGCGTTCTCTGTCCAGCATTTCTGTCATAGCGTTCTCTGTCCAGCATTTCTGTCATAACGTTCTGTCCAGCATTTCCATCTTAGCGTTCTGTCCAGCATTTCCGTCATAGCGTTCTGTCCAGCATTTCCGTCATAGCGTTCTGTCCAGCATTTCAGTCTTGGCGTTCTGTCCAGCTTTTCTGTCATAGCGTGTGGTCCAGCATTTCTGTCATAGCGTTTCTGCCCCTGGATTTCTGTTATAGCGTTCTGCTCCTGGATTCCTGTCATAGCGTTCTGCCCCTGGATTCCTGTCATAGCGTCCTGCCCCTGGATTCCTGTCATAGCGTCCTGCCCCTGGATTCCTGTCATAGCGTCCTGCCCCTGGATTCCTGTCATAGCGTCCTGCCCCTGGATTCCTGTCATAGCGTCCTGCCCCTGGATTTCTGTCATAGCGTTCTGTCCAGCATTTCTGTCATAGCGTTCTGTCCAGTTTTTTCGGTCTTAGCGTTTCTGTCCAGCATTTCCATCATAGCATGGTCAATGTTTATCGCAGCCAGCGATCTGTCCAGCGGTTTCTGTCATTGCAGCTTTTTTCTGTCGCAGCGTTCTGTCCAGCATTTCTGTCATAGAATTCTGTCCAGCATTTCTGTCATAGCGTTCTGTCCAGCTTTCCGTCACAGCGTTTCTGTCCAGCATTTCCGTCATAGCGTTTTCTTTCCAGCATTTCTGTCATAGCGTTCTCTGTCCAGCATTTCTGTCATAGCGTTCTCTGTCCAGCATTTCTGTCATAGCGTTCTGTCCAGCATTTCTGTCATAGCGTTCTGTCCAGCATTTCTGTCATAGCGTTCTGTCCAGCATTTCCATCTTAGCGTTCTGTCCAGCATTTCCGTCATAGCGTTCTGTCCAGCATTTCCGTCATAGCGTTATGTCCAGCATTTCAGTCTTGGCGTTCTGTCCAGCTTTTCTGTCATAGCGTGTGGTCCAGCATTTCTGTCATAGCGTTTCTGCCCCTGGATTTCTGTTATAGCGTTCTGCTCCTGGATTCCTGTCATAGCGTTCTGCCCCTGGATTCCTGTCATAGCGTCCTGCCCCTGGATTCCTGTCATAGCGTCCTGCTCCTGGATTCCTGTCATAGCGTCCTGCCCCTGGATTCCTGTCATAGCGTCCTGCCCCTGGATTCCTGTCATAGCGTCCTGCCCCTGGATTTCTGTCATAGCGTCCTGCCCCTGGATTCCTGTCATAGCATCCTGCCCCTGGATTCCTGTCATAGCGTCCTGCCCCTGGATTCCTGTCATAGTGTCCTGCCCCTGGATTCCTGTCATAGCGTCCTGCCCCTGGATTCCTGTCATAGCGCCCTGCCCCTGGATTCCTGTCATAGCGTTCTGCCCCGGCATGTCTGTCTTAGCTTTCTGCCCCGGGACTTCTGTCTTAGCGTTTCTCTGCCCCAGGACTTCTGTCTTAGCGTTTTTCTGCCCCAGGACTTCTGTCATAGTGTTCTGCCCCAGGATGTCTGTCAGTGTTTCACACCAGGAATCTGTCACAGTGGTCCGCCCCAGCATTTCTGTCACAGGGGTCCGCCCCAGCATGCTGCCCAGCATTTCTTTCATAGTATTCTGCCCAAGCATTTCTGTCTTGGCATCAATACCCCAGTATTTCTGTCATAGTGTTCTGCCCCAGCATTTCTGTCATTGCGTGCTTTTCTGGCATAGTGTTCTGCCCCAGCTTTTGTCTGGCTCGGCATTCAGTCTTAGCATTTTCGATCATAGCGTTTCTGCCCCAGGATTTCTGTCTTTGCATTCCTGTCTCAGCGTTCAGTCTCAGCGTTTTTTCGGTCATTGCATTTCTGGCCAGGATTCTGCTGTGGCTTCGCTGTCTCAGTTTTCTGTTATAGCATTTTTGCCCCAGGATTCTGGCTTTGCATTTATGCCTCAGCGTTTCAGTCTTGGTTTTGCTGTCATTGCGTTCTGCTCCTGGATTTCTGTCTCTACGTTTCTGCATCAGCATTAAGTTTCAGCGTTTCTGTCATAGTATTTTTCTGTCATAGCGTTTTTCTGTCATAGCGTTTTCTGCCATAGCGTTGATGTCTTCGTGTTGCTGCCCAGCATGTCTGTCATAGTATTTCAGCCTCGATGGCATACTCTGGTAGTCCTTTGTCATTCACACACAGTGGTATTGACTTTTCTGCTCATGTTTCATTCTTAGGTAGGCGGGGGGGGGAGGCATTGTTGTTCTCCTGTCTGGTTGTCTGTCTTTTCTCTAGTTTGTGTTTCAGGTTGGGCCGTCTTGGCATCCATACCGGTAGCAACCATGCTTGCACTCACTTCCATCAGCCCGGCCGTTGTTGGGGGCTAGTTGATTGGTGCAGATGTCGTTTCTCCTCTGGGCTCACCCTTGGGTCAGAAGCAGTGGAAAAAAATTTCTTCAGTTGATGTCCTGTTGTGTTGAGGCCTGGTTACCACCCAGGGATGTATAGTCTCTCTCAGGGTGTGTGCTAAGCCACGTCCCCGTGACGGTCCGTGGGTGTTAGGTTGGGCAGACGTCATAATGATTCTGGATTCCACTCTTGGCTCTGTTCTTGTCTAATATATTGCCTGGAGTTCTACTAAGGGACGTCAGTCCAGTCGTTTTTTCCAATCCCCAGCCTGTTCCAAGTAGGGGGGGGGGGGGGCTTCAGTCACCTTGGGTATGTCTGGGTCATGCCATGGGACTATTTCCCCGGGAGGGAGTCTGGCCCTCCTTCCTTGGTTCAGGGTTCTGACTCAGCTGTTAGGTCGCAGGCTGAAGCATGACCCGATCATATCCGGTGGGATCAGGGTCCTGTGTCTGGCATGGTTTCTCCATGTTTGACAATATTATTGCCATGGTGCATGGGCCTAATCCGCTTACTCCATCACATCCATCAGGTATCCAGTTTTTCGCACTCCTGCTAGTGGTCTTTTTTTGCCACTCACCCTCTTGGGGGGGGGGGGGGGGTGTATGTCTCTGAGCTATTTCACTGGTGTTCGTTGAGGTATTTCGCCATCATTTGCAGGGGTTCTTCGGGCCAGGCCTTGTTCCTTTACCCCCCACGTATCCTCTCATTTCTCAAGCGGTTCATTCTCGGGTCTGGGTGTCTCAGGCATCAGGCTCAATTCAATCTTTCAGGGGATGTTTAGTTGGGTTCGGGGTAGTTTTGCAGGTTCTATAGGGGGTTCCTTCTCATCACCATGTCAGGAGTCGGTGTTTTCTTTTGTCACAGCGGATACTTTCCGGTTACTTGCTGGATACTTTCTGTTGCCGTCCGGGAGCACACCGTTATCTGTGATGGTTCATTACCTTCCCTTCTTCACCTAAATTTGTGTCTTTTTGCCCTCTTTTCAGGCATACTGACCAGCTAGGCCAAGGCACACCTCAGGCCTTGGTTCTTAGGAGTATTGCATTTCCCACTTGAATACTCTAACTACAAGTTGGAAGGCTGGCCGTAGGCCAGCCTGTATTTGTAGGAGGAGCCTGAGAGGGTTATTTAAACCTCCTCCTCTGTCAGGGCCAGTGTTGGCTGGATTTCTGGGTTCCCCCCACCCGTTCCCCCAGTCTTTCATACATTCTCATAGTATTTTGTTCTTATTCTTACATTCAGGGTATGCCCTCTTTTCATGCATACTGACCAGCTGGGCCAAGGCACACCTCAGGCCTAGGTTCTTAGGAGTATCGCATTTCCCGCTTGAAGACTGTGACTACAATTGATGTTAGGCCAACTGGTCTGTAATTCCCAGGGATGTATTTTTTAAATATTGGTGCTACTTTGGTTTTTCTCCAATCAGCTGGTACCATTCCAGTCAGTAGACTGTTCGGCTATTCGTTTTCTTTCTTATTTTCGGCTGAAGTTTTTCTTTATTTTTCTTGTGGTGAGAATTTTGAGTGATCTTTAATATTTCAAGCATTTGTCTGTAATATAATAAAATAAAAGAGATATGTGGATACGGTATTTCTGGATCTGACTTCTGCTGTAAGGATATGTTTTTTCTTATTCCGCCTGCTGTCTTAATTACGTGCCTGTGCCCACGACATGTCAGGGAAGGGGAGGGAGGGCCAGTCATGCGTGCCTAGGTGTAGCACCAGGACATTTACAGTAAGTAACGTGCAGCACGAGGCTGCTGTAATCAGGGGAATCAGCTGGAAGTTGTGTGTAACATCACAGCGCTGCCTGCTCCACCGACACGCAGCTGATTAATCCAATCTCTCCCCTCCTCCGCCTTATTTTCCAGCCATCATATCAGCCTGGCTGGATGCCGTTGATGCTGCCCTCCTCCTCCCACACAGTGCCATCGTCTGTGGGAGTTGATGCCAGCCTCCCCCCCCCCCGCCCCCCGTTAACTAGGAGGATTGCTAGTTAGCGAGCGACGGAAGGGGCGAGCGTGGGCTCTGAGCATGCAGTGCGTAGGTGGATGTCCCTTCGGCAGAGCAGAAAGTCACTAGCATGTAGAGGCCGAAGACTTAGAAGAAGCAGCAATGAAACAAATAGAGGGGAAATCGAGTAAATGGGACCACTTGTGTCATCTTAACTGTAGCTTAGCAGCGCTGTAGAATGAACGAGGTGCGATTCACAAAATAATTAGGTGGTGATAACACTGATCCGTATTCCGGGAGCCTTAACTCATTTATTAAAAATCTACTATAGACGTCTCTGTATTGTCTAAAAGGCAGCAAACCGATTAAAACCCTCCAACCCAACCCACATCAATACTCTCCTCTGTATGTATGGGCGAAATGTAAAAATAAATAAATAAATAAATTCATTATATAGCACCCCCTTACCCCCTGGGAGCAGTTAGGGACCCCCCCTGGTGGTTGGGTGGCTTGACACCTTAGGCCGCGTACACACGCGCGGACTGTTTGCCCAACCTTGTTCGTCAAACAGTTTCGGCAAACAGTCCGCTCAAAATTTGCATGAGCGGACTTGCCCACACACGAGCGGACTGTTTGACGAACAAGGTTGGGCAAACAGTTCGCTCAACTTTTGAAATGAACGGACTCGCCCACGTAAGGAGGAGGCAAATCCGCCCATTTCGAGCGCGTGTACAGGTAGGCGGGGCCCGCGAAGGAGACGTCGCGGGCTCCGCCGCCTGGAATGGGCTTAAAGGGGAACCCCAACGCCGAAAAAAATCGGCGTGGGGGTTCCCCCCAAGTCCACACCAGACCCTTGTCCGAGCACGCTACCCGGCCGGCCAGGAAAGGGGGGCGAGCGAGCGCGCCCCCCCTCCTGAGCCGTACCAGGCCGCGTGCCCTCAACATGGGGGGTGCCTTGGGGAAGGGGGGGCCGCGCGGCCCCCCCACCCCAAAGCACCTTGTCCCCATGTTGATGAGGACAAGGGCCTCTTCCCGACAACCCTGGCCGTTGGTTGTCGGGGTCTGCGGGCGGGGGGCTTATCGGAATCCGGGAGCCCCCTTTAAGAAGGGGGCCCCCGGATACCGGCCCCCCACCCTATGTGAATGAGTATGGGGTACAATGTACCCCTACCCATTCACCTGTGAAATAAAGTACAAAAAAAAACACAACACATGGAAAAAGTATTTTATTGCACAGCTCCGGGGGTCTTCCGTCTTCGGGGGTCTTCTCGCCGGACTCCTCCGCTATGTGTGTGTAGCTCTTTTGCTAGCGGAGGAGTCCGGCTTTCTTCCTCCCCGCCGCCGGCCTCTTCTCCCGACTTCGGGGGTCTTGTCCCCCTCTTCGGTTCTTCTGCCGGGCCACCGCGCCTTCTTGTAGCTCTTTTACAGGCGGTGGCCCGGTCTTCTGTCGCCGCTGTCGTCGTCGCCGCCACCGCCGCCTTCCGTTCTTGTTCTTCTTCTTGTTCTTCTTCTTCTTCTCCTGGAGATGTTGACTCGACGATCTCTCCGGCCGGAATGCCAGAGCCGCGCTGTGCGGTCACTTATATAGTGACAATGGGGCGGTGTCACATGGTATATGTCACATGGGTTGGTCACATGGTGACCCCGCCCCCTTACGATGTCATAGTCCCCATGTGACATCAACCCATGTGACCAACCCATGTGACATATACCATGTGACACCGCCCCATTGTCACTATATAAGTGGCAGCGGAGCGTGTCCCTGGCATTCCGGCCGGAGAGCTCGTCGAGTCAACATCTCCAGGAGAAGAAGAAGAAGAACAAGAAGAAGAACAAGAACGGAAGGCGGCGGCGGCGGCGACGACGACAGCGGCGACAGAAGACCGGGCCACCGCCTGTAAAAGAGCTACAAGAAGGCGCGGTGGCCCGGCAGAAGAACCGAAGAGGGGGACAAGACCCCCGAAGTCGGGAGAAGAGGCCGGCGGCGGGGAGGAAGAAAGCCGGACTCCTCCGCTAGCAAAAGAGCTACACACACATAGCGGAGGAGTCCGGCGAGAAGACCCCCGAAGACGGAAGACCCCCGGAGCTGTGCAATAAAATACTTTTTCCATGTGTTGTGTTTTTTTTTGTACTTTATTTCACAGGTGAATGGGTAGGGGTACATTGTACCCCATACTCATTCACATAGGGTGGGGGGCCGGTATCCGGGGGCCCCCTTCTTAAAGGGGGCTCCCGGATTCCGATAAGCCCCCCGCCCGCAGACCCCGACAACCAACGGCCAGGGTTGTCGGGAAGAGGCCCTTGTCCTCATCAACATGGGGACAAGGTGCTTTGGGGTGGGGGGGCCGCGCGGCCCCCCCTTCCCCAAGGCACCCCCCATGTTGAGGGCACGCGGCCTGGTACGGCTCAGGAGGGGGGGCGCGCTCGCTCGCCCCCCTTTCCTGGCCGGCCGGGTAGCGTGCTCGGACAAGGGTCTGGTGTGGACTTGGGGGGAACCCCCACGCCGATTTTTTTCGGCGTTGGGGTTCCCCTTTAAGCCCATTCCAGGCGGCGGAGCCCGCGACGTCTCCTTCGCGGGCCCCGCCTACCTGTACACGCGCTCGAAATGGGCGGACTTTCCGAGCGGGAACAGTCCGCTCATTTCGAAAGTACAGCGGACAGGCCCACACACGGGCGGACTGTTCGCTCAAACACAGTTTCAGCGGACAGTTTTTCGGAATTTCCGAAAGACTTTGTCCGTCCAACTGTCCGCTGAAACTGTCCGCTGAAAGCCCACACACGAGCGGACTGTCCGCCCAAACACTGTTCAGCGGACAAGGTTGGGCGAACAGTCCGCCCGTGTGTACGCGGCCTTAGAGTCCTTGATATGCAGTATAGTGGGGTTGTGAATTGATGGAAGTCAGTCACTCTAGAACCAAAATTTTGAGTTTAGAGTCCGGTGCCCAACATGCAGACTCAACATTGGTGGTCAATAGGAAGAATGTCCCTTACATTGGTGGTCATTGGGAGGAATGTTCCTTACACTGGTGGTCAGTAGGAAGAATGTTCCTTACATTGGTGGTCAGTAGGAAGAATGTTCCTTACATTGGCGGTCAGTAGGAAGAATGTTCCTTACATTGGCAGTCAGTTGGAAGAATGTTTCTTACATTGGTAGTCAGTTGGAAGAATGTTCCTTACATTGGTAGTCAGTGGGAAGAATGTTCCTTACATTGGCGGTCAGTAGGAAGAATTTTCCTTACATTGGTGGTCAGTAGGAAGAATGTTCCTTACATTGGAGGTCAGTGGGCAGAATGTTGCTTACATTGATGGTCAGTAGGAAGAATGTTCCTTACATTGGTGGTTAGTGGGAAGAATATCCCTTACATTGGTGGTCAGTGGGAAGAATGTTGCTTACAATGATGGTCCGTGGGAAGAATGTCCCTTACATTGGTGGCCAGTTGGAAGAATGTTCCTTACATTGGTGGTCAGTGGGAAGAATGCTCCTTACATTGGTGATCAGTGGGAAGAATGTTCCTTACATTGGTGGTCAGTGGGAAGAATGTTCCTTACATTGGTGGTCAGTAGGAAGAATGCTTCTTACATTAGTGGTCAGTGGGATAAATGCGCCTTAAAGTGGTTGTCATAGGGAAGAATGTTCCTTACATTGGTGGTCAGTGAGAAGAATGTTCCTTAAAAAAATTTTGCCAGTGGGAAGACGGTTCCTTACATTGGTGGCCAGTGGGAAGATGACCTTACATAATGTATCATCTATGTCCTCTTTGTATATAAATGAAACCTTTGCTTCTTGAGCATTGTGGTTATTTCTATTGCTAACATTGTTATTATATCATCACCTTTAATATTATCAGAGCTTTTATAGACTAGCTAATTATAGGAATAGACAATACATATTTTTAATAAAGAGGGGAACTTCAGAACCACCCCATAATTATTCTACTTACATTGGTGGTCATTGAGAAGAATGTCCCTTACATTGGTCAGTCAGTGGGAAGAACACCCCTCAAATTGGTGGTCAGTGGGCAGTGCGCACTGTGTCCTTGCTAATGCCCAATTCCGCCTCCATCAATCGTAGAGTCAATCACCGATCTCGTGCCAGCATTTGTCGCACTCGATCACTCATGTCTGGGGTTCTGCTTGTCAACAGCCAACCAGAACATGGCTCATCATTCTCCTTCCCATTGCGAAAGCATTTGAATCAGTCGTAAACACATGTTCTGCTCATGGCTTCAGTCCCATACACTTGCACCAACATTTCATGCGCCGCTGTTTTCCCAATTTGTAGCAGAACTTGATGTTCACTCGTTGCTCCATTGCACTGTGACCCTACCTCTCACACAGATTACGTTTAACTGCCTGCAGCGGGTTTACCCTGATGGTCACATGTACTCCACATTAGGTGGCAATTCCTGACGTGTCTCTGGATATCCATGTGCATGTGTGTGCACCTGGCCCATGTTACCATTGAGATCCAAAGATTCGCCAAACTTTTTAGACACAGCTCATATTTTTGCCGGTGGGGATCTATTTTTGCATGGGTGTCTGTTGCTTCTGGGGGGGGGAAGGGGGGTCTTATGTTGTTAAGGGGCAATAGTTGCTAAGAGGGCTGTACTGTTGAGGGAGAGGTCTATTGCTGCTGGCTCCTGGAGGATCTATTGATGCAGGCCGCTGGGACATCTGTTGTTGCTGCTGGGGGTCCGTTGTTGCTAAAGGTGGTATTTTGCAATTGAGATCCATTTTTTCCTGGGTGTCGGGGGGTATAATGTTGTATGGGGCATCTGTTGCTGGGGGAACCTTTTATTGCTGGGAGGATCTATTGTTGCTGGGGTGGAGGTCTATTGTTTTATGGGAGATCTATTGTTACTGGGTGGGTCTATTTTTTCTGGGGGGATTCATTATTCATGGGGGGAATCTATTGTTGCTTAGTGGGGTCTATTGTTGCTGGCTGCAAGGGAACTGTTTTTGCTGCTTTTCTTGTTATAGAAACATAGAGAAGTGAAGGCAAAAAAAAACTAAAAAAAAAACGAGTGGTCCATCAACGTCATTCTGTGGCCACACACATGCAGTCGTAGTGCTCTATGTGTGGTTTGCTTGAGCTGCCAAAATTCATTTTTGAAAAAGGATACAATATACCAGTCCATAGTTTTACAGATAATGGCTGGCATAATATTACTTCCCAAGATACATTTATTATTATACATTTTATATAGTTGCATTATTATTTTTTTTTTTTTTTTTTTTAAAGTAGATTTTTATTAGGTTTTCACATATTACACAAAACGCAGAAAGAACATTGTCTTAGATGTCAACTGTAGATATAACAAACAGAGTAACTAACAACATAATGCTCATTATACATAAGACTATGTAAACAGCCAGATGATGTCCTTTGGTGCGAACACCTCTTAAATGAAGAGCTATGGAGCGCGACCCACGATTTGGTGGGGAACCCCTCTCCACCTAGACACCCCTTACGGGATCAATTCTGTGTCCGGGAGGAGAGCAGTGTCCCCAGGGAGCGGCTCAGGATCCCATTCGTATCGAGATCAAATTCTTTTCAAACCAGCATTATTATTTTTTCATATATTTTTTAATATTGTTTTAATATAATTTTTGTATAGAAGAGGGCCAGGGGCAATTGCTCCTTTTGCCCCTTATAAATCCTGCCCTGGTTTCATCACAAGTCCACTACCTCAAGACATAACTTATCAGTCTTCTGTCCAGATGCCAGCCCACTCATTAATAAGGATGAGGACCTGGTCTGGTAGAGGGACAAACTGGCATTAGGAGCTGCACTTGGCAGCTTTTTTGCACATGTAACACCCTCTATGTTAAGTGTCTAGGAAGCTAGGCAAATGTAGTATTTTTGGTTCCTCTGTAGTCAATAGAGCAATTGTTGATTTGCTTTTTGGCTGGGTCCTACAGATAGTAGGTTTGATTGCTATCCCCTGCCTTCCAGAGGCTTCTGGAACATAGAGGATTGAGCAAAGCAAATCTCACTCTGAATATTTATTGTGCTCCAGCCAATCCCTGGAGAGTTGTGCTCTGAAGGTGACTGTAGAGGCAGCTAAATAATCTGAGATTTAGAGCAGTAGTGTGCCTCCTTCATCTTCTTTGGGAGGGAATCCACCCATTTGGATGGACGTGGCTACCCCCTCCTGCAGCAGCTATTTTGGTTCCAGCAGCCATTCACCGAGGTCCCAGCTGTGGCAGAGCTGGTGATCCTATTACTTAGGATCCCATTTTTGCTAGTTTCCTCACTTGGCCTGGGCTGGAGAGCTCACTGAAGAGTGCCTGAATACTGGGCGGAGGCATCCAGGGACTAATTCTAGCAGGGGCTCCTTCAGGGGTAGCACTACACACATATGCAACAACTTCAAGAAGAGGCTCAAGACCACGCATACTGTCCTGGTTCATCCTCTCCCATGGTGGTGGTCAGTTTCCGTTTTAAGCATCACAGATGCCATTGGTGGTGATGATTGGAGTTGTCCTGTATTTATATTTTTTGATTTGGTAACTTTCAATACTAATTTTGTATCTTTTTTTTTTCAGGGGAGCTTTTTCTGAAGTGGTCCTTGCACAGGAAAAAGATTCAGAGAGACTAGTAGCCCTAAAATGTATCCCAAAGAAGGCCCTGCGTGGAAAGGAGGCGGTGGTGGAAAATGAAATTGCAGTCCTTAAGAAGTAAGTTGGCCATTAAGGGACCAAGCTAATAGTAGGGACATGTTTTGAGATAAGTATAATTAGATCTTGCTACCCAAATTTCTATTACCTGTCAAACAAGGAAAAAAACAGCTGTGGAGATCATGCATCAATCCCATATTGATTTTCCTTTATTTATAGTAGAACTCTAAGCCCTTGTACACACGGTCGGACATTCCGACGGAAAATGTCCGATCGGACCGTATTGTCGGATAATCCGACCGTGTGTGGGCTCCATCGGACTGTTTCCATCGGAATATCCGACCGACAACGTTTTAGAGCTGGGCTATAAAATTTTCTGACAACATGATCCAATCGGACTTTGTCCGCTCGTTTGTAGAGAATTCCTATCGGACAAAGTGCCAGGCATGCTCAGATCAAATTCCTAGACCAAAGCTATTGGCTACTAGCCTGAACTTAGTCCCGTCCTAACGAAATAACGTCATCACGTTCCGAACTATCGGATTTTCCGACAACTTTGTCTGACCGTGTGTATGCAACACCAGTTTCGGACAAAATCCGTCGGACAAAATCTGACGGATTTGGTTGTCGGAATGTCTGACCGTGTGTACAAGGGCTTAAAATGTGAAGATTTGCTATGGTATGGGAACATTTACAAATTTTCACTAAATACCCTAAAGTTTCTCTTTTGTGTAGAATTTTTCCTGAAATTGTGAAATCCTGGGATTCAAACCAGCGACCCATTTTACTGCTAGGCAAGAGTGCTAACCACTACACCACCGTGCTGCCTAGGTACTCCTGTCACTAGAGTCTCCTTTCTGTATATGTGTAGCATCAGATCCAAGGCACTTCTGCCTTTAACACCCAGTCCCATGAGATTTGGAGTGAGATCTGATGTTATCACCATTGTTCTGCTCACTGTTCTCCTTGCTGGAGGCTGACATAGGAAAGCTAAGCTATGCATAGAAGCTTGTATCTCCAGCATTTGGTGAATCACTAGATTGATTTGTTTCTAATTTTCTGCTAAAAGGATATAGGCTGTATAGAAAAATCAATACACAAATGGTCACCATTTGAGGAATTGCTTTATATGCCGTCCTCTGGATTAGTGTGTATGCAGGTGCGGTCTATTTTCTCCACTGCAGGTGGCGCTCATAGGCAGCAGTCATGTAGGTGGAGGAAGTTGAGAGGAACTTATTTCCTCTATGGTTTTCTCGGTCACAGAGAGGCAGGATCCGTCTGGATGCTGGCACCCCATGTGACTTTGATGGCCATCTTCTGTGCCACGACCTCATTCCTTCCAGGCTTGAGCCAGCTGCAGAATCACAAATCTACCATAGTGCCTCCCAGCTCCCATAGTGCCCCTATAATCACTTCCAACTGTATTAACCTGACATACTTTGCATACAGTTGGAAGTGAATTCGGCACCTGATGTTCATAATGGGTTATTATATATAGAGCATGCTTGCATCTTTTAGTCATGCCTCTGACGATATCCCTTAGGATGAAACATGTAAGGCTGACTGATGCAAGCATGCTGGATATGAATTTCTGACGATTTTAATTGCCTTTTTCTACGCCCGTGTGAAACTTCGTTCTTGTAAGTGTACTACATTAAAGTTTTATACATTTATACAAGCTGGCTTCACTATGTTTTGTCACTTCACCTCTTGCCTTGCATGGTATGTGTAAACTATTTGGAGCGCTGGAGTCTGAAGTGTTTTGACAGCTTAATGTATGAGGATTGAGGAGGATTGACATCAATTTGAATTTACCACATTCCATTGATCATCTTTCTGTCTGAGAGGAAATAGAAGTTGTGTTGCTAAAAATAATTTTTGATGCTCCACTCTATTCTATAATCTGGCAAGCAGATTCAATACACATTGGTGCAGTGTGATCTTTCCTGCATTTCTTGGAAAAGGTGGAGGTCTCCTCATCATTTTTTTCTTACATTGGTTTCTTCAATGATGGAACGTATATAAGCTCTGCACCTTGGACTAATATAAGGGGGAAACACTTTATATCAGTGTCCCCTTACATTATCGTATTCACTCCTGCCTTACATCAGTGACCCCCCCTTGACTGGCCTGGCAGCGCTGTCACTGACCTCCTCTCAGGTGCACTGTGCAGGGCTCAGTCAGTCGGCTCCAGCTTGGTGGCTCTGGTTTTATCCTATAGTCTCCTCTCCATAGTCCACACAAGTCTGACTTCTCCCATGACCCCCATCCTGGCGGCACTCCCACTCTTGACTCCTCTCCAGACTCCCTCAGAGACTGCAGACATGATACAGGAGATAGTCAGAGACTGAAGACTTGAGGTAAGAGCTCAAGGCAGCCTCACCAGTGCCCATCAAATGCAGCCTCACTGTCCTCATCAATGCAGCCTCACAGTGCCCACCAAATGCAGCTTTACTCTGCCCGTGAATGCAGTCTCACTGTGCCCACAAATGCGGCCTCACCGTGCCCACCATTGCAGCCTCACTGTGCCCACAATTGCAGCCTCCACTGTGTTCATCAAATTCAGCTTCACTGTGCCATGAATGCGGTCTCACTGTGCCCATGAATGCAGCCTCATGTGCCCATCATTGCAGTCCCTCCTGTGCCCCATGTCAGTCTGCAGTCCCTGTCTGTGGGAAGGTGTGTTGTTGATGCTTGGTACAGTACCTTGCATGCCAGCAGGATATCCATGACGGCCAGCAGCAAGCAGGGTATGTTCTTGTGGGGAGAGCTGAAGAGCACTGGGGGGGAAACATGGGGGGAGAGCGAACAGGGAGGAGAGCACGGGGGGGGGGGGGGGCTGGAGGGTTATGAGGAGAGCTGAAGAGCACTGGGGGGAAACGGGGGGAGTGAAGAGCACTGGGGGGGGGAATGGGGGGGGGGAGAGCAGGGGGAGAGCACTGGGGGGAGTGGAGAGCAGGGCAAGGAGAGCACTGGGGGGAGTGGAGAACGGGGGGAGGGAAGAATAGGGGAGAGCACTGGGGGGGGGGGAGAACAGGGGGAGAGCACTGGGGTAAATAATAAAGAAAAGCACTTGAATACACTCAAACATCGCATTCAATTCAAAGGATAATTCCATCAATATGACAGGCTTCCTTCCCAGGAGCAAAACGTATTATAGAAGCAAACAATGAGGGAGGGCATGAGACCATAGCGGACTCACGAATGCTCAAATCGGGACAAGAAAGCTCATGAATATAATAAATGAAAAAATGGCAAACTTTATTAGAAAATTCACGCAAACATCTTAAACAGTAAAAAGAGACTCCACAGGTGAATCGCCCATCAAAACCTGTGGGGTCCTTTCTATGACAATACCAGATATACACAGGTGAAATAAATGGCTGTAGAAAAATGTGTAAAATAAAATAAAATACATCAAAACAGAAAAACAAAAAAACAAGACGTGGTATAAAAACAATGCTAAACACTGCTATTACAGATGTAGGGTCATCCCCTCCTATGCCCCCCCCCTCCCCCCCCCCCCCCGTCTTCCCTATGGACCCAGCTGAAGCTGATAGTTGATGAATGTGGGCCAGGCAAAAAATGCACACAGTTCTATCCAAAAATGTCCTTTTTGTAGCCGTATCAGGCTCAATGAACGTGTGGTCAGGAATAAGTTCCACAGATTATGGCATATAATATATAAAGTCAGATATCCAAATGATTCAGGTATATGTCCATAGCTGTAACAAATTTACCTGAAAGTGTAAATATCGTCCATCATCTGGTGGTGCAGTCATATAGGATGGCAGAGACCCAGTGTGTGCTGCTGGTGTCACGCTCTTCTTGGTCGAATATGCAGCGCTCACTGGTATGACTTCAATGGAGGTCCTGGCGGAACGATACCGCTATCAGCTCAGACACCATCCAGAGACAAATGAGCGGATTCCCAGTAGAGCAGAGCAGTTGCCGGTCACATAAAAGTATGCAGCATGGGTCTCATGGATCACACATCCTGAGTCTATCCAGGTCACAGGTGAACTCAGAGGAAGCAAGTCTCCGTTAGTATCCAGCAGAGGGAGCTCCGAGTAGGAAATGCACCAGTCTAGTGAGGACTGAACAGAAAGTCTTTATGCAAATTCCCAAAACAGGCGTAAATATGGGGGATCATGCGGGGGCGCACAGGAGGGGATGACAGCAGCGTTAGACCACGCTAGGTCAACGCGTTTCGTGCCCTCAAATGGCACTTCAACTGGACAGAGCATTGGGGGGAGCGAACAGGGGGGGAAGCACTGGTGGGAGTGAACAGGGGGGAGCACTGGTGGGAGTGAACAGGGGGGGAGTGAAGAGCACTGGGGGGAGCACTGGGGGGAGTGGAGAGCACTGGGATGATGGCTAGAGAAGGATGGGGAGAGCTGGAGGGGGGGCAGAAAGAACAGAGGTGGAGAGAACTGTGGGAGGGCGGGGGCTGGAGAGTGTGGTGGAGGAGAACACTGGGGGGCAGGGAGCACAAGGTGAACTGAGGGGGGGGGCAGTAAAATAAGTTGGATAGGAGGATCGGCAGGGGGGCTGCATATAGAGGAAATTATCTTTCTATATTCCTCCATGCAGCCGCTGAATGCTCCATTCTCCTCTCCCTCCTGCAAGCATTCAGTGGCTGCATGGAGGAATATAGATAATTAATTTCCTCTATATGCAGCCCCCCCCCCAGCCGATCCTCCTATCCAGGCACTGTGGCACACAGGGCGGGCTGTACAGGACGGCATCTCATCCTCTGAATCACAGAGCTGGCTGGGTCTGTGTTCGGCGGCTGCGCTGTAACACGGCCCCGCCCTCCAGACCGGCTCGTCATGTGATAGGCGGAACGCTGATTCTCTCTACTATCACACGAGCTGGTCTGGGGGGGGGCGGTCCTATCACACGAGCCGGTCTGGGGGGGCGGGGCCGTTTAAAAGCGTCCCCCAGGGCAGGGGGCCTACCGGGAAATCTCCTGCTATCCCGGTAGGCCAGTCCGGCCCTGATAGTCATCCCCATACAGAGCTTTCCAGCACTTCAATAAAAATTATGCAATTCCACAATGTGACTATAATTTCTATTTTTTTTTTTTACTGTTGGGGCATGGAAGGTTTTGGAAGAATTTACCAGACCCCTAGACTCAATAGGGTGGAGAACCCCATGCTCTGGTTTAGCCGAAAGTTGATATTGTTAACTATTTTTTTTAACTCAATGTCTTTTTTGACCTGATTATGTAACATTCTGCATAGCAGGAACGGTGACTAAATGGTTCTAGATTGCAGCGTTTCATTCTAAACTGAAACAAAACTTACTCCTGTAAGGCTTTGAGGCTCTTCTATCACTTCATCATATTTTCGGAGCTTGTGTGATTGATTTGAGTGTCTCCTAGGTAACTAAACTGATCGTCTGCTAATCCGTATACAGTACACTCGGGAAGCGCAATTGTGCTGTGGCAAAGGATAATTAACTTATTTTCTTTTTGTTACATTCTCATTTGAACTTTTCACCCTTTTCCACCACCTCTCTGTACATAGCTGGTAGAGTTGCTATAGATACTATTAGGAAGACAAGCTAAGATATGAACATTGGGGCAATATTGCAATGTAACTATAGTGACCAACTAATTTGATTTTGTGAGGCAATGGCGTCTCTTATACAACTTAAAAAAAAAAAAAAAAAAAAAAAAAAAAAAAAAAAATCGGGCAACAGAAGGTGTTTAGAACAAAAAGGGCAGCTCCAGTTACTATGCAATTCTTTCCAGTTCTGTTCTCTGCAGTAATTGCTTCTGCCACTAGATGTCCTCAGTCTTCCAAGTTGAATGATACCGAGCATCATTTAACACAGAAGACTGAGGACATTCTGTGAGTGCAGGGGTGGAGATCCCACCCCTGAGAAGGCATTGGCGGCAACACCATGCATTCTTTTACAATAATGCAGAGAACAAGGTGAGCACTACTGTAGATCCCCCACCATCAAGAGAAGAGCTAAAGAGGCAGAGAGAGCCCTGTAGGTCTTGAGACCAGCCATAGAGGTAGGTATTTTGGTCTCTGGTTTCAACAGAATACTATCTATATGGAGTTTTCATGTTCTCCCTGTGCTTGCATTTGTTTCTTTCGGGTACTCTGGTTTCTTTCCACACTACAAAAAAATGTTGGTAGGTTATATGGCTCCTGTCCAAATTGCTTCCACCCCTAGATGTCCTCAGTATTCCAGATTGAATGACATACGCATCATTTAACCCAGAAGGTTGAGGACATTCTGTGAGTAGGAGTAGGAGCGGTACCTGGTCACGCCTCTGATGCCATTTCCGGCTTTCTGGTTGTCGGTCTGACGGCCTGGAATACACGCCATACCAGCTTATTGCGGAAGGGATACGCTGATCGATCAGAGTGTGTTCTCTCAAGGCGAGCTGCCCCAGTGCTGGGTCAGGTACACGACCACGTAAGGAGCCATTTGGCTGTCTGTTTTATATATTTTTTTTATTAAAATCAGTATCACGCTATGGATCCTTTTGTGTTCTTTTATATATACCGCCTGAGTCTGTGAAGGGGGACGTATTATCCTGTGTTATTTCCACCAGCATCTACAGTGCCTTGCGAAAGTATTCGGCCCCCTTGAACTTTTCAACCTTTTGCCACATTTCAGGCTTCAGACATAAAGATATAACATTTTTATTTTTTGTGAAGAATCACCAACAAGTGGGACACAATTGTGAAGTGGAACGAAATCTATTGGATTTTTGAAACTTTTTTAACTAATAAAAAAATGAAAAGTGGGGCATGCAAAATTATTCGACCCCCTTGCGTTAATACTTTGTAGAGCCACCTTTTGCTGCGATTACAGCTGCAAGTCGCTTGGGGTATGTCTCTATCAGTTTTGCACATCGAGAGACTGAAATTCTTGCCCATTCTTCCTTGCAAAACAGCTCGAGCTCAGTGAGGTTGGATGAAGAGCGTTTGTGAACAGCAGTTTTCAGCTCTTTCCACAGATTCTCGATTGGATTCAGGTCTGGACTTTCACTTGGCCATTCTAACACCTGGATACGTTTATTTGTGAACCATTCCTTTGTAGATTTTGCTGTATGTTTGGGATCATTGTCTTGTTGGAAGATAAATCTCCATCCCAGTTTCAGGTCTTTTGCAGACTCCAACAGGTTTTCATCCAGAATGGTCCTGTATTTGGCTGCATCCATCTTCCCCTCAATTTTAACCATCTTCCCTGTCCCTGCTGAAGAAAAGCAGGCCCAAACCATGATGCTGCCACCACCATGTTTGACAGTGGGGATGGTGTGTTGAGGGTGATGAGCTGTTTTGCTTTTACGCAAAACATATCTTTTGCATTGTGGGCAAAAAGTTTGATTTTGGTTTCATCTGACCAGAGCACCTTCTTCCACATGTTTGGTGTGTCTCCCAGGTGGCTTGTGGCAAACTTTAGACAAGACTTTTTATGGATATCTTTGAGAAATGTGTTTCTTCTTACCACTCTTCCATAAAGGCCAGATTTGTGCAGTGTACGACTGATTGTTGTCCTATGGACAGACTCTCCCACCTCAGCTGTAGTTCTCTGCAGTTCATCCAGAGTGATCATGGGCCTCTTGGCTGCATCTCTGATCAGTCTTCTCCTTGTCTGAGATGAAAGTTTAGAGGGATGGCCAGGTCTTGGTAGATTTGCAGTGGTCTGATACTCCTTCCATTTCAAAATGATCGCTTGCACAGTGCTCCTTGGGATGTTTAAAGCTTGGGAAATCTTTTTGTATCCAAATCCAGCTTTAAACTTCTCCACAACAGTATTACGGACCTGCCTGGTGTGCTCCTTGGTCTTCATGATGCTCTCTGCGTTTTCAACAGAACCCTGAGACTATCACAGAGCAGGTGCATTTATACAGAGACTTGATTACACACAGGTGGATTCTATTTATCACCATCAGTCATTTAGGACAACATTGGATCATTCAGAGATCCTCGCTGAACTTCTGGAGTGAGTTTGCTGCACTGAAAGTAAAGGGGCCGAATAATTTTGCACGCACCACTTTTCAGTTTTTTATTTGCTAAAAAAGTTTAAAATATCCAATAGATTTTGTTCCACTTCACAATTGTGTCCTACTTGTTGGTGATTCTTCACAAAAAATAAAAATTTTATATCTTTATGTTTGAAGCTTGAAATGTGGCAAAAGGTTGAAAAGATCAAGGGGGCTGAAAACTTTCGCAAGGCACTGTATATGAGCAGGCATTACCTGTACAGGCGCTGTTTGACTTACTTTTTAAACAAAGGGGTCAAACAAATCTGGTAAGAAGTTTGGACTTGTATCCTCACGAGTGGTGCGGTGCCGTTTTCTTGGGGGAGGGAGTCGCAAGCCCTTTGGATCTGCTGCTATACCACAATTTATAATACCTTTATTTGCACTTGGGCCATCCGAGAATTTCCATCAAGGAATTTATAAAGACACTTATATTGGGACTTTTCATATGATTGAATGGCAATTAGTCCTTGGTGTAATTTACACATTTTTTCTATGGTGATTAGATCACGATTTGAAGATTTTTTTTAATGTTATTTTTGTTTTTGATTATTGATATGTTCTGAACAATTTTACACTTTTAGAGTAATTCATTCAGAGCGCTCCTAAATTATTCTCACTATTTAGTCAGGTGTTTTTTTCTCACTTGACTTGTATAGGGAGCAGCTCTTTTGCGCAGTTGAGGTTCAATTGCTTTTTCACAGTGTCATGAACCTACCCCTGCGGAGGAAGCATCACCACAACACCCTGTTTTCAGTTACAATAATGCAGAAAACAAGCAACACCACTACAGATCACCCACCATTTGGAGAAGATCTGTAGAGGCAGAGGACACTGTAAGCCCCAAGACCAGCCAGAGAGGTAAGTATTATGGTCCCTGGTTCTAAGAGGATACTATCTGCATGGAGTTTGCATTTTCTCCCTGTGCTTGCGTGGGTTTCCTCTTGGTACTTTGGTTTCTTCTTGGTACTCCGGTTTCTTCTCACACTCCAAACACATGCTGGAAGGTTAATTGGCTCCTGTCCAAATTGCTGCCACCACTAGATGCCTTCAGTCTTCCAGATTGAATGACCCCAACATCATTCAACCTAGAAGACTTGGGACATTTTGTGTGTGCAAGGTGTCATGATCCAACCCCTGAGGAGATATCTCCACAATGCCCTGTATTCATTTACAATAATGCAGAGAACAAGGCGAGCACCACTGCGAATTGCCAACCATTGGGAGAAGATCTAAAGAGGCAGAACATCCTGTAATTCTTGAGACTTGCCAAAGAGGTAAGTATTATGCCGCGTACACACTAGCGAATTGTCCGGCGTACTTAGTCCGGCAAACAATCCGGCGGATAGTGCGGATAGTACTGAACGGACTTGGCCACACACGGACACACAGAAAGTCCGGCGTTTGCTAGCGCGATGACGTACAGCATGTACGACGGGACTAGAAAAAGGAAGTTCAATAGCCAGTAGCCAATAGCTTCCTTTTTCGTACTTGCTTCTGAGCATGCGTCATTCTTAGTCCGCCGTACTAGCATACTGACGAATGTATTGTCTGCTGAAACCCAAGTCCGACGGGAAGATTGGGGTGCAAAAATACTTTCTTAGTCCGCCGGACTTCATGCTGGAAAAGTCCGCTGAAGCCCACACATGATAGAATTGTCCGCTGAAATGCGTTTCGGCGGACTAAGTACGCCGGACAATCTGATCGTGTGTATGCGGCATTAGGGTCACAAGTTCCAACAGGATACTATCTGCATAGAGTTTACATGTTCTCCATGTGCTTGTGTGGGGTTTCTCTTGGTACTCTGGTTTCCTCTTGGTACTCTGGTTTCCTCTAAAGACATGCTGGTAGTTTAATTAGCTTCTGTCCAAATTGTCCAAATTGCTACCCTCACTAGATGTCCTCAGTCTTCCATATTGAATGACACCTGCATCATTCAACCCAGAATGCATTGCAGAGAACAAGGTGGGAACTACTTCAGATCCCACGCCATCAGGAGAAGAACTGAAGAGGCAGAAAACCCTGTAAGTCAGGTGACCAGCCAGGGAGGTAAGTATTAAGGTCCCCAGTTCGAACAGGACACTATCTGCATGACGTTTGCAAGTTGTTGCTGTGCTTGCATGGGTCTCCTTTGGGTATTCTGGTTTCCTCCCACACACCAAAGGCATGGTGGTAGGGTTATTGGCTCCTGTCCCAATTGCTACCACCACTAGATGTCCTCAGTCTTCCAGATTGAATGACACCCAGGATCATTCAACCCAGAAGACTGAGGACATACTGTGAGTGCTAGGTGTCATAATCCTGCCGCTGAGGAGGTACTACCACAACACCCTGTATTCATTTACAATAATGCAGAGAAAATGTTGAGCACCATGGCAGATCACCCACCATCAGAAAAAAATCTGAAGAGGTAAAGGACCCTGTAAGGCCGCGTACACACGCGGGGACTGTTCGCCCAACTTTGTCCGCTGAACAGTGTTTCGGCGGACAGTCCGCTCGTGTGTGGGCTTTCAGCGGACAGTTTCAGCGAACAGTCCGCTGAACAAGGTTTTTCGGAAATTCCGAAAAACTGTCCGCTGAAACTTTGTTTCAGCGAACAGTCCCCTCGTGTGTAGGCTTGTTCGTCAAACTAAGTTCCGCGCATGCTCAGAAAGGATTTACACGCCGAAAGTTATAATGCAGTGTATAGGACGTCGTATTTTTCGTCCCGTCGTACGTGCCGTTCACGTCATCGCGCACGGTTTCAGCAAACTGTTCGTTCGTCGTGTGTGGCCATGTCCGTCCATGCTAATTTTGAGCGGACTGTTTGCTGAAACTGTTTGACGGACAAAGTTGGGCGAACAGTCCCCGCGTGTGTACGCGGCCTAAGGCACAAGACCAGGGGAAGAGGTAAGTATTAGGGTCCCCCATTTTCACAGGACACTAACTGCATGGAATTTGCACGTTCTATATATGCTTGCGAGGGTTTCCCTCTAGGTACTCCAGGTTGCTAACACACTCCAAAGAAATGCTGGTAGGTTAAATGGCTCTTGTCCAAACTGGCACTAGTATGTGAGATAGGAAACTTCTACTGTAAGCTCCTTGAGTGCAGGGACTGATGTAAGTGTATAATATATAAAAGCGCTGCATAAAAAAAAATTAAAGTAATAAACCAAGATACTTATAGGGAAGGTAGGAGCCACAGCTTCACCACATACTATCTGTCTGACACAACCCATTCAAGTGAACTGCCCCGCAATGCATGAGGATGCAATGCGCTAGATTCCAGCATTTAGGAGGTTGAAACAGACGATGAGGCAGTGGTGCCCGGTGCTCAAGTTTTTTTTGGGGAGGGGGGCGCAATCAAACTGAAAAAAAAAACATCAATTGCAGCCACTCTGCAATCGAACGCAGCCACTATGCCCAAGCGCAGCCACCGTGCCCATCAAGTGCAGCCACTGTGACCATAAAACGCAGCTACTGTTCCCATCAATTGCTGCCGGTGTGTATCGCCTGGCACTTACCTGTCTTGCAGCGGGTCAGCAGCGGTGTCCTGCACGCTCCTCTATGTCTTCTTCCGTCCTCTCTATCAGGCGTCCAATCACGGCTCATGATGTTTCAGCCAACCAGGTGAGAGGTAACAGACCCGAGCACCTAATTGGCTGAGAGGATGTTCAGTGTTAACAAAGCAAACTCCTTCGCTTTGCTAACACACAGTTGAGTGAACAGCGAACGCCCAGCATTGCACCCACTGTTCCCCTTTTTGGGCGCCTATTAGGTGCTTCCGAAAAACACCCCCGCCACTGTAATTCAGGTGCCGAAAAAAGGACTGGACACTGAATGGGGGGGAGGGGGCGACCATAGATAGATTCCTGCAATGCATGAATCTATCTATGGTGATAGAGCGGTGCCAGGAGAGAGGGGGCAGCGCACCTGCACCCCTTACGGA
The DNA here is from genome assembly GCF_037356315.1 of Lithobates pipiens. Taxonomy (NCBI): domain Eukaryota; kingdom Metazoa; phylum Chordata; class Amphibia; order Anura; family Ranidae; genus Lithobates; species Lithobates pipiens. The sequence goes on along the minus strand of NW_027507685.1, from coordinate 170,806,462 downwards.
TGCACCGCCACTGCGATGAGGGTGGCTGCACAGCTTTGGGAGTGCAGACTGCGAGCCAGGTCTTCTCATCCAACATCAGTGCCTGACCTCACAAATGCGCTTCTGGAAGAACGGTCAAGCATTCCCATAGACACACTCCTAAACATAGGTGTGCGCAGCCTATTGTATTAGGGTGTGCACCCCAAAGCTCAAACACACGTGTGTGTATGTATATGGCCCGGCACATTGCTTCCCCTGCCGTCACAGGGAAAGAAGTGCATAAGCTCTTCTATTATGGCAGAGCTGGTAAAAGGGAGATCTTTCCCATCTCCCGGCTGCTACACAGAGCGATAATGCTAATGCACACTAGGTGATTAGGGTGTGCCCAGACACACCCAGCACACCCTGTGCGCACGCCTATGCTCTTAAACCTTGTGGACAGCCTTCCCAGAAGAGTTGAAGCTGTTATAGCTGCAAAGAGTGGGCCAACTCAATATTGAACCCTACGGACTTATGCCCCGTACACACAATCTGAATTTTGGTCGGAAAAAGCTCTGATGGTTTTCTTGACAGAATTCCGATGGGATTTCGCTCAAGCTGTCTTGCGTACACGCGATCACACCAAATTCCGACCGTCAAGAACGTGCTGACGCACAACACGACGGGACAAGAAAAAGGAAGTTCAATAGCCAGTAGCTTCCATCTCATAATTGAATCTTAGCATGCGTGAGTTTTTGTGCGTCGGAATTGCTTACACATGATCGGAATTTCCTTCTGAAAATTTGAGAACCTGCTCAATCTTTTTCTGGCCGAAATTCAGCCAGAAAAATTCAGATGGAGCCTACACACGGTCGCATTTTCCAATGAAAAGCTCTCATCGGTCTTTTGCTGGCCGAAATTCCGTATGTATGCTGTGTCCCAATACTTTTGGTGATATAGTGTACATTTTAACAAACATGTGCATGAGCTCCTTTCACTGGTGTAGGGCAGCCCATTGAAATGAATGGACTGCCCGACGCTCGCACCAGGAAAACGCACATAGGCGTGGCGTCATTTTGGGTTTAATACTACTTTGATTATTGCATACCACAAAACTCTGCTTGGCTCTGCTCAGCTCTCCATTGGTTGAGCTCAGAGGCTGATATCAGTCAGCGTTCCCTATACTGTAATAATAATAGGGGCTGTGACTACATCACAGCAAGCCTACGGAATGGGGGGAGGGGTGGGTTTATCTTGCAGCGCAGGCGGCTCAGCAGATAAATGGCGTGTTTAAACATTAAATTAAATTCTTTACAGACAAGAAGCTCAATACTCATAACAAGGCCGGATTATACCGCATCCAGGAGCAGCGGTAGAGTCGCTAAATTAGAAGAACGATGGCGAGATATCGTTTTATTAAAAGTCGGAGCCTACAAAGGTTCGGAGCGTCGGAAGAGATTATAAATACGTTGCCCTTTTTTTTTTTTTGTTAGTTAGTAGCCGTGACGGGCCCTTTAACCCCTTGCTGATGGAAGGTAAAATAAACCGTAACGCCTGAATGGAGCACCTTAAAAAAAAACTGCAACGATTGAAGCTCCATTCACACCTAAATGTGTTAAAAGCTGCATGGGTTACATTGTCAGGCGTATAATTCACCTGGAGATGTTCACACCTAGGCATATTGAGAATGCGCGCAAAATCGCGCCTCGCTTGTGCACGTTCTCACGCTACGTGAGCAAGGCAGCCCATTCTGGTTGCCCATCAAGTGCAGCCACTGTGACCATAAAGAGCAATTTTGTGCGCATTCTCAATATGCCTAGGTGTGAACATCTCCAGGTGAATTATACCTGGATAAATTGAGTCTTCATTAGGTGGTAAATGGTAAAAAAAAAAAAATTTAAATCATTTTTGAGCCCGTTTCAATTTGATTATATAAAAAAAAAAATAATTAAGAATTTTTTTTTAAATGTAGTGTTATATTTCTTGCCACTACCATGACCTACCTCCAATAAACACCAAAACCAATTCCCCGACTCTTGATGTTCACAGGGATATTATATATATATACACACACACATTTTGTTTGTACCCATAGAGGATTGCCTAAAACTGGAGCGCACACAATCTGATGCGGCTGTGCATAGTAACCAATCAGCTTCACAATTAAGTTTTACCCATAAAACCTGGAAAGCTGAATGGTTACTATGCATAGCAGCACCAGATTCTCTGTGCACCAGTTTTAGTTAATATTCCCAGCCCCCACCCCGTGAAGGGCCAAAGGAACATAATCGTGTATTTTGTCTTTTAACCACTTCCCGCCCGCCATATAACAGAATGACGTGCGCAAACTGGTTAAGTTGTCCTGACTGGACCTCATGTGGATAAGCCGCAATTGCGCGCCCGCTTGTGGTAAAGAGCCTATGAAGTGGGCTTTTTACCACTTGATCAGCTGTGACCAATCACAGTGTTTTAACCATGAAGTCCCAGTAAATGGCTTTTCTTGGTTCTGCGCTGATAATCAGAGCATTGATTATCAGCTCAGCCTCCATCAGAGGTGCTCACCACATCTGAAAGTCAGTGCCCATCAGTAACGCTTGTCAGTGCCATTCACAGATGCCAATCATTGCCCATCAGTAATGACTGTCAGTACCTCATCATCAGTCATCTGTCAGTGCCACCTATCAGTGTCCATCAATGCTACATATTAGTGCCAACTCATTAGTGCCCATTAATTCTACGTATTAGTGCCTGCTCATCAGTGCCCATCAATTCTACATATTAGTGCATCCTTATCAGTGCAACTCAGCGCTGCCCTTTAATTCTACATATTATGCCTCATCAGTGCCAACTCAGCAGTGCCACATATTAGTGCCTCCTTAACAGTGCCAACTCAGCAGTACCCATTAATTCTACATATTATGCCTCCTCATCAGTGCCACCTCCAGCTGTGCCCATCAATTCTACATAGTAGTGCCTCCTTATCAGTGCCCATTAAGTCGCAGCGTTATTAGAAAGGTTCATGCACTACTTTGATCTGACTTTTATGTGACTTGAGTGCAATGTAAACCCTCTAAAGTCGCATGAACGTCACACCTGAATGTTATACATGCGACCGTTGTACAACAGTTATCACTGGTAAAAGCCAAAGTCGTACCCATCCAAAGTTGCACAAGTGTGAATTGAGCCTAAAGCATACTGACCCAGGCCTTTAACCCCCCCCCCCCCCAACCCTGACCTTTGATCTGGGCCTATCCCTGACACCAAGGACTTATTTAGACGGGTGGCAAGGAAGGGGTAAAAAGAGGGTTTTGAGCTTTGGTTTTATGGCCTCTGAACCGTCCATCTGAAAGCCGGAGGGGGTTGTACGCATAATACTGAAACCAACAAATTTAACTCGGCTTGCCGAGTTTGACAGCTGACACTAACTTCTAAAATCACCATTTGCCTAAAATTCAATTCCAGTCCTCAAGAAGCATCAACAGGTCATGTTTCCAGGATTTCCCTCAGTTGAAATGGCTGTGGTAATTACTAAGGCAGTGGAACTGATCAAATCACCTGTGCAAAATAACGGAGAGCCTGAAAATATGATCTGTTGGTGCGCCTTGAGGACTGGAATTGAGAAACACTGGCCAAAAAATAGGCAAAAAATAAATTAACGGCATTCATAATTTGTTTTTCACAGTTAGAAATGAGTTTTGTTCTCGAAAAATTTTCCATCCTCCTCCTTCGATTTTTCCTATCACTATAGTCAAAATGAAATGTCGATTTATCCTCACTAACCATTGGAGGATAGAAGGAATGTTCTAATAAAGAAAATTTTCAAAAGAAATTCTGTTGGTCAGCTTTGTTCCCAGGATTCCAGAATTTCCAATGGTGCTCACGGAATCCTTGCCAAGACTTCCAGGGTTCCCAAAAACATTGTTGGGCGTGTCCTTTGACCCAAAGTGTATTTAAGCTCCATCTACAGAAGTGACTGGTGATTTGTCTCCTGGTTGTTTTGTGCTACCCTACTACTAATTGCCTTGTTCATTGGTTGCCCAGATTGACTTTGCAACTCTCTTGTCTGCCCATGACTTCTGATGGGTTCAGACTACTTCTTTGCTTAATATTTTTAAACAGTCATAACACCATAGCCTCCTTGTCCTTGCTCACCCCTTGGTTAGGTGATCCTGAGGGCCATGACCTGGTACCAGACTGCAGCAAAGAACTCCGAGGGCTACTAGGGCTCTTGGTCTATCTTGACCAGCTGGTGCTTAGACTTCGTGCCTCAGGTGAGCCAAAAACGGGTGTGTGTTTTCAATGCATTTCAATAGGGAGGTGTCATTTTTTTAACTGATAAAAATTCTGCTTGCTGCATTTTTGACCCCCCCCCCCCTATCTAATTTAATACAATAATATAAATTAAAATATATATATATTTTATTTAAACTGTCAATTTTGGTTTCAGTCCAGGGAATCCTGAATTTTTGGTTTTGGTTTTGGTGCACTGCTAGAAAAGACATCCTTTCCTGGAATCTGTATGGAATCAAACATATAGTATCTGGGAGAAGGCAAGCTTCAGCAGTTGAATCTTGGTGAAGTCAGTTACTGGCCATTAACCTTAAGGACCTATTCGCTCTTTTGTGTGGGTCCAGTCTTGCCATCCAGTTACCTGGGTGCATGTTCAGTCTAGTGGTTCTCTGCGCAATTACGTGGGTGCATGTCCAGCTTAGTGGTCCTCTACACAGTTATCTGGTTGCTCGTTCAGCCTAGTAGTCTTCTACACAGTTATCTGGGTGCACGTTCAGCCTAGTGGTCCCCTACACTGTTATCTGGGTGCACGTTCAGCCTAGTGGTCCTCCACACAGTTATCTGGGTGCATGTTTAGCCGTGTGGTCCTCTCAATATGGATTGCAACACTTAGGGCTTGCTCATACAGGTGGCTGGAGGTGGTAAAAATAGGCAGTTGAGACTTGGTTTTACCTCTTTACACCCACCCCCCCCTTTTTAGCTTCAATGACGGCCAGACAGGGTTGTACATATGCCCCAGCAAAAATTATGGTACATTCTCTAGGCTGGTGGTCATCAACCTTGTCCTCAGGGCCCACTAACAGGCCAAGTTTTATGTATTACCTTGGCAAGATGCAAACTAGAATACTGCAATCACTGAGCAGAAAATTCTATCACCTGTGATGTATTTCAGTTATCTTGCAAACCTGGCCTGTTAGTGGGCCCTGAGGACACTGCTATAGGCAGTACCACCACTGATTGCAACCCGCTCAAATGGGTGGTGCAGGTTTTTTAGGTTTAAAACAGACAGTGAAGAGGCAACATATCGCCTCTCAGCTATCTGTCACCTGCCCACTGAAAAAGTAATATGGCGCAGTTTGCTTTTTAGAGAGGCGGCAAAAGCTTCCTCAAGTGTGAATGAGCCCCTGCTGAAGCTTGCCGCCTAAATATTTCATTGTGCTTTACCAATTTTTATAGGAGGCATAACACAGCAAACTCTGGCACTTAATAGCACTTACTTAGGCCCCATTCACACTTGGCGATTCCAAATCGCAAAGGTATTCTGCTACATGTCTTTGGTGTCGGACTTACTAATGATCCTAGCTACACGTTTAAATTGACCATATCATTTATTTTTTTTCACAAAATTGTCATACTTACAAGTTTATTTCTCACACACAGCATATACATGCTTGCAATTACACCCCAAAACACATTCTGCTACGCCTGAGTATGACAATACCACATGTGTGAGGCTTTTCCACAGCCAGGCCACATACAGGCCCAACATTGAAGTAGCACCTTTAGGCGTTCTAGGAGCATAAAGTACACATCTAATGTCATGACTATCTATCTCACTTTTGAAGGTCCTGGAGCACCAGGACAATGGAAACGCCCACAAAAGGACCCCATTTTGGAAAGCAAACACCCCATATTCTATGAGGCATAATGAGTCTTTTAAACATGCCATTTTTTTCCACAAGTTTTTGGAAAATGTGGAAAGAAAATGAAAACGCATTTTTCTTTTACACAAAGTTGTCAAGTTTATAAGTTTTTTTTTTAACACATAGCATGTACGTACCAAAATACATTCTGCTACTCCTACAGAGTATGGTGATGCCACATACACAACCTGTGAAAATTACACATCTAATTTTCTGACTACTTATTACATTTAGAAGGACCTAGAGCACCAGGACAATGGAATTACCCACAAAATGACCATATTTAACAGATGTTAATTACTGGGACAGACGTGCGCAGATGTTGATTACTGGGGCAGATGACATGTTGTTTACTGGGACAGATGTATGCAGATGACAGATGTTGATTACTGGGACAGATGTGCGCAGATGACAGATGTTGATTACTGGGACAGCTGTGCGCAGATGTTGATTACTGGAACAGATGTTGATTACTGGGACAGCTGTGCGCAGATGTTGATTACTGGGACAGCTGTGCGCAGACGTTGATTACTGGGACAGCTGTGCGCAGACGTTGATTACTGGGACAGCTGTGCGCAGACGTTGATTACTGGGACAGCTGTGCGCAGACGTTGATTACTGGGACAGCTGTGCGCAGATGTTTATTACTGGGACAGATGTGCGCAGGTGACAGATGTTGATCACTGGGACAGATGTGCGCAGGTGTTGATCACTGGGACAGATGTGCGCAGATGAGATGATTACAGGGACAGATGTATGCAGATGACAGATGTTGATCACTGGGACAGATGTGCGCAGATGACAGATGTTGATTGCTGGAACAGATGTTGATCACTGGGACAGATGTGTGCAGGTTTTGATCACTGGGACAGATGTGCGCAGGTGTTCACTGGGACAGATGTGCACAGATGACAGGTGTGGATCACTGGGACAGATGTCCGCAGGTGTTGATCACTGGGACAGATGTCCGCAGATGGCAGGTGTTGATTACTGGGACAGATGTGCGCAGATGTTGATCACTGGGACAGATGTGTTTTACTGTGTGGGGACACTTGTGTGATCAGAGAGTGTAGAGTGCTGTACAGTCACTGATCCCCGCCGGCAACACATACTGGCTCTCCTTCTCACTGACAGGCTTCATGTGAGGAGAAGCAGAGTTGATCAACTGAAAGCCGGCTCTGTTTACATCACATGATGGCTGTGATTGGACACAGCCTTCATGTGGTCAGAAGGGCCAGTCATAGAGCCCTTCTGCCGATCGGAGATGCTCCGTATCTGGGGGATGCAAGCTCATCAGGATTGCGCCGTGCGGCCTCATTCTGAGGGACATCCGCTCAGAACGGCGAAGTGCCCACCCAGCCATTTATGTGCAGTGGCCAGGTGGGAAAAAGTTAAATGTAATAAAAAAACAAAACAAAACATAATTTTGTGCACATAACATGAATCAATAAATTAAAAGTTATAAAAAAAATAAAAATGTTTAAAGCACTGCTGTTCAATTTACTTCAGAACATCAAAGAAAGCGAATGCCATTTTTTATTTTTTTTTGATAGGGTAAGGGGGATTGTAACCCCTGTCAGGATTTGTATGCCATCAGTCTACCCTTGGGGAGATTTCTGTTCACTTCCTGTCCCATAGCCACAACAGAAAGTGAGGCCGCGTACACACGCGGGGACTGTTCGCTCAACTTTGTCCGTCAAACAGTTTCAGCGGACAGTCCGCTCAAAATTAGCATGGACGGACTTGCCCACACACGACGAACAAACAGTCCGCTGAAACCGTGCGCGATGACGTGAACGGCACGTACGACGGGACTAGAAAACGACGTCCTATACACTGCAATGCAACCTTCGGCGTGTAAATTCTTTCTGAGCATGCGCGAGACTTAGTTTGACGAACAAGCCTACACACGGGTGGACTGTCCGTTCAAACCAAGTTTCAGCGGACAGTTTTTCCGGAATTTCCGAAAAACTTTGTTCGTCAGACTGTCCGCTGAAACTGTCCGCTGAAAGCCCACACACGAGGGGACTGTCCGCCGAAACACTGTTCAGCGGACAAAGTTGAGCGAACAGTCCCCGCGTGTGTACGCGGCCTAAGAGGAAATCCCTGCAAGGGAATTGTTGGTCATCACCAGAACAAGTGTCCATATTGAAAGATTCCTGTTTTGGTGACAACCCAACATTTTCAATTTGGTGATAACAGTAAACGGGACAAAAGATTTGTGAATCTCCTTAACTGGGGGGCACAGGCCACAATAAAAACATGAAAGGGGTTCTAATCCCTCTCCACTCTATCCAAAACTTAAAAAAAAAAGTTTTACCCTTTTATTTATACTTTTTTCCCCATTTAATTGACATAATTAAAGTGTGGAGGGGTAGGAGAGCCTTATAACACGACCTTTCCAACAGTACACAAAGAAGGCTCCTTGGGACACTGCAAGCTACAGTCTTTATTTTACTTGAAATATCTGCACCTGTATGGCAAGCACACTCTGCCCCTGTTATACATCTGTGCTCTTATGGGGCCTATGAGTGTTTTACCACATAATTCACATAATTAAGAAAAATGGGGGTGCTAGCCCACTAACGTAACCATATAAAGAAATAAGAATCAAGAAATGATATAAACATAACTCAAAAAAGTGTAAAAAAAAAATATATATATTGTAGGGGATCAGAGGGGTGAAGAGCTGGCTCAGGGGCAGTCCAGTAAAATAAAAGTGGCCTTATTCAGCAAAACAGCAAAAAAACATAAGACCAGACAGACTTATCTTATCGCATGGATGTGCACACAGGTACAGCTCACAGTTCATCAGCACACAGGTACAGGTAACAGTTCATGGCTCCAATCAGAGCTACAGTCTTTAGCGGTTAAGCTCACCCAGCAGGTACACCATCCAGCAGTGGACATTTCCACACAGCGTGCTGCTGTGTCTCTCTCTCCTACTCAACAGCCCCACACTGACACTTTCAGCACACCTGATAATAAGCAGGTCTGAAGGGGAAGTACCTGCATTCTTCGATTAACCCCCTCTTAACCCTGCCCCAGGCTGACCCTCTACATATCCCCCCCCTTCTGTTCCAGGCCAGGGGTCTGGACACCATGACTCCAGTGGCAGTAGACCCGGGAAAGGGCATCCGCATTCTGATGTACCTTTCCTGGTCTATGTACCACTACAAACCTGAAGTCCTGTAGAGCAAGGAATCACTGGGTGATTCTGGAGTTTTTAATCTTTATTTTGGGCCATCCACTTAAGGGGTGCATGATCTGAAACTAACTTGAAGGGTCGGCCCAACAAGTAGTAGCGGAGTGTCTCCAAAGCCCATTTTATTGTGAGACACTCCCTTTCCACAATGGAATAATTCCTCTTAGCTGGCGTAAGCTTCCGGCTCAAGTACACAACAGGGTGCTCACCCCCCCAATCATCTGGGACAAACCCAATTTTGAGGCATCTGTTTATACCAGGAACTCTTTTTGGAAGTCGGGAGCTACCAACACTGGTTCCTAGCACAAAGCTTGCTTCAACCAGCAGAACGCTGCTTCTGCACTCCACTGAACAATAGTTGCGTTCTTTCCCTTTTTGAGATCAGTCAGTGGTGCTGCTAGACTGGCAAAGTTGGGGAAAAACCTCCTATAATAGCCCACAATGCCAAGGAAAGAACGCATTTGTTTCTTTGTGAGTGGACGGGGCCATTTCTGAATAGCCTCCACCTTGTTTAGTTGGGGCTTAATCACACCCCTGCCTACAACATACCCCAGGTAGCGGGCCTCCTCCAACCCAATCTTGCTCTTTTCTGGGTTCACTGTTAACCCCGCCCTTCGGATGGCATCCAAGACCAACTGGACCTTCGGTAAGTGACTCTCCCAGTCCTTACTAATGATGACAATGTCATCAAGATAGGCTGCTGAGAATTAATTATGAGGTCTCAGGATGAAGTCCATGGCCCTCTGGAAAGTGGCTGGGGCCCCATGTAACCCGAATGGCATTCGGGCATACTGCCATAAGCCCTCGGGTGTGGCAAATGCAGTTTTTTCTTTAGCCTCTGGGGAAAGAGGGATCTGCCAGTATCCCTTGGTCAAGTCAAGAGTGGTGATGTACCGGGCCGGTCCTAATCTCTCGATTAATTAATCGACCCGGGGCATGGGATATGCGTCTGGCTTGGAGACTTAATTTAACTTGCGAAAGTCATTGCAGAACCGCCAGGTTCCATTCGGCTTGGGTACAAGGACTATAGGGCTATACCAGCTACTTGAAGACTCCTCAATGACCCCAAGGTCCAACATGCTCTTAACCTCAGCCGAGACAATATTCCGGCAAGCTTCGGGTATGCGGTAGGGTTTAAGGTTTACTTGAACGCTAGGATCTGTAATGACATTATGTTCAATTACAGAGGTTAGGCCTGGTAGGTATGAAAAAATGTCTCGATTCCTCTGCAAAAACTCCCAGGACACCTGTTTTTGAGAAGGGGAGAGAGCAGGGCCGGTGCTTCCACTAGGCAAACTAGGCAGCCGCCTAGGGCGCACTGCCGCCGAGGGGCGCACTGCTGCCTAGCCTAGCGAGGGTGCAAGGCAGCTCGGATGGATTGTGGATCACTTATATGGTTCGCCTGCCCAGCGGCGGCCAGCGCGGTTTCCGCCGGAATAGTGCTGCTGACTGTGTCACTCACACTGTGCAGGCCTGGACCATGGCGGCGCAGCAGGCACAGCGGGAGCAGTGAGATGCGAGTGCCTGGGAGGGAGAAGAGCTCCCTGACCACCAGAGAGGTGAGGACAAACAGCATCAGCAACCCGACGTAGCAGCGCCACCAAGAGGCTGGATTCCTCAAAACCTCCTCTCCGGTCTCCACTTCCAGCTATGACAGCGGCCGAATGACGAGCGGATCGTCCCCCCCCCCCCCAAGGACCGGCAAAGGGCGCATGCAACCAGAGACTGCTAACCAGAGCACCCCATCCTCACCAGCCAGAAGAATGGCTTGCTGCTGGCCAGCGTGAACGTCTATGGAAGGAGGTACACACTTACCCACAGACTGGGACAAGGGGTGAACAGAAGGGACTGCAGACACTGCTAGGGCCCCCCCTCTCATCCTCAACCCCCCCCCATTCCCCCAAACCACACTCTCTCTATCATCCTCCCCCCTTCTTACCCCCCCATCATCCCCAATCCACACTCTCTCTATAATCCTCCCCCCTCTCACCCCCCCTCTATCATCCCCAATCCACACTCTCTCTATCATCCTCCCCCCTTCTTACCCCCCCATCATCCCCAATCCACACTCTCTCTATAATCCTCCCCCCCTCTCACCCCCCCTCTATCATCCCCCTCTCATCCCCAATCCACACTCTCTCTAACATCCTCCCCCCTCTCATCCTTCCCCCTCTCACCCCCCTCTATCACCCCCCTCTCATCCCCAATCCACACTCTCTCTATCATCCTACACCCTTTCTCATCGTCACCCTCCCCTCTATCATCCCCCTCTCATCCCCAATCCACACTCTCTTTATCATCCTCCCCCCTCTCATCCTTCCCCCCCCTCTCACCCCCCCTCTATCATCCCCCTCTCATCCCCAATCCACACTCTCTCTATCATCCTACACCCTTTCTCATCGTCACCCTCCCCTCTATCGTCCCCCTCTCATCCCCAATCCACACTCTCTCTATCATCCTCCCCCCTCTCACCCCCCCCTCTATCATCCCCCTCTCATCCCCAATCCACACTCTCTCTATCATCCTACACCCTTTCTCATCGTCACCCTCCCCTCTATCATCCCACTCTCATCCCCATCCACACTCTCTCTATCATCCTACCCCCTCTCACCCCCCCTCTATCATCCCCAATCCACACTCTATTATCCTACCCCCTCTCTCATCCTTCCCCTTCTATCATCCCCCTCTCATCCCCAAGCCACACTCTCTCTATCATCCTACCCCCTCTCTCATCCTTACCCTCCCCTCTATCAGCCCCCTCTCATCCCCCCTCTATCATCCCCCTCTCATTCCCAATCCACACACTCTCTATCATCCTACCCCCTCTCTCATCCTCCCCTCTCTCACCCACCTCTATCATCCCCCTCTCATCCACCCCCTCTCTCATCCCCAATCCACTCTATTATCCTACCCCCTCTCTTATCCACCCCCTCTCTCATCCCCAATCCACACTCTCTCTATCATCCTCCTCCCCCTCTCTCACCCCCTCTATCATTCCCCCTCCCCCTCCCTCTCTCTCTCTCATCCTCCCCCTCTCTCTCTCTCTCTCTCATCCTCCCCTCTCTCTCTCTGTCATCCTCCCCCTCTCTCACCCCCCCTCTATCATCCCCCCTCTCTCTCATCCTCCCCCCTCTCTCTCTCTAATCCTCCCCCCCTCTCTCTCGTCCTCCCTCTCTCTCTCTCTCTCATCCTCCCCCCCTCTCTCTCATCCTCCCCCTCTCTCTCTCTCTCTCTCTCTCATCCTCCCTCCCTCTCTCTCTCTCTCTCATCCTCCCTCTCTCTCTCTCATCCTTCTCCCCCTCTCTCATCCCCCTCCCCCTCTCATCCTCCCCCTCTCTCATGCCCAATCCACAATCTCTCTCTCCCCTCTCTCTCTCTGTCATCCTCCCCTCTCTCACCCCCCCCCCATCATCCCCCCTCTCTCTCATCCTCCCCCCTCTCTCTCTCTCTCATCCTCCCCCTCTCTCTCTCGTCCTCCCTCTCTCTCTCTCGTCCTCCCTCTCTCTCTATCTCGTCCTCCCCCTCTCTCTCTCTCGTCCTCCCCCTCTCTCTCTCTCATCCTCCCCCTCTCTCTCTCTCATCCTCCCCCTCTCTCTCTCTCTCTCATCCTCCTCCCTCTCTCTCTCTCTCTCTCTCTCTCTCTCATCCTCCCTCCCTCTCTCTCTCTCTCTCTCTCTCTCATCCTCCCTCTCTCTCTCTCTCATCCTTCCCCCCTCTCTCACCCCCCTCTATCATTCCCCCTCCTCTCCCCCTCTTATCCTCCCCCTCTCATCCTCCCCCTCTCTCACACCCCTCCCCCTCTCATATCCCCAATCCACACTCTCTCTATCATCCTCCTCCCCCTCCCCCTCTCATCCTCCCCCTCTCATTCTCCCCCTCTCTCATCCTCAATCCACACTCTCTCCATCATCCTCCTCCCCTCTCTCACCCCCCGCTATCATTCCCACTCCCCCTCTCTTATCCCCAATCCACACTCTCTGTATCATCCTCCCCCCTCTCTCCCCCTCTCTATCATCCCTGCCTCTCATCCTCCCCCTCTCTCATATCCCCAATCCCTCTCTCTCATGTAGATAGTATATGGGCAAATATTGTATACTTTTTTTTTCAGGGGGGGGGGGCGCAAGTAGCTGGTCCTGCCTAGGGTGCAAAATAGTTTAGCACCGGCCCTGGGAGAGAGCCTCTGCAATCCCTACCTTCTTAATCTGAGCATCAGGGTCTTCCGAGACTTTCAGACTGACTGTCAAAACCTGTCTTTCCATGGTTTGATCAAGTTGACGTGGTAAATCTGGTAGGGTTTACGTTTGGTGGGCTGATGGACTTTATAGTTGACCTTGCCCACCCTCTCAACTATCTCAAAGGGTCCTTGCCACTTGGTGAGAAACTTACTCTCAACGTTAGGCACTAAGACCAGAACCCGATCGCTAGGTTTAAACTCTCTAATCTTGGCAGCTTGGTTGTATACACGACTCTGGGCGTTTTGCGCAGCCTGCAAATGTTCCCGTACTATGGGCATAACTTTTGTTATTCGGTCCTACATTTGAGACATGTGTTCTACCACACTCTGATACGGGGAAGCTTCTTGTTCCCACATCTCTTTAATTATATCCAGTAGTCCACAGGGGGTGTCTCCCATAAACCAGCTCAAAGGGGGAGAACCCCGTGGAGGCCTGGGTTACCTCTCTTATGGCAAACAACAAGGGAGGCAACAAGCAATTCCAATCCCAACCATCCTCCTCAACTGCTTTCTTTAGCATTCCCTTTAAGGTTTTGTTGAACCGCTCCACTAACCCATCAGTTTGTGGGTGATACACTGAAGTCCGCAAGCGTTTAATCTTAAACAGGTTACAGAGTTCCTTCACTTTTGACATGAACGGGGTACCTTGGTCTGTCAAGATCTCGGATGGGAGCCCTGTTCTCATGAACATCTGAAACAACTCCCGTGCAATGACCTTGGATGAGCAATTTCTTAAAGGGACCGCTTCCGGATACCTGGTGGCATAGTTGAGGACAACTAAAATGTATTGGTGTCCCCTAGCTGACTTAGGTAAGGGGTCCACCAAGTCCATGGCTATGTGATCAAAGGGAACCTCGATAATTGGAAGCGGTACCAGCGGACTGCAAAAATGGGGTATTGGAGCTGTTCTTTGACAGGTAGGGCAGGACTCACAGTAGTCCTTAATTTCTCGATATACACCGGGCCAAAAAAAAACGCTGTAAAACCCGTTCCTGAGTTTTAGCCGCTCCAAGGTGACCCCCAAGTACATGACTATGAGCCAAATGCAACACCTTAGACCTAAAAGGTTTGGGTACCACCAGTTGTTCCAACACTTCTTGATTGACCTTAGTTACTCGGTACAACAAGTCATGATTCACAGCAAAATGGGGGAACTTCAAGTTCACCCCAGGGTGCTCTGGTTCACCGTTTAAGACCGTGGCCTGTTCCCTGGCGGGGATCAAAGTGGGGTCCCTCATCTGAGCACTAAGGAAATCTTCCCGGGAGCCCCCGAGATCTGACATGTCTGGCTCAGAGGAGGTACTTTCCTCTTCCAATGCCACAAACACCTCCAGGGGACCGGGCTCACTTTCTGCAAGTTCAGCAACCTGGTACTGATCCTTAGTAACAACCTCCTGCAACACAGTATTATTCACCACCTCTGTGGGTTCTTGCTTTTTGGGGGAACCCCCGAACCTTTGAGCTTTTGCTCATACAAGTCCCAAAACACGGGGCAATCTCGCCGATTAGTAAATCATGAGGTAGTTCCGGGACCACCCCCACTTTTAGTTTAGCCGTTCCTGCTGGTGTACACAGGGTCACACAGGCCACCGGATAGTTTTTAACATCACCATGCACACAGATGACCCCAACCTGTTCCCTTGGTACCAGCTTTCTTGGCAACCCGTCCGATTGGAGCAGGGTAATGACACTCCTAGAGTCAACGAGTGCTACCACCTCCTGTCCATTGACCCTGCACCACACACTCATGCGGATTTAGGTTGGTTGCAGCACATAATGCATGGATATACATGGAGCGACGGCGACCCATGTCGCACTCCATTGGTTCTTCCCGACTTGGGTACTGGGCCGCCAGATGACCCAGTTGATGGCAGGACCAACAGCGAATCTCACAGGGTTCCCCCTGTCGGTTCCCTGGAAGCTTAGGTCCTGGGGTGCTCCTGGTAGTTGTATTATATCTCCGAGCAGCCCCTATACGATCACCGGGAGGAACACTGGTGCTGGAATGCACTTCTTTGAAATGGGCCAGCTCTCTTGTGACAGAGGGACTCTCCTGGAACTTTTCCGCACAACTGTAGCGCTCAACAGCTGTAACCATCTCATCCAGTGACTGAGGCTCGGACTGAGCCACCCATCGGTGGAGCTCCCTGGGTAGTCCATGCAGGAAACAATCGAGTGCGACTCTTTCCACAATCTGAGTGGGTGTCTTTTCCTCAGGTTTCAGCCAAACTTGGAACAAGTGCATCAGGTTGTAGAGCTGCGCACGGGCAGGCTTAGCCTTGTCAAACCTCCAGCCATGGACTCGGTTCGCCCTTAAAGCGACAGTCATTCCCAGCCTTGCTAGGATTTCTGCTTTCAGGAGCTTATAATCGCGTGCTGATTCAGGGGCCAAGTCACAGTACGCTTGTTGGGGGTCTGCGATCAGGAAAGGAGTCAGTACATCTGCCCAGTCTTTATCAGCAGACCCTCCCTTGCTGCAACCCGCTCAAGCATAGCTAGGTATGCTTCCACGTTGTCTAAGGCTGTCATCTTTTGCAGGGTCCACTGCACAGCCTTTCCGGGGGTCACTCTTTACAGCGGGGTAACCTTTCGTCATTTCAGCCTGCTGGGTCACCATCTTTTGTAATCCCACTATCTGTTCACTCAGTAAACGATTTGTTTCCTGTTGTACAGCGACTGTCTGCATCAGGATCTGCTCCTGCCGAGCCAGGGTCTCCTGCGCTTGTGTATTAGCCAGTACCAGCTGCTTAGCCACACCCCTCCATGGCTTGTTCAGAAGATTTCACTGTCTGTGCAGCTTTAACCCAGGACATGGGATTAGACTGGACCCCTCAAACTGCCCGCATTCTCCACCAATTGTAGGGGATCAGAGGGGTAAAGAGCTGGCTCAGAGGCAGTCCAGTAAAATAAACGTGGCTTTATTCAGCAAAAAAAATAAGACCAGATAGACTTGTCTTATCACACGGATGTGCACACAGGTACAGCTCACAGTTCATCAGCACACAGGTACAGGTAACAATAACATTGGTTCATGGCTCCAATCAGAGCTACAGTCTTTTTGTGGTTAAGCTCACCCAGCAGGTACACCATCCAGCAATGGACATTTCCACACAGAGTGCTGCTGTGTCTCTCTCTCCTACTCAACAGCTCCACACTGACACTTTCAGCACACCTGATAATAAGCAGGTCTGAAGGGGAAGTACCTGCCTTCTTCGATTAACCCTGCCCCAGGCTATATATATATATTATAGTGCAATAGCATTTTAAATAAATATATATATATATAAAACCAAGTCACAAACAATCCCAAAAATATATGTAATCAAATGTGTAATAAAAAGTGCAGAAGGTATACAACTCAAATCACAAAAATTAAATGAATCAAAAAATGATTAAACTTGTATCTAACATAGTCCACAAAAATAAATCCATTAAAAGTGGTCCAGTGCATGAGTGAAACCAGACATGCAACGCTGATTACCAAATAGAATTGATCTCAGCTCTAAATGCGCTCATAAAAAAGGTAGCGTTTTGGTATCTTGCTCAAACGACCATCCATCCAGCATGGATCATCAGTGCAGACCGTCATGTCTAGTAAAAAAACTCCGCTCAAAGGGTCATCCACCCAGCATGAATTGTCAGCATCAGTGGAGACCTGTAATGTAGGGCGCAGGGGTGACGCCCCCCCCCAACCATGTGTCTGGCTCCCTAATCTACATGTAGGGCACCAGACGCATGGATTCCAATGGGATTTTTATGATTTTTGAAACACGTGATTAGAGCCAGAGGCTCTGATTGGCTTCAAAAAAGGATAGGCTCGGGGAACAGAGCACTGTGCCCCGAGCCCACCCAGTTGTGTGACAATACCGAATGAATATTCACTATTATCACACTGGTTCTCCTCCTGGCCAATCAGGAGATTTGTTTCCCGATTGACCAAAAGGAGAAGCATCCAATGACACAGCTCTTTAACCAGGTGATCAGCTGTGTCCAATCACAGCCAGTCAGATATAAATGCAGAAGTGCCGTTTATCGTCTCTCTTCGCCTCACACTGACAGGAGTGTGTGGTGAGGAGAGACGATCAGCGGCATCAACTCGCAGGGAAGACCAGGACAGGTAATCAGTGACACCAATCAGTGCTAAAGTATATTGGGTGCCCATTAATGCTGCCAGCCAGTGCTGCCTTTCAGTGCTTATCAGTGCAGCATATTAGTGTTTCCTCATCATTGCAGCCTATCAGTGCCACCTCATCAGCATACATCAGTAAAGGAGAAAAATTACTTATTTACAAAACTTTTGACAGAAATGAAAAAAAAACATTTTTTTTTCAAAATTTTTGGTCTTCTTTTTCTTTTTTTTTGTAAAAAATAAAAAACAGCAGTGATTAAATACCACCAAAAGAAAGCTCTATATGTGTGAAAAAAAAGTCATATGTGTGCAGTGTTGCATGGCCGCGCAATTGTCATTCAAAGTATAACAGCGCTGAAAGCTGAAGATTGGCCTGGGCAAGAAGGGGGCGAAAGTGCCCTGTAGGCAAGTGGTCAGCACAGAGAACAAGGGTGCACTATTTACATCTGGAGGAAAATATATTTTCTTGTCAAATGTGCTTATTGTTTTCAATAAAATAAAGAAGAGCAACTTGAATTTTACAAAGATTGTGGTACATATTCGAAGGGTACATAACTAACTAGTTAATTATTCAATTGGAAAGAGACAAATAAAAATTCAATATTGGACTATGTACGAATCAAATTAGACCATCAAAGTCGGGGGGGGGAAAGAGATTTCATCTTCAAATACGGAAAGGTTTCTTCTTCACAGTTCTGCCCCATACACACGATCGGAAATTCCGACGGAAAAAGTCCGATCTGATTATGTGGCCGGAAAATCCAATCGTTTGTGGGCTCTATCGGACTTATTCCATCTGAATTTCTGCCGGAAAAAGTTTTGAGAGCTGGATCAAAAATTTTCCGACAACAAAATCCGATCTGACTTTTTCCGATCGTGTGTAGAGAATTCCGGCGCACAAAGTGCCACGCATGCTCAAGAAAGCTATTGGCAATGGCTACTGCCCTCTATGTAGTCCCATCGTATGTTTTGTACTTCACCTCGTTCCGAACTATTGGATTTTCCACCAACTTTGTGCGACTGTGTGTATGCAACACAAGTTTCGGCCAAAATCCATCTGAAAAATTTGACCGATTTTGTGATCAGAATGTCCGACCGTGTGTATGTGGCATAAGAGCTGTGAAAATGTGGAATAGACTTCCTCCACAGATTGTTCTGGCCAGATCAGTAGATTGCTTAAAGTCCTGGATTCTTTCCTAAATGTACATAATATAACTGGGTACTGACATTTATAGGCAACGTTGATCCAGGGAAATCGGATTGCCTCTCAGGAGCTCAGGAAGGAATTTTATCCCTTGCTGGAGAAAATTGGATCATGCTTTGATGTTTGTTTTTTTTGCCTTCCACTGGATAAAATGTGGGTATAGGATTGTAAAAAAAAAATGTTTTCCCCTTTTATTGGTTAAACTAGATGGACTTTTGGGTCTTTTTTCAACCTAACTGTGATTAGTGTGTACTGCCTATTGTTAGGAGAGCTAAGGAATATTTCACACCATTTCATGAATGAATTGGCTCCGTAATACAGAGAACACTCAATGAGTGGTCTCTGTATTACGGGAGAGGACAATTCGAAGTGATTTTAAAATACTTTTTTTCCTTGCGAAATGACATTTTGTGCAGGGATAGTTCTAAGCACGGAAAACATGCTCCCCTTCACAGGCATACTATAGACACCCCCCAGGTACGAAATTTAAAGGAATATTACACTTTTATTGTTTCACTTTAATCATTATTAACCACTTGCTTACTGGGCACTTAAACCCCCCTCAGTCCCAGACCAATTTTCAGCTTTCAGCGCTGATGCACTTTGAATGACAATTGCGCGGGCATACAACACTGTACCCAAATGAAATTTTTATCATTTTTTTCCCACAAATAGAGCGTTCTTTTGGTGGTATTTAGTTACAGCTCGGAGTTTTATTTTTTGCTAAACAAACAAAAAAAGATGCAAAAAAATAAAATAAAAAAATCATGTTTTAATAGTTTGTTATAAAATTTTGCAAACGGGTCATTTTTCTCCTTCATTGAAGTGCGCTGATAAGGCGGCACTGATAGGCTGCATTGGTGGGCACTGATGGGCTGCATTGGTGGGCACTGATAGGCTGCATTGGTGGGCACTGATAGGCATAGTTAAGGCGGCACTAATAGGCACAGATAAGGCGGCACCGATGGGCACAGATAAGGCGGCACTGATGGGCAAAGATGGGCACAGATAAGATGGCACGGATGGGTGGCACGGATAAGTGGCACGGATGGGTGGCACGGATGGGCACTGATAGGTACCACAGATAGATGGGACTGATGGGCACTGATAGGTGGCTCTGATAGGTGGCACTGCTGGGCACTGATGGGCGGCACTGCTGGGCACTGATGGGCGGCACTGCTGGGCACTGATGGGCGGCACTGGGGTGCAGCACCTTTAAGGCAGATTGGGTGGCACTGTGGGTGGCACTGTGGGTGGCACTGTGGGGTGGCACTGTGGGTGGCACTGTGGGCACTATGGGCACAGACGGGGGGCACTTACTTTTACTTTTAGTTATAGTTCAGGATGGCACTGCGGGAGGCAGGTGAGCACTGGCAGGTGGCATGTGGTGCCTTGCATTGCTGGCCGTGATCGGGACTGATGTCCCGATCACGGCCGCCGGTGATCGGCTTTTTTTTTTCTCCTCGCGCTGTCAGCGCGAGGAGGAATAATAGCCGATTACCGGCTCCGTTCTATCACATGATCAGCTGTCATTGGCTGACAGCTGATCACGTGATAAGGGGTCGGGATCGACCCCTTACACGGATCGGTGATCAGGCGAGTCTCACGGACTCGCCGATCACAGAGCGCGCCCCGCGCGCCCCTCAGGGGGCGCGCAGGCCGCTCGTAACCGGGATGACGTCAATAGACGTAGTCCCGGAAATCTAGGTCCGCGCTAATGCCGTCATTCGGCAATAGCGCGGTACCCAAGTGGTTAAAATCACTGCTCCTGAAAAAACAGCCATTTTTAAAACTTTTTTTTTGCATTGATCCATGTCCTCTGGGGCAGGACCCCAAACACTTTTTAGGACAGTAACTTGCATATTAGCCTTTAAAATTAGCACTTTAGATTTCTCCCATAGACTTGTACAGAGTGTTCCGGCTTTTCGAATTTGCAGCAAACACCCCAAATTGTTCACTGTTCGCTGAACAGGCGAACAGGCGAACAGGCAATGTTCGAGTCGAACATGAGTTTGACTCGAACTCGAAGCTCATCCCTACTTGCAAGGTATAATGAAGGTCAGAATATCATCATCCAAAGGTGGGCCTTGTTAACCTGACCGGTTTTGCCAATCTCTGTTGGCTGCTTCAGAGGCTCATTGCTGTTGCAGTCCCTTTTTTTTGTACAAGCTTACCCTTCACAAAAAAAAGTTGTTTTTTTTTGCATTTCTGAAATGTGGCCTTGTAATCTGTTATCTGATCGAAAAATGTATCTTTTTCGGAAGTTCTATAGCTTCTTTATACTTGAGCCCAAAAGCAGAACTTTCCCGGTTGCTACGGAAACCCCAGAACTCTGTGTGCTTGGTCTCCCAGGAAAGATGAAATTATTCAAAGCAACGTCCATCTTTTTTTTTTTTTTTTCCTTTTTTTTCCCGCCCACCGAATAATTATGTACGTGAGATTTCACAGATCGGGGGAATAAAGATGTCTCTTAAAATGTCATAAAAAGCACAAACAAACCGTATATTACTCAACAGCACTCAGAATAATTCTGCAGATCACGAGAGGAACCTGCACAGTCTCCATCCTTATATAAAACTTTTCCTTGTTATGCATCAACCAAAATACTTCCAAAGTACATGAAAAATATATATGAAATACATTTTCTGTACATTGTGTAATGTTTAAAAGCTGAAATACTCATATGTGATCTGTTATGCCTGCCGAAGGATTTGTAATTCTATTCAGCCAGTCTTATAAGGCCATCTAGGCATATTTGGCCATTGACATGACAAGCTCCAATCAACTCTCAGAGCTCTGCTCACTGAGCACTGCAGAGTGTAGCTTCAGCTCCCCACCCCATTTTTTTTCTGACAGCTTAGACAAGCTTTAAAAAATTCTGGCCTTTGAATGGACGTAGAGGAGTGAAGACAAAAAGGTACAACTTACATAATGGGGATTTGTTTTATCTCTGAGTATCACCTGAGGCCAGTCACTTCACTGGGTATATGCAAGGGTTTACAACCACTTGCCTACTGGGCACATTTACCCCCTTCCTGCCCAGGCCAAGTTTTAGCTTTCGGCACTGTCGCACATTTTGCGTGGTCATGCTACACCGTACCCATATGACATTTTTATAATTTTTTTCACACAAATAGAGCTTTCTTTTGGTGGTTTTTAATCACCATTGAGTTTTTTATTTTTTTTGCTAAGTAAATAAAAAAAAATACCAACATTTTTTTTTTAATTTTTTTTTCATAGTTTGTTATAAAATTTTGCAAACAAGTAATTTTTTCCTCCTTCACTGATGGGCGCTAATAGGCTGCACTGATAGGCGCTGATAGGCTGGACTGATGGGCTCTGATGAGTGCTGATAAGCTGAACTGATGGGCTCTGATAAGCTGCACTAATGGGCTCTGATAGGCTGTACTTATGGGCACTGATGAGCACTGATAGGCTGAACTGATGGGCTCTAATAGGCTGCACTGATGGGCTCTAATAGGCTGCACTGATGGGCTCTGATGGGCTCTAATAGGCTGCACTGATAGGCTGAACTGATGGGCTGTACTAATGGGCACTGATGAGCACTGATAGGCGGGACTAATGGGCACTGGTGGGCACTGTTGCTACTGCACTGATAATTGGTGCCGACGTCCTTTTTCCACAAGCCGGTTACCAACTCTCCTTGCGTATGCCGATAACCAGCTTGTGCTTTCATCCTGATCAGCTGTGATTGGACACAACTGATCAAGTGGTAAAAGGTCACTGTGATTGGCCCTTCACCCTGATCTGTGATCAGCTGTGTCCTGAGGACACAACAATCAGAGCGCGCCGCCTGCAATCGCGGGAGGACGTTCTATGACACCATTCCAGAACGCTGTACCCGTTCGGGAAATGGTTAAGTTAGCTACTTTACCTGGCAAAAGACTTTGTGTTTCTGCCCATTTAATACTGGGATTTACACAACTCTGTCAGTGTCGGATTACCAAATATGCAGAGAAGGCACCGGCTTATGAGTCCCACACCATTGAAGGGCCCTGCAACAAAATAATATTTGTTTGATCTTGAAAATTACAATGAAGCTTTCTTGTTTTACAAAAGATAGAAAAAATGTATCAACTCAAAGTAACGAAAACTTTTTATATGAAAGACTCTATAGAGAAAACACTGTAACAATGTAATATACCCAATAACGTACGTAAACGGCAGACATCAGATTCACAATGGCTGCTTGTGCTTCTCCTTCTTCCCCTAATCTGAGCCTTGCTGTGCAGCAATTGCAGAAAGCTGATATCAAGTCAACTTCAGGTACCTACAATGCAACCATTTGTTACTACCCTAGTCATAAAAATGTACACACATTATGGGCAACTGGGGTCAGAAACCTGTTAGTCTACTAGTAAGTAACTAGCTGGTGTAAGGAATCTGCAAGTTGGCTAATAAAGCAGCAGAGAACTGGTAACCTTTTGAGCTCGGAGGTAAACACAAACAAGTGGCCCTTTCATTGTGGGCTAAAGACAGCGTACAACACAAAATATTGATTGGAGGGCATGATGAAAGGTGGGTGGTTGTAAAGCACCAGGTTTTTTTGTATCACCTTTCTTCACTTTCCAATTTTCCAGTATTGGCTTCAATTGCAGTTCTCAACATTTCAGTCTCATGACATCCCAGGAAATGGGAGCTGAAAGACTTCCCTGTGCCAGATTCTATGATCACAGGTCTGAATGGGGATTGGTAAACTATATATATATATATATATATATATTGCCCAACATATGTCATTGACTGTCAAATGTTTGAATTGTAAAGTATCTCAACTTAGGGCCCATCAACCCACCATGCCTTAGAAGGCTTGTTCTAGAGGCAAATGCCCCCCTGGCCTCAGCTTGGTCCTCTCCTGCTAACAAGTCTTGTTCATTTACTTCTGTTTTAATTTTGAATGCTGTTGCTGTTTTTGACAAAAAAAAAAAAAACCTTATTCCAAGTAATTTAATTTATTTCCTTTCTTATTTTTGTAGGATTGAGCATAAAAATATTGTTGCCCTGCAAGATATTTATGAGAGCCCCACTCATCTTTACTTGGCAATGGAACTGTAAGTACCTCTTGTTTTAAATAAAGAGCCATGTATATATGTTTTTTTGTAATTCGGATCCTAATGCAATATTTGTAGAACTCCCCTTTCTTTGATCCTCCTGAAGAAGCCAAAGTGTAAATCACTCAAGAAAAAGCTTCTCCCCAGTAACCAGTGAAAACTGTCTTTTGGACTAGTTGATGGACAAATATCCATTAATGTGATGGATAGTAAATGGGGTGTGTTTTAGAGGAGAAGTTGTGATTGTAATCCTTGTAAAAAAATATTGTACAAATCTCTTTTCCCTGATCTCCTGAAGAAGTGTTACTAGTGGAAACAATCCTTTGGACTAGTTAATAAAAAATATCAGTAATATAGTGGGTGGTGAATAGGGAGTGAACACCTAGGGATGGAGTTGTGATTTTATTGTCTTTGTATCCTAATACAATATTGTAGAAATGTAATTTTTGTGATCTGATGAAGCCAAAGTATGAAATGCATAGAAAAAA
Organism: Lithobates pipiens; assembly: GCF_037356315.1. Taxonomy (NCBI): domain Eukaryota; kingdom Metazoa; phylum Chordata; class Amphibia; order Anura; family Ranidae; genus Lithobates; species Lithobates pipiens. Next base: position 170,782,239 of record NW_027507685.1, on the reverse strand, counting down.
GACTTCTCACCCATCACTAGTGAAAACCTTTGGACTATTTAATGGACAAATATCAATGTATTGGGTGATAAAAGGCCTCTCATCACCAGTGGAAACTATCTTTTGGACTTTCTAATGAAAAAATAGCAACTCATGTGGAGGGTGGTATGGTGTCTATCCAGGGAAGGAGTTGTGTTTCTAATATCCTTGTATATTAATAGTTACATAGTTAGGTTGAAAAAAGACACAAGTCGATATAATTCAACCAATAAAATGGGGGGGGGGGGGGGGGTCATACAATCCTATACTCACAGTTGATCCAGAGGAAGGCAAAAAAAAAAACAACAGCAAAGCATGATCCAATTTGCTACAGCAGGGGAAAAATCCTTCCTGATGCCCTGAGAGGCAATCGGATATTCCCTGGATCAACTTTAGCTACAAATGTTAGTATCCAGTTATATTATGTACATTTAGGGAAGTAATAGTTACATAGTTAATACTAGATACTTCCCCCCAATCTCCTGTAGAAGCCATAGTGTGAAACGTGTTGAGACAAGTCTTCTTCCTCATCACCAGTAGAAACTATCCTTTGGACTACTTAAGGGATGGAATTGTTGTGATCTTAAAGTGGGGTACCCCCTAAAAAAAAAAATTAAAAGTCAGCAGCTACAAATATTGCAGCTGCTGACTTTTAATAATCGGACACTTACCTGTCCCAGGGTCCAGCGATGCGGGGGAACAAAGCCCCCCCTCGTTCCCCGCTCCACTGGCGGTGCTGTCATGCGTACTGTGGGCACCCGGCTGTGGCTTCACAGCTGGGCACCCACTGCGCATGCGCGAGCGCCTCAGGGCGCCGTGATACGCCGTACAGTCACCTGGGACATGTGACAGGTCCCAGGTGAATGTGCGGCGCGAGGGGAAGTGATGTCACCAGCCCGGGCAAGGAAGAAGGTAGACTACGAGGGACCCCCTAGCAACAGGTATTTAGAGGTGAGTAAAAAAATTTTTTTTTTTTACAATTATTATTTTATTTTTTTTTAAAGATTTTTAAGCAACTTTTTTTTTTTTTGGTGGCAACACCACTTTAATGTCTTTGTATCTTCATACAATATTGTAGAAACCTCATTATTTCTCTGACTACTGAAGAAGCAAATGCATGAAACGAATTGAGAAAAAGTTTCTCGCCTATCACCATTGGAAATTATCCTTTGGCTACTTCAAGGAAAAATGTAAATTAATGTAGTGGGTGATAAATAGGGAATGTCTATCTAGGGAAGGAGTTGTGATTTTAATATCCTTGTATCTTAATGCAAGATACTTCCCTCTGTGAAACATGTTGAGAAAATAATTCTCCCTCATCACCAGGTGAAAATAACCTTTGCAATTAATGAAGTGGATGATAAATGGGGAGAGTCTACCTAGGGAAGGAGTTGTGATTTTAATATCTTTGTAACTTAATACAAGATACTTCCCTCTGATTTCCTGAAGAAGCAAAAGTGTGAAACATGTTGAGAAAAGGCTTCTCCTTCATCAACAGTGGAAACTATCATTTCCCATTAATGTAGTGGATGGTAAATGCGGAGAGTCTACCTAGGGAAAGAGTTGTGATTTTTATATCAAATATATTTTGTAATATTGTATGGATTTAATGACATTCTTTATTATGTGTAATTTTATGGTGAAAATATTTAATTTATTGATATTTTATGTACTGGATTTCATAGACATTTTTTATCCCCTAAAAGTCCTACTTTTGTGCTAAACAATGTCTTCAAGAATAATATGGAGCTATCAAATAGTACCCACTGAATGTTAGAAAGCGACATAATATAGTTACAATTGTGTATCCTGACCAAATATGGCATTGTGATAACACTTTGGTATGTCAAAGGACACAGTTGTTGGATGATTAAGGTTGTCAACAGTCCCAAGGTCACAGTGCTATTATCTGTCACAGCGTGTCATCTGCCACTATGTCAGAATACAGTGTTTTAGGACACATCTAACCTCTTGGTGTATCTAACTTATGCACAAAAATGTTATATATTGCAGCTTAACAATCCTTGGATGTGGCGGCTGCATTCGTTTTCTTTATTCCAGCTTTTTTGCCTTGATTATCACCTGGCCGGTAACACACTTTCCACCATCAATCAGGACTACAGAAACCTCTCCCTCTCCTTAACACAGAGGGGTGGAGGGGTCTGTAGTCATCAAAGAGCTTTGAACAATGTAAATAAGAGTGCAGCTTAGGCAGAGAGCCCAGGAATATAACAAAATGCTTTCATTATAATATTTAGCAGACCAAAAGGGACCAAGCAACTTGATTGTTAGGGTTTCCAAACTCTTAAACCCAAAACCATAAAATGCAACATATTGCAGCATACCTGTCCTTGGTGGGTGGCTGCATTTGTTATATTTTTTCAAGCTTCTTTCACTTTATTTTCACCTGGTGATCCTGCGAATAACACACTTTCTGACCTTGAGTGATTGTCACACCTCCACTGTGTCTGTGGTGGGAACCATAGTGGTCACCTCGGGCTGCTCTTCTGAAGATAACCTTTAGGGCAGCTCACAGGAAGTGACAAGGGAACTACATTTCTGGCAGAATCAACTACTTAGCTTGAAAACTGATGCAGCCACCACACCTAAGAACTACAAGCTGAACTATATTGCATTTTTGTTCTTGGGTTTAGTTATCCTTTACTATCAAAATGTTAGGTGGGGGTTGTACATGATCAGATTGTGGGTGTTGTAATGAAACGTCCCACACTCTGCTTGAGTGCTTTCATCATATACCGCTTCCTCCCTGTCTGAATATAAATATCAGATATTCCAAATCGCTCACAATACTCGTTTGTTTGCTGAACTTGGACTATTTATTGAAAACACAGGTAATACTCTGGACAATCCCCTCACCTTTGCATTCTGGGTGGGGTAGATCCCCCCATCTTTGCATTCTGGGCAGGGTAGCCTGTCCAGTCAGCAGTGAGAGCTGTTGGAGGAATTCGACGCCACCTATCTCACAGCTAATCTACATACACATCCCATAATATCCAAGGCAGACTGTCACAATAGAACATTGGAATACAGCCACACCCCAAATGGCAGAGACCATCATGGCCTTCTTAATAATGTCCTTTTGCATTATATAACCAAATATCTTTCTAAATGCTTGTAGCGTTCTCAAATGCCAGGGCGAATAGTCGGTAGGCTAGAGGCTAGCATTCAGTCCCCTCCAAAAGCCTCTGTCACAGGTGTTGTCAACTATTGAGTGGTGTATGGCAGGTGTGGAAGGTTATGAGCCTAGAAGGTGGTATAGGTCATGGTTGCTCGGGTGTTCAGAGGGGGTGGTGAGTGCCTGTTGGTGTACAGTAGATTGTGGTCATTAATCTAAAGAGAATTTCATTGTTTGGGTTTCCATATGCTTTGATATCAAGATGTTAGGTAGGGTTTGCATATGATCAAATTATGGGTGTTGTCAGCTATTAAGTGGTGCATAGCAGGTATGGAAGGTTATATATCTAGGAGACGGCATAGGTCATGACTGCTCAGGTGCTAAGAGGGGATGGTGTGTGCCTGTCTGTTGGTCTAGATGGTGGTCATTAATCCATAAAGATGTTCATTGTTAGGGTTTCCATACCCTTTAATATCAAGATGTAGGGTAGTGTTTGCAGATTATCCGACTCTGGGTGTTGATAGTTACTGAGTGGTGTTGTGACTGGTGTAGAAGGTAATAAGCCAAAGTAGTGGTATAGTGGTATAGGTCGTGGTTGCGCATGAGTTCAGAGTGCACGGTAGGTGCTTCTCAGCTGGTGTAGAAGGTGATCCATAGTAAAGTGAAGTTCACTGTTACCCTTTAATATCAAGATGTTAGGAAGTAGTTGCAGATTATCAGATTATGGATGTTTTACAGATTGGCACTGTGGCTGGTGTAGAAGATTAAGAGTCTAGGAGGTGGTATAGGTCATGGTTGCTTATAAGTTCTGAGAAAATGGTAGGTGCCATCAGCTGTTGTAGGAGGTGGTCATTAATTAGACCAGAAATTCATTGTTACGGTTTTTACCTTTTAATATCAAGATGTAGTGGTTGCAGATTATAGGTGTTTGACAGTTACCCTTTAATATTAAGATGTCAGGTATGGGTTGCAGAGCAGAACAGGTGTGAGTTACTGAGTGGTGTTGTGGCTGGTATGGATGATTAGGAGTCTAGGAGGTAGTATTGGTCATAGTTGGTAAAGATTTAAGTGAGAGTGGGGGATACTTCTCGGCTGGTTTAGAAGGGATTCCTTAACCTAAAGTGAAGTTCATTGTTACCGTATAATATCAAGATTATAATTAGAGGTTGCAGATTATCAGATTCTGGGTGTTGTCAGTTACTAACTAGTATTGTGGCTGGTGTGGAAGGTTATTGGTCTAGGAGGTGGTATAGGTCATGGTTGCTCAAGAGTTCAGAGGAGGTGGTCATTAATCAAAAATAAGTTCTTGTTAGGGTTATCCTTTAATATCAAGATGTTGGATTGGGTTGGCAGTTACTGAGTGGTGTTGTGGCTGGTATGAAAGGTAATAAGCCTAGGTGGTGGCATAAGTCATGATCTTAGAAGGGGTGGTGGGTGCCTCTCAGCTGTTGTAGAAGATGGTCCTAATTCTAACGTGAAGTGCATGGTTACCCTTCAATATTAAGATGTTAGTACAGGGTTTCTTAACCAGGGTTCTTTGTAACTCCAAGGATCCTGCAGAAGTTGGTAGGGGTTCTGTGATCAATTTCTGCCTCTCAGATAAATTCCCACTGACACCATTGATCTTTCTAGCAATCTGTAAGGGGTTAATTCTTTCCAATGACCACAAGTGTAAGAAGTGTTCTTCCCAATGACCATCACACTAATGTATCATAATTTGTAGATAGTAATTTTTTAGCAGGGGGTTCCCCTAAGACAGAAAGAAAGTTATTTCAACGGTTCCTCTGTCGAAAAGGTTGAGAAAGGCAGCATTAGGTTGTAGATTATCAGAATATGGGTGTTGCCACTTATAGATTGTTACTGTGGCTGGTGTGGAAGATTATGAGTCTAGGAGGTGGTATATGTCATGGTTGCTCATGAGATCAGTGATGGTGGTGAATGTCTCCCAGCTGCTGTAGGAGGTGGTCATTATAATAAAGTGGGTTTGGGTGAGCAGTAGGTGTCAAAAAATACTATAATGTGATTGTTTTTCCTTAGGTAAGGTGATGAGTCAGAGGCGGGAGTAATTATGTGGATTTTCATTGGTATAGGAAATACAGGTAGCTGTGAGTCTAGAGAAGGATGAGGGTGACCATTTTCATTGTGGGAAAAGATAGTACGGCTTCTATGCATGGAGCATGGGGGCAGGAAGGGTGACCATAGTCGGCACTTGATGAGTGCCTATCACAGGTGCAGTTATTAACCCTTGCAGCACTAGAAGATCACCTCTGTGGGGGCAGAACTTTAGTTTTAAACCCAACACAATGGCAACCAGCACACAGGACTCCTTTTTCATAGCAAGTACCATCCCTGGTGACGTTAATTAAAAAAGATCATTAAACTTCAGCATTATTCTAGCATCTATTTCTATTACTAGAACTTTAAAATACAGCAGTCTGGAACTGGATTAACTAAAGCAACCCAAACTTGCAAAAATATAAATTAATAATACCAAAACCATGACAAGACGTGTAACATACATATGAAAATAAAAACTGCTTAGTATATGCAATACATATCACCGCTTTTTCATGAATAACCATCAAACTTGGTATAATTGACAATATAGCTATTTTTCCACTACTCATTGGTCAACGCATTTGACATGTTTCCATGCTTCTTCAGGACAGCTTTATTCTACTAAGTGCTGCAACTCCTGTGCTGGCAGATGTCTTAAAAGGCTTACAGCACTGCTCAAAGCCAGAGATGTGAGTGACTCCCCGCCGGGGGGTCAGTGCATGGGAGTAATGCCGCGTACACACGGTCGAACTGTATGACGTACTTAGTCCGTTGAAACACATTTCAGCGGACAATCCGCTCGTGTGTGGGCTTCAGCTGACTTTTTCAGCGTGCAGTCCGGAGTACTAAGAATTTCGGTTTTTCCAAAAATCTTTCCGTCGTACTTTGGTTTCAGCGGACAATACGGTCGTCAGTATGCTAGTCCGACGGACTAAGAATGGCGCATGCCCAGAAAGGATTTACAGGGCTTTGCTGTGTCTTGGACTTCCTATTTCTAGTCCTGTCGTATGTGCTGTACGTCATCGCGCAAGCTTTCGTCGGACTGTTTGTGTATCCGTGTGTGGTCAAGTCCGTTCAGTGGAAAGTACGCTGGATTGTCCGTCGGATTGTATGACGGACTAAGTACGTCATACAGTTCGACCGTGTGTACGCGGCATAAGAGACCAACATCACTAATCCAAGAGTGTCAGCATGAGGAGGGTAGGATGTCACTCCACCTAGTATAAAGTGAATGGCCTCAGTCAGCACTGCCCTTGCAGCCACGTGCTGACGCATTTTCCTGTTTTGTGACAGAGGTGGGGAATATGAGCAGGACAAGAGTTTATGAGCACATCATTGGCCGTGATAGAGGAAAAAGAAACGTGTTCAATGTAAACAAAAGAAGTGTTTAAGATATGTGCTAGGAGAGTCAGACTCCTTTTCACAAAAGTAGCAGTCCAGCTTTCCAACATGTCCCATTAAACACTGCTCTAATCAACAGCTCTGCTCTGGGCTGGAGAGAGCAATATATGTTGATTAGAGCAGTGTTCAGTGCAACATGTCGGGCCGCAGGAGAGCCGAGTGTTTGAGAGCTTAGGATCCGACTCTCCTAAGTATAGGCAGCGCAGCGATTTTTAAGTGTGCAACACTTAGCTGATAACTTGTCCCACTGAACACTGTTCTAATCAACATGGCTGCCCAGGGTGAAGGAGAGAAAGCTATGTTGAGTGGAGCAGTGTTTATTGGAACATGTCAGGCCGCAGGAGAGCCAAGTATCTGAGCGCTGTAGTCTGACTCTCCTATGTACTGGCATCACAGGGGTTTTTAATCCTTGCTATAACACTTAGCTGATTAGTTCCTTTTGGTTTTTCACACCAGAATTATAAAGATGTATAGTCATGGTGGATCAGAAAGAATTCACCAATCTGTTGTCACAAGCTTGGAAGTCCATAATTGTCTAAAATGTCTTTGTATGCTGTAGCATTAGCAGTAGCCTTTACTGGAAAATCCTGAACTAAGTTGTTGAGAGCGTTATCTGCATATGTTTGGCTATATAGTGTAATATCTACAGCCGCTTACCTGAAAATAAAGTGAGGCTGATGTTCAAATTAAAGTACCAACCCAACCAAATATCCAACTTCACCCCTTTTCTCTGTGTTATATACAAATATAGGATATCTTCTTTTTCGAGGTGCAGCTGAAATGTTATCTCAGATTCAGAACACAGCGGATTAGGTGACCCAGGCAGCTTTGATTATCTGCTACCTTCAGGTAGAGAGCTGAAACACATTTAATCCACATGCACGCTCGCTCTGGAGTCCAACTTGCCTAATCCCCCATATTTTCTGATTGACATTGTAATACATTGAATGTTGCTTGGATAGCACACTGATTCATGACATCTCTCTTGCAGAGTCACGGGTGGCGAGCTCTTCGATCGCATCATTGAGCGAGGATATTACACAGAAAAGGATGCCAGTCAGCTCATCCGACAGGTCCTGGACGCTGTGCAGTACTTGCACAATATGGGAATTGTGCACCGTGATCTCAAGGTATTGTGGACTCGAATTGAGCTAAGAAACTGCTGTGCTATTTAGGATACCAATTACTGTATACAGCTTTTTTTTAAATGTTTGCAAAGCGTAAAGAACCTTTAAAGGAAACCATACTGAGTAATTATGGATGCTGCTATTGCAGACATTTCCTTCTGAAAATGCTACTTCCCTGGCTGTCATACTGATCTGGTGGGTACAGTACTATCAGAGCCATTGAACCAGCACAGGTATGCAGAGTGGGACTTCTGTTGTCTCTCTGACCTTCCTAATCTGCATGCTTGTTCTGGACTAGTGTACTCAGAAAATACTAAAGTAGGCAGCTAGCACTTTCAGAAGATGGTTAGCAAGCCTCTTATCCCCAATGCCTCATACTGCCTCCCAGCTACCCCGAGAACTTCACCCTTCACCAGTATGTCCTGTCTTCATTTTGTATGGAAAAATAAATATTTGGTGGTCCTCTATGACTAAACCTCTGTTGGGCTGAAATGGAGGTGATGGAGCAATGTCTGACATAGAGCTTAGTTGTTTGGCTTGTGGTGTATGTATCCAAGTGATAATAAAGCTTTTTGAAGCATTGATTTAACAAATAAAAAAAAGTATAGATGGGGCTTTCCTTTGTCTTCGAAGAACAATGGGCTTGATCGAGCCAGCTCCCAATATCAAAGAGTTAATCAGTATCCCGTGTGGAGCAGTATCCTTTTCAAACATTTGGTGGTCATAGATAGCTCAGTAAAAGCAAACAATGTTTCTAATTTTGCATACCTCTTATGCCGCGTACACACGATCAAACAAGCGGGTGGAAAAGTCCGGCAAACTGAAGTCCGCCAGACAATCCCCCCGTGTGTAGCCTCCGGCATACTTTTTTGACCCGAAAGTACGGCGGACTTAGAAAGTAGTTTTGCACTCCAATCTTCCCGCTGGACTCGCTTTTCGGCAGACAATCCGGCCGTATGTGTGCCAGTCCGCTGTACTTTTGAAATGAGCGGACTTTTCCCGCCCGGAGAAAAGTCCGCTCATTTCGAGCAGGTCTCCAGGTAGGCGGGGCCCGCGAAAGAGACGTCGCAGGCCCCGCCACCTGGTATGGACTTAAAGGGGAACCCCAACGCCGAAAAAAATCGGCGTGGGGGTCCCCTCAGGTCCACATCAGACCCTTGTTCAAGCATGCTACCCGGCCGGCCAGGAAAGGGGGGGACGAGCGAGCGCCCCCCCCCCCCCCCTCCTGAGCCGTACCAGGCCACCTGCCCTCAACATGGGGGGTGCCTTGGGGAAGGGGGGGCCGCGCGCCCCCCCCCACCCCAAAGCACCTTGTCCCCATGTTGATGAGGACAAGGGCCTCTTCCCGACAACCCTGGCCGTTGGTTGTCGGGGTCTGCGGGCGGGAGGCTTATCGGAATCCGGGAGCCCCCTTTAATAAGGGGGCCCCCAGATACCGGCCCCCCACCCTATGTGAATGAGTATGGGGTACAATGTACCCCTACCCATTCACCTGTAAAATAAAGTACAAAAAAAACCACTTCTGTCTTCGGGGGTCTTCTCGCCGGACTCCTCCGCTATCTTCTTCTAGCTCTTTTGCTAGCGGAGGAGCACGGCTTTCTTCCTCACCGCCGCCTCTTCTTCCGACTTCGGGGGGTCTTGTTCCCCTCTTCGGTTATTCTGCCGGGCCACCGCGCCTTCTTATAGCTCTTTTACAGGCGGTGGCCCGGTCTTCTGTTGCTGCCGCCGCCGCCTTCCGTTCTTCTTCTTCTTCTCCTGGAGATGTTGACTCGACGCTCTCTCCGGCCGCAATGCCAGGGACGCGCTGCGCGGCGACTTATATAGGGACAAGGGGCTGGGTCATCGGTTGATGTCACATGGGTTGATGTCACATGGTGACCCCCGCCCCCTTACGATGTCACAGTCCCAGAGGATGCTGGGACTGTCGCCATGTGACATCAACCCATGTGACATCAACCGATGACCCCACCCCTTGTCCCTAAATAAGTCGCCACGCAGCGCGTCCCTGGCATTGCGGCCAGAGAGAGCGTCGAGTCAACATCTCCAGGAGAAGAAGACGAAGAACGGAAGGCGGCGGCAGCGGCAACAGAAGACCGGGCCACCGCCTGTAAAAGAGCTATAAGAAGGCGCGGTGGCCCGGCAGAAGAACCGAAGAGGGAGACAAGACCCCCGAAGTCGGAAGAAGAGGCGGCGGCGAGGAAGAAAGCCGGGCTCCTCCGCTAGCAAAAGAGCTAGAAGAAGATAGTGGAGGAGTCCGGTGAGAAGACCCCCGAAGACGGAAGACCCCCGGAGCTGTGCGATAAACTATTTTATCTTGTGTGTTGGCTTTTTTTTTTGTACTTTATTTTACAGGTGAATGGGTAGGGGTACATTGTACCCCATACTCATTCACATAGGGTGGGGGGCCGGTATCCGGGGGCCCCCTTATTAAAGGGGGCTCCCGGATTCCGATAAGCCCCCGCCCGCAGACCCCTTTCCTCGCCGGCCGGGTAGCGTGCTTGAACAAGGGTCTGATGTGGACCTGGGGGACCCCCACGCCGATTTTTTTCGGCGTTGGGGTTCCCCTTTAAGTCCATACCAGGTGGCGGGGCCAGCGACGTCTCCTTCGCGGGCCCCGTCTACCTGGAGACGCGCTCGAAATGAGCGGACTTTCCTCCGCGTGTGTGGGCGAGTCCGTTCATTTCAAAAGTAGGGTGGATAGTACGGCGGCCTTAGTACGCCGTATTAGTCTGCTGAAAAAGTGCCGTGTGTGGGCAAGTAGCTTGTTCGGAAAGTCCGACGGACAGTCTGGCAGGAAGTCCGCCAGGCTAAGTCCGTCAGATAGTCCGCTACGTGTGTACGCGGCATTACAATTCAGCTGTTTCTAGGTATATAAGCAAATAATTAGTGCCTGAGGAGTCTGAAGGCTTTCATTGTTACTCCCAACCTGTTGGAAGATCACCCCATGAGTGGGTCTTTGAGTCTTTTCTCCTGTAGAATAGAAAGAAGGATCAGAATTACTGAGTATGCATTGTTGGCATCGAGTAAGTCTTCAGGCCGGTCCTGATTCTTGTTAGGTGCAAGGACAGGTCAATAGCTTGTAACTTAGGGTTACTTTCTGAAGAGCAGCTAACCCCCTTGGGGCACAGATCACCTATCCTCTTCAATCCAGGGCAATCTGAGATCTGCCTACTGAATAATGGGCTCTCCCTTCCACACAAGTCACTGGGCGAGCTTCAACCGAGGACTTCACTGAGGCTTAATACTAATTTTGCTGGGACCCCATGATACCATACACAGGGACCCAGATTTCCAAAATACCCAGGGGGCACCAGAGGGTGTGAAGAACATCAATCCAACGGGAACTCTGGGTAGCAACCAGCCTGGCAGAGCCAGGTTATCTAGAGTTACTACAGAGCCTTTACTGGTACCTGTCCTTGTTCCTCCATACACAAGTTCTTCCATCAAGAAAATTGCCCAAAGCAAATAAATGATTGCTTATTTAGGAAGGTGAATTCCAATGTTTCACAAATGCTACATCGTACAAAGGTAGCTGGTTTTCACTTCTTCTCTTCCAAAGTCCAAATGGAGCAATTCAGTGTTCACGCAGTTCAAAATAAGCATCAGAAAACGTCTTCTCCCAAAAGACAGAGCAAATGTTCTCCTTCCTTCTCATCTGCACCAGAGACCAGTCCCAACTTTGCCCTGAAGGAATAGGATAGGGCACAGCCCTTTTCTACAATTTCTCACATGATGGATTTCAAAGTGCTTCCTATGCAAGTGGAGTTCCTCTTCAACTTCTTTCCCTGGCTGACCCAACTGAACCAACCCGATCCCACCCTTACATCCTTAAAACGTTGGTTTTAATGGAAATACAATGCACCGTCTTTCTTCAAGGGAGCTGATCCATAACAAAGGAATAGTGTGGGTGGACCTTGTTCTGGTCCTAAGCTGCTACCTCTCTGACTGCAACACAAAGAGTGCCCAGCAGATAATAAACTCAAGAGAGGGTATTGAGGAGCGCCTAGCACAAAAGTTCATATCACTTAGAGATCTTTTTAAAATATTTATTGGTAATGAGCAGTGGTCTCCAAACTGTGGCCGAGCCAGTTTGCTTGCCTCTATCTGTCCCTTGGGGCACTATTCCTCCCACTGACACCAACAATTGGGCACCACTGACACCAAGAATGCGGGACTATTCCTCCCCCTGGTATCAAAGATGGGGCATTGTTTACTCCCACTGTCAGAACATATTTACCCCCACTAGCCACAGTCTGGTCCCCTAAACTCTGAAGGACAGTAAACTGCTCTTTGTTTAAAAAGTTGGGAGACCCTTGGTGAAGAGCATCAAATACAGCCAAGACATTTAGGGGAAAGGTTTCCTCCTTCCTCAGAGCTGTCAAATATTAACTGCACTATGATCAGTTTATAGTGCTGCTAAAATTTGACAGCCCTGAAACAAGTTGGCTGTGTTTGATATCTTATCCAAGGAAGATTGACAAAAAACATTGGTCAGGACCCCTGGTTAAAGGACCATACACTCCTCAACAAGATCCCTTGTTCCTGATAAGGTATTTATGTGCACATTTAGTGTCTGCCCTTATAATAAGCAGTCCTGGTTTACTTGCTTGAGTACTGACTTACAATATTTGTTCTTCTTTCACTTCAAGCATCTCTATACACTGTTCCCCAACATCAGGCATTTGGAGCTTCACACATGACACACATAGTCTATATTAGAGTTTCTCAACCAGGGTTCCTCCAGAGTTTGCTAGGGGTTCCTTAAGCAATAACCCATTTTGCCTCTCAGATAAGTTCCCACTGACACCATTTTTCTTTTTAGCTATTTGTAAAGGAGTAATTCTTCCCAATGTCCATAAGTGTAAGGGAGCATTCTTCCCACTAACCATCAGACTAATGTATCATGAGTTGTAGATATAGTAAGTTTTAGTTGTTCCCTGAGACCAGAAAGTTATTTTAAGGGTTCCTTTGTGTTGAGAAAGGCTGGTCTATATCTTTCTTTTTTTCAGTTTATTCTTTATGCTTTCAGCCAGAAAACCTCCTCTATGCAACTCCTTTTGAAGACTCCAAAATCATGATCAGTGACTTTGGCCTCTCCAAGATTGAAGACGGTGGAATGATGGCCACAGCTTGTGGGACACCAGGCTATGTGGGTAAGGACTGTACACATTTAGGACTGGTTACCATTTAGTTCTAAAGGAGGAGTAAAGGAGGATAAGAGTTATCAGTTAAAACAGTTGAACTTGAGCTTTTTATTGTGTCTGCAGCCCCTGAACTCCTGGAGCAGAAGCCATACGGGAAAGCTGTTGATGTATGGGCCTTAGGTGTCATCTCGTACATTCTGTAGGTATTGCACAGGACTGATTACGATTGAATGTGTCACATATATATTTCAGGTGATTTAGGGGAAAAAATTTAGTAAAGCATAGGCTATTGCCCAAATAAACCAAAAAACTTTTAAGAAAAAAGGTTTATTATACAAAAATTACTCCAAAATATAAAATAATCCCTAGGACTACCCAGTGAAAACACTTAAGAACTTTAAAAGGAAAGCAATTAAAAATGTTTAAATGTTTTACCTGGGCAGTCCTAGGAATTACATTTTTTGTTTTTTTCATGTAATTTATTTGAGCAACACCATATGATTTTGCTCAAAAATTTCACCTATATCATATTCAGTCTTGAAATCTAGGTGTACATTTATTGTGTGTTTGCTCTCTTTTTTTTATGCTCTCGTTTTTTTTTTAAGACCCTGATGCCTCCCGTTTAGCCTCATATGTCTCAATCTCCTTATGATATATTTTATTACATTTACGATGCAAATTCTAGGCAAACATATCATTTTTTACAGAACTGAAGCCTCTGTAAGTAACTTTGACAGCGTCACGTTTCAGGGACAGGTGGTAATTGAGTGATATTTAAGCAATATATAGACTGCAGGCATATTCAAATAGTTAAACTTAAATAAGAACTAGCATATTTTTTTTTCTGTCTCCAGTTGGTGCTTCCCACCCTATGAGGTCCGATATGCCCTCCCCCCTCCTTCCTGCCACAGCTGAACCAACAACAACTAGGAAGGAGACGACTGCTTCAAAACAGCAGCTTATCTCGACTTTATTGAGACAAGCAACAGGAATGCAGATGCTCAGGTGCTGACATGTGCCCCCTCCCTCTGCATTTCTCTTGCCACTGGGAAAGTGCTCAGAGCCAAGGCAAGCTGTTGTTATGAAACATCCATCTCCTTCCTAGCTGTTGTTGGATCAACTGCAGCAGGAGGAGGGGGGCAGATCAGACTTCATAGGCTAGGTTTAGGAAGTACCTAGCAACATGAGGCAAACTACTGCATGCACTTTGTCCAATGGGGAAAGAGCAGCAAAAAATTAGAAATATTGATAGCTCTTCTTTAAGTAAGCCTCTCACTTTGTAAGACAGGCGAAGGCAATGTCAAAGCTCCTGGAGGTGCTTATATCTACAATTATTAGTCATCCAGAGAGCCAGAGCAGCCAATAAATGCGAGGCACCCAGTATGCAAATATTGAATTTCATCTCTGAAGTCAGAGCTCTGCTATGGTTTCCACTCATCCCACCTCTCCGGCAGTGTCCAGTTTAGCAGGCAGTACTGCTGCTAAATGCAGCCCATTCATGTCAACGGGAGCCTGTCACAACCTCCCTGCAAATTTGTGTAATGCACAAGTTTGCACAGTGGTTCTGCGGGCTTTCAAGGGTTAAAACCGGTGTCCAAGTGGAGATACAATGCCTCCTAACCACTTGTTAAATGTGGTGGATCACTTTCCACAGGGGCATTGGCAACCACAAGTGTAAACGAGCCCTAACGGCGTGGAACAGGGTTAGTTGAGATGCTAGGGCACTGATGGAAAGGGGAGTGAGTTGAGCTGAGCTGGCAAATCATTCCTGATGGGGAGGAATGGCGATCTGAGCTGCTGTTGTAATAGTAATCGCTGTTGTGTAAAAGTAATTGAACAACTTCAGTGCTTCGGATGGAAACTGAAAGGATGAACTGCTCCACAGTTATTTTAGCTACAGTGGTCAGTTGGCTTGTTTTAAAGCACTGCTTGTTAAAAATACATAATTACTTGAACCTCTGTAGTCTGGCCATAGTACAAAGGTGCATTTTAAAGTGACTTGTAACTAAATGGATGAACAGATCTTATCAAGTTGTTACTATTTTATAGACTGTGTGGATATCCGCCTTTCTATGATGAAAATGACTCGGAACTTTTCAATCAAATCATAAAAGCAGAGTATGAATTTGATTCGCCATACTGGGACGATATATCTGAATCAGGTACGGTGTGTATCCTAGCCTATCTGTTCCAATATTTAGCTGGACTTTCCTGGGTTTTGTACAGTGAAAGAGGTGGGGCTCATCTCAGTGAACGCCATTTAAACTAAATATGGAAATATGGAGTGTGGTTTGGTAGATTGGAAGGGTGGAGAAGCTGATGAGGGGAACAAGGCTTAAGGACCATGATCACTCACAAAAAGAAAACATGCCATAGGGGGGACTGCTCTAGATTTACTAAAATTACAGCACCTTACAAATTCATTCTTCACCATTTGTACCTCTTACAGCCCCATAAATATAAGATCAGAGTAAAAAAATACATTAAAAAAAGAAAGGGACTAGCACAATAAAAAGCATAAACTGTGAACATAATAAAACAAGCGAAATGACTAAAGAAAGTCAAATTTAATACATTTCTTTAACAGGACTATGTAAACACCATATTTGAACTTGGTTTGGTTGGAACCAAGAAGTTATCTCCCATTGCTGACCAATTAACTGGGGGTGGGAGATTCCTGCCCTGTAGCTACACATATACAGAGAGAAAGGGATTCTAGTGACTTCATTGACTTAATATGGCCATGTGCCCATATTAGGTCAATGATGTCACAAGCATCCCCCCGCCCTTTCATGTACATCAGCTGTGTGGTGGGAATCCTCCCCCCACGGCTCATTGGACTAGCAAAGACAATTAACTTAGGGGTTCCAACCGAACCAAGCTCAATCAAGGTTCAGACAAACTTGAGTTTGGACCAAATCCAAGCTCATCAATGCTAGGCTAACTTTTGGGGGCCTATGAGCTCAACAAAAAAAGCACCAATGGGCCACAGGTTGGGCACCAGGGGCCTAAATAGAAAGTGCACATGTTACTTATGTTCTAAAATGGATAAGGTAATACATTTTCTTGCCCAGGTGGTGGGTTGCACAAAGGAATTTGGGAGTATCTGTTTTTTCCCTTACAAAGAAGAGGTCCATTTTTACTTGATATAATAATGGTAGCAGTAATTCTGACATCTGTGCTACTAATTATTTTGATGTGTAATATTTAACCACTTAAGGACCGAGCTTCTTTCTGAGATTTGTTGTTTACAAGTTAAAAAAACTGTTTGTTTTTTTTTTGCTAGAGAACCCCAAACATTATATATTTTTTTTCTAACACCCTAGAGCAGTGGTCATCAACGCTGTCCTCAGGGCCCACTAACAGGCCAGGTTTGCAAGATAACTGAAATACATCACAGGTGATATAATTTGCTGCTCAGTGATTGCAGTATTCTAGTCTGCATCTCCCAAAGGTAATACATAAAACTTGGCCTGTCAGTGGGCCCTGAAGACAAGGTTGATGACCACTGCCCTAGAGAATAAAATGGCGGTCTTTTTTAATACTTTTTGTCACATTGTATTTGCGCAGCGGTCTTACAAGTGCACTTTTTTTGGAAAAAATAAACTTTTTTTAATTAAAAAATAAGACAACAGTAAAGTTAGCCCAATTATTATATTATGAATCATAATGTTACGCCGAGTAAATTGATAACCAACATGTCACACTTCAAAATTGCGTCCGCTCGTGGAATGGCGACACACTTTGACCCTTAAAAATCTCCATAGGCGACATTTAAAAAATTCTACAGGTTGCATTTTGAGTTACAGAGGAGGTCTAGGGCTAGAATTATTGCACTTGCTCTACCGATTGCGGCGATACCTCTGTTTTCATATGGGACGCTACTCACGTATGTGTTCGCTTCTGTGCACAACCTTGGCAGGAAGGGGCGCGTTTCAAAAAAAATGTTTATTTTATTTATTTTACCTTTTATTTTTACACTGTTCTTTAAAAAAAAAAATTGTGTCACTTTTATTCCTATTACAAGGAATGTAAACATCCCTTGTAATAAAAAAAAGCATGACAGGACCTCTTAAATATGAGATTTTGGGTGAAAAAGACCTCATATCTGATATTTACACTAAAATGCAATAAAAAATTCTAAATAAAAATGAAATGGCCCTTTAAGAGCTATGGTGGAAGTGGCGTTTTGACATCACTTCCACCCTGCATTGATATAGGGACGGGTGGGGGCCATCTTCCCCTTGCTTGTCTCCATGCCTAGCAGGAAGAAGGATCCGATCGCCTCGCTGCTACCGATGGCTCCAGCAAGCGGCGGAGGGCGCCGGGACGCAGCGGGAGGGGGGACCTCTCCCAATGTTGATAAGTGATCTTGCGCCGCAGAGACCACTTCTGAAAGCGGACCGCCCTCTGAAGAAGAGGATGCCAGGGTTATGGCAGCTAGCTCCTGCCATAACTACAATATTTCTCTTCAAAGTAGCGACATAAACCTGCGGCCTCAGTCCATAAGTGGTTAAAGATAGGTCCACTTTAAAGGGTAAGTTCACCTCTCTGGACCCCTCTTCACATAGCAGGCCCCTGCTCCTGGTGTAGTGCTTGGTCCACCACAATACACAGGTCCAAAGTGAGTATTCATCATAGTATTTACAATGGCAATAATTCATTGGCCAACCAACCACGCTGACCAACAAGAAGCCCTTCTTTTTTTCTGGGACATCTTACTGGGAGAAGCCACCTCAGATGCACTTCTCATTGGTCAATATGGTTATGCTGACCAATAAGCATTTGCCATTGCGAGCATTATAATGGATACTCACTCCGGGGCTGTGTATGGAATCTACACTGGCAGCATGGGACATCATGACAGCTATAGGCAGTGGGGTCTAAAGCGGTGGCCAGGGTATTTGGAGTTAGTTAACCTTTTCATTTTTTGTTATAAGGTAAAATGATCCTTTAAAGTGTAAGCATTGGCTATGCTGTGGCGCTCTCCCCTCTTATACTGATGCCCTAGATCTGGGTTTTTTAACTAGGGTTCCTCAAGATGTTCCTTGAGCAATGAGCAATCTTTTCCTCTCAGATAAGTTTCCACTGACACCATTGGTCTTTTTAGCTATCTGTAAGGGGGTCATTTTGTCCAACAACCACAAGTGTAAGGAGCATTATTCTGACTGATCATCAGACAAATGTATCATGAGTTGCAAATATAGTATTTTTTAGCAGGGGTTTCCTCTTTCATGAGACTAGAAATGTACTGTATGTTCAAGGTTCCTCTGTGTTGAAAAGATTGAGAAAGGCTGCCCTAGGCAGAGGCCCTCAAAGATCCTCCGGTTCATTATGGCATGGGTATGGAGATGCACATACTGTATATCTGTCATGCATCCAGATGATCTCGCTGTCTCTTTCTCTGTCTGTGTGAGAAATGAATAAAGAAAGATCCTCCTGTCATCTTCGCTCTGTATGACTTCACTGGATGTTCCTTTCATCACATTTCACCGACACTTTTTAAGCCAAACGGTTTAAATTCACGAAATGCTTGTAAAACTAAAATATATCTCTGTTTCCAGAGCCACAAAAAACCCTTCTAATAAAGACAGGAAAAAGGATCTTCACAAGAAAAAAAAATGAAATAATAAGGTCCCTGGGGAATAGAGGTGTCCTAGCTCATAGCTGTCAGCCATTAGCGATACATTGAGAAGGTACACAGGAAACCAGTCCATAGAGAACTAGATACCGCTACCGACACAATGCTACTGATAATTTAAATTGCAGCAGAAATTTTTTACTTTTGATGTTTTTTTTTGTCTATCTTTTGTGGTTGTGTAACATTTAAAATGGGTGTCCTATCTAATGAAAGCCAGTAAGGGTTGAGGACAATAGAGACCTTGTGGCTTGATTGGGCTACCTGCCCAATTAAAGTATTTGAAGCCGAATATTCCGATTTTTACAAAGTTCAGCCATGACTTGTTCTCTATTAGTGACGGTATAGCAGGTTCTTAATGCTCAGCCACCCATCAGGGTAACCCAGAACTTTGGCCGAGCTGTCACCAACAGCTGATGATCACAAACTTACAGGTATCTGGTAACAAACTTCAGATGATATCAACACAGTGGAAAGATCAGGAGCCCCCTCCTACAGGATTGAACACTTGCTATTCGAACATTCCTCTGAACTCGAACATTTAGGGCAGGGGGTCTCAAACTGGTGGCCCTCCAGCTGTTACAAAATGACAAGTCCCATTAAGGCATTGCAAGGTTGACAGTTACAAGCATGACTCCTACAGGCAGAGGCATGATGGGACTTGTAGTTTCGCAACAGTTGGAGGGCCACCAGTTTGAGATCCCTGATTTAGGGCATTTGGAGGGGAAGAGTGTGACAGCTGGCTGTCAATTGTTGCTAGGAAGTAACAGGTGCTGGCACCTGCTTTGTCCTTACCGACCACTGATGTCATCTGATCCTTTCACTTATATGACCAGGAGTCCCTAATCACGTCTGCAAAGGGGATGGGGGATAGGGGGTGAAACAATTGCCTAAATATAACAAATGGCCATATTTGGGAAATAATGTTTACCACTAACCCCCACCCCTTTCCTTATACTGCACGTCAGACAGCTATCATTTGCCAAGTTGTCTGGTTTTCTTTCGATAGCGCATCTTGATTGACATAGATGTCCTCCTTTCCTGGTCTGCATGCTTTGATAAGGGTCTGGTATGGAATTTTGTGGAGGGGGGGGGGGCTCATTCTTTTTATGTTGTATGTGGTTCCCCTGTAAAATCCACATTGTTTGTTTTTCTTTTTTTTTCTGTGAGGCCCCACCTTAAAATACACATCAGACCTAAAAGATACTAGAATACATTAGGTGGGAACCCCATGCTTTTATTTGTTGTGTGGGTCCCCCATTAACATCTGTGTGAGATCCTCATTATGGAGAGGCACTTGGTATAGATGAACAGAATCCCTCGCCATTTGCCTACAAACAGAACGAAGCATCGGGGAACTGTAATTTTGCCAGTAATTTAAAGCGGGATTCCACCCTAAAGTGGAACCTCCGCTGATCGGATCCCTCCCCCCCTCCGGTGTCACAATTGACACCTTTCAGGGGGGAGGGGGGTGGAGATACCTGTCAAAGACAGGTATTTACACCCACTTCCGGGCATAGACTCCCGTGGGAGTCTACGCCATTTCCTGCCCTGCCGCGCTGTCTGCTGGGACACACACGGGTCCCAGTGACAGCGCGGAGATTTCCTATTGCGCGGCGCAACTCGCGCATGCGCAGTAGGGAACCGGGAAGTGAAGCCGATTCGCTTCACTTCCTGATTCCCTCACCTAGAATGGTGGCGGCAGCAGCCGAGGGCCGAGCGATCGATCAGCCTCAGCTGCCGGCATCGCTGGAACCCGGGACAGGTGAGTGTCCATTTATTAAAAGTCAGCAGCTGTAGTATTTATAGCTGCTGGCTTTTAATATTTTTTTTTTTGGTGGAATCCCTCTTTAAGCACACCCTTCTCTTTGTAAATGTTAGTGTTGCTGTAGTAGGTTATATACATTGCACAGATGCACCGCCTCACAGGCAAGGTCAGGGCATCCCCAAGGCATGTTATTTTACATTACATTACATATATTACATTTTAATGTATTTTTTTGCTTTGGTACATCTCCCCCAGGGCAGTGCCCACTTCCCAATGCCCATTGTTTGACAATCCATTCCCTATTAGCCCAGAAAATGGCCAGAACGTTTTTACCATTCTGTTCCCATTGACATCAGTTTTTTCACTCAAAATGTATACATGTTCGGTGAACCCAGGTGTGTTCAGCTCATCACTACTAACCTCTAAATCGCTATGCATTGTGGTCCACAGGGTAGTGAGTAAAGGCTAGTTATAGCTGTAGCAAGCTGTATATTGGGATCTCTAAAGTACATCCACTGTCTAGTGATATTTTGTCCTGCAGAACAGTAGGTCCCCAACCTCAAACTCTTTAAGTACCCCTAAAAGGTCATGTTTTGGAAATTTCCTTTCGTTACAATAGCTGTCCTAAATATGGGGGCTGTACGGTAAGTAATGCAAAAGTAGTCCTAACTTTTTTATTAAGTTACATAGGTCATTTAAATTTCACATGTTGGTAGAGAAAATTGAGTACTGTCTGTGATACTTTTTTTATTTGCACATTAACATACAATTTTTCAGGACAAGCTTTTGTGGTATGTCCCCTTCTTCAAGGTCCAAGCAGTGCAACTTTACAAATCAATGTAATAAAGCTAGCAGTTGAGTAAGTGAGATAAGCCAGAGGAAGAGCTATAGACTTGGGGAGCGGGTGACAGTCAGAGGGGGTCATAAAACGATAGGTATAATGGGTAATGAAACCAATATCTAAATTGAGGGTGTTATTTTCTGTGTCAAAAAGAAGTATCATTCTTAGTTCAAACATTTTCCTTTCCTGGATAGTTCTGAAATTCCCTTTGAGGTCTTCTATAGTGATCTGGTTGTGAGAAGTGATGCCCCACTTCTCACAACTGGACCACGCTATAGAAATCTTCTTCCTTTCTGCCTTCCTTTGTCTTCTGCCTTCCTTTGTCTTCTGCCTTCCTTTGTCTTCTGCCTTCCTTTGTCTTCTGCCTTCTTTTGTCTTCTGCCTTCTTTTGTCTTCTGCCTTCTTTCGTCTTCTGCCTTCTTCTTCTGTCTTCTGCCTTCTTCTTCTGTCTTCTGCCTTCTTCTTCCATCATCTTCTTCCGTCTTCTGCCTTCTTCTTCCGTCTTCCATCATCTTTTTCCGTCTTCCATCATCGTCTTCTGTCTTCTTCTTCCGTCTTCCGCCTTTTTCTTCCGTCTTCTGCCTTCTTCTTCTTCCGTCTTCTGCCTTCTTCTTCTTCCGTCTTCTGCCTTCTTCTTCTGTCTTCTTCCTTCCTCCCTTCTTCCTTCTTCCTCCTTCAATGGATTCCAACAGAAGCAATAAGCGGCCATTGAGTTCTGGATGAAGGAGAGATGCAGGCTGTCCGACCTACACAGAAGGCTACAGAGTGTTTATAGAAATGATACCATTTACAAAACCAATGTGCCAAGATGGATGAAGACGTTTAAAAAAGGGCAAACCAACATTGAAGACAAACGACGCAGTGGGAGAAGATCAATGTTCAACAGCCTGCATCAAGACCTCAATGATGGCACATTGCTTCTCCTTGAAATGCATTATTTACCTAACCAACCAAACTGCTGGTTGTGGGCCAAACTGCTGGTTGTAAGCTAAACAGTGGAGCCTTGAGTGGAGTGTGAACAAGTATTGCTTTTTGACTGCTGGTGACTGCTGGGTTGCATTTTTAGGTTCTTTTTGGGGCTTTTCCTTGTAGCTTTTTAAAACCCTTTTCTGACACTTTTTAAATAGTTTTTTTTTCTTTACTTCCTTCAGCCTACTAATTAAGGGGAGTGGTTAATTGGGCACAGGTGCTTGAGGTCTATATAACTTTGTGTAGAACTCATTGTGAGCCTGGTCATCTTGAGTCTGTGGGAACTCTGTCCAAGTGGAACTGGTCAAAGTGGTGAGTTAAAAACCAGAGTTTATAACGGGGGTCATAGTACCTGTGTAGTGTGAGTACCTGAGTGTTGTCTGAGTAGTGTGTGTGGATCATTAGTACTTGTGTATTGTGGGTGCACGCTGGTCTGTGAGTACCTTTGTACTGTCTTGTAGAGTATCAGTGTCAGGAAGCTAGTTGTTAGGTAATTTGGACTGGGTATAATCTCTAATCCTCATTAAATTAATAGGTACGATGACTGGCAGGTGTGGAGAGGTGACTCGGTGTACATCTTGCAGCATGTATGCGTTCCTTGATCATCTGATCGAGGGCAAATACTGCTGTGCAAAATGTAAGCACGTTGTTTCCCTGGAAGCCCAGTTTCTGAATCTGGGGAAGCAACTGTCAGCACTGAGAGGACCCTCCACCCTAAATGAGAGCCAGGAACGTATACGGCAGGTGCCGGCAGGGGCCAGCACAGAGGTGGGTGGAGACAAAGAGGTGCAGGCATTAGCAAAGAATAGATGGGTGACAGTCAGGAAGGGTAGAGGGGCAAGTGCCAGGGAGGCCGATCCAGGGCTGGAGCATCCCAATAAGTACGCTCCATTGAGTGACATTGGTGATCCCAGTCAGGGACCAGCACTGCTGGAGCTGAGGGATTCTCCTAGCTGCCAGTGGAAGAACTCCCCCAGTGAGAATGAGGGGGGAGCGAAGGGAAAGTAAAGACAGATTCTGGTGGTAGGGGACTCAATTCTTAGGAGGACAGAGAGGGCAATCTGTAACAAAGACCTGAAGTGCCGAACTGTATGTCGTCTACTGGGCGCTCGGGTTTGGCACATCACGGATCTGGTGGACAGATTACTGGGAAGGGCTGGGGAAGACCCAGCTGTCATGGTGCACATTGGCACCAATGACAAAGTCAGAGGCAGATGGAGTGTCCTAAAGAATGATTTTAGGGACTTGGGAGCTAAATTGAGGAAAAGGACCTCCAAGGTAGTATTCTCAGGAATACTACCGGTACATCGAACCACACCCGAAAGGCAGAGGGAGATTAGGGAAGTAAACAAGTGGCTCAAGAGCTGGTGTAGTAAGGAGGGGTTTGGATTCCTGGAGGACTGGGACGACTTCTCAGTCGATAACCGGTACTATAGAAGGGACGGACTGCACCTAAATGAGGAGGGTGCAGATCAGCTGGGATTAAGGATGGCCAAAAAGTTAGAGGGGTTTTTAAACTAGGCGATGGGGGGGAGGGTCCAGAGATAGAGATAGTCAGTCAGCGTGGAGCATATTCCAGAGGGTAATATTAGGGGCATTAGTGGTAGGGTAACCAAAGCACATAAACCCAAGGTAAGTATAGTAGCAAGTCCTAGTTGTAATCTCGGAACACCCAAGAGGATAGTATGTGACCGGTCAAAATATATTAATGCATTCAAATGTTTGTTCACCAATGCCAGAAGTCTGCCAAGCAAAATAGGTGAGTTGGAAGCTCTGGTGCATCAGGTGAGCTATGATGTAATTGGTATTGCTGAAACTTGCCTTCATTCCTCACATGGCTGGGCTATTAATATTCCTGGCTATGTACTCTTTCGGAAAGACAGAGTAAAAAGGAAAGGTGGAGGGGTCTGTCTATATGTGAGAAGTACTCTCAAAGCGAGTGAGAAAGAGGACCTGGTGGGCGGAGAGTGTGATGAGTCTGAAGCGTTATGGGTGGAACTGCATACAGATGTGCGTAGTTCAAAGTTAATCATTGGAGTTTGTTATAGACCACCCAATGTTAATGAAGAGGTGGAGACTCAGCTCCTTACACACATAGAAAGGGCTGCAAGGGCTGGGACAGTGATAATAATGGGGGATTTTAACTACCCAGAAATTGACTGGAGTAATGGCACTGCTAGGACAGTTAAAGGGCAAAAATGTATAAACCTATTACAGGACAATTTTATGGTCCAGTTTATTGAGGCCCCAACTAGGAATGATGCTCTGTTGGACCTGGTAATCTCAAACCATGCAGAGCTTATTACTAATGTCCAGATAAAGGAATACCTGGGTAGCAGTGACCATAAAATAATTTCATTTGATGTTAGCCGTAAGAAAGAATCACATACAGGAAAGATAAAAACACTTAATTTCAAGAGATCAATTTTTCCAACGATGAGGGCTGCTCTCCAGGACCTAGACTGGGAGAGAATATTGGCAGCAATGGGTAAAGAACAGAAATGGGAATTCTTCAAAAAGACTGTTTGTGATCTCACTGCAAAGTATATTCCCATGGGCAATACGTTTAAAAGGCTAAAAATAAAACCTATGTGGCTCACGGCCAAAGTTAAAAAAGCTATAAAGTATAAGAAAAGAGCTTTTAAAAAATATAAAAAAGAAGGAACTCTAGTGTCATTTAAATGTTACAAAGAATATAACAGAATATGCAAAAATTCTAAATGAAAGACAGATTGCAAAAGATAATAAGACAAACCCCACAAAATTCTTCAAATATATTAATAGTAAAAAGGTCAAGTCTGTAGGCCCTTTACAAAATAATCTGGAGTGGGTGACTGGGGACAAAGAGAAGGCTAACTGTTTAAATACTTTCTTCAGCTCTGTGTATACAAAGGAGCATGGGGGAGCTCATGTCCATAATGGGGGTGGTAGTGACACAGCCCCAAATCCACAATGGCTTAAAAGTGATACGGTCCAGAAATATTTGGACAGAATAAAGGTGGATAAAGCACCTGGACCACCCACGGATCCTAAAAGAATTGAGCTCTGTAATTTTAAAGCCATCGTATCAAATTTTTAGGCACTCATTAATGACAGGAATAGTACCACTGA
This sequence comes from Lithobates pipiens, assembly GCF_037356315.1. Classification (NCBI taxonomy): domain Eukaryota; kingdom Metazoa; phylum Chordata; class Amphibia; order Anura; family Ranidae; genus Lithobates; species Lithobates pipiens. The sequence continues at coordinate 170,757,028 of NW_027507685.1, read as the reverse complement.
ATTGGTGCAGGGCCAATGTGTTGCCTATATTTGAAAAGGGAACAAAGTCTTTACCAAGTAACTATAGACCTGTTAGTTTAACTTCTATAGTTGGGAAGATACTGGAGAGATTAATAAAAGACCACATAGACAAGTTCTTGCAGGAAAAAAACATTTTAACCACTTGCAGACCGGACCAATTTGCTGGTCAAAGACCAGACCCCTTTTTGCGATTTGGCACTGCGTTGCTTTAACTGACAATTGCGCGGTCCTGCGACGTGGCTCCCAAACAAAATTGACATCCTTTTTTTCCCACAAATAGAGCTTTCTTTTGGTGGTATTTGATCACCCCTGCAGTTTTTATTTTTTGTGCTATAACCAAAAATAGAGCGACAATTTTGAAAAAACGCATTATTTTTTACTTTTTGTTATAATAAATATCCCCCAAAAATATATAAAAAAACATTTTTTCCCTCAGTTTAGGCCGATACGTATTCTTCTACATATTTTTGGTAAAAAAAAAATCGCAATAAGCGATTATTGATTGGTTTGCGCAAAAGTTATAGCGTTTACAAAATAGGGATAGTTTTATAGCATTTTTATTAATAATTTTTTATTATTTTTTTTTTTACTAGTAATGGCGATTTTTATTGTGACTGCGACATTGTGGGGGACCCATCGGACATTTTTGACACATTTTTGGGACCATTGTCATTTATACAGTAATCACTGCTATATAAATGCAGTGATTCCTGTGTAAATGACACTGGCAGTGAAAGGGTTAACCAGTGGGTGGCAGTGCAGGGGTTAAGTGTTCCTAGGGGTGTGTTACTAACTGTGGGGGGGTTGGGCTTTCATTTAGTAAACACTGATCTCTGCTCCAATCACATGGAGCAGAGATCAGCGTCACTAGTTGCTAGGCAGAATGGAGAAATGTTGTTTACACAGCATTTCCTCCATTCGGCCGCTCCGTGAGACGATCGCGGGGATGCCCGCGGCGATCGAGTCCGCGGGTCCCGCGACCGGACTCACGGGGGTCCCGGCCAGCGCGGGAGCGCGCCGGCGGCGGCGTGCCCCCGATGGCAGGGCGGCATTGAATATTGGACGTACCTGTACGCCAATATGCCTGCCCGTGCCATTCTGTCGACGTACATCGTCGTGCGCTGGTCGGGAAGTGGTTAAGCAACAAACAGCATGGATTCATGAAAGACAGAAGTTGTCAGACAAACCTGATTTCTTTTTATGAGGAGGTAAGTAAAACCTTGGACAGAGGGGTGGCGGTGGACGTGGTATACTAGGATTTTGCAAAAGCGTTCGATACAGTTCCGCACACGCGGCTCATGTGTAAGGTAAAGTCTACAGGTTTGGAAATATCAGTTTGAAAATGGATAGAAAACTGGCTAAAAGACAGAATTCAGAGAGTCGTGGTTAATGATTCTTACTCTGAATGGTCTAAGGTTATCAATGGTGTACCCCAAGGTTCAGTGCTGGGACCCTTACTTTTTAATATCTTTATAAATGATATTGGGTCTGGGATCAAAAGTAACATTTCTGTCTTTGCAGAGGACACCAAGCTATGCAGTGGAATAACGTCCTTACAGGATGTCTCCAATTTACAAGCTGACCTCAATGCTCTGTCTAATTGGGTGACTATGTGGCAGATGAGGTTTAATGTTGAAAAATGTTAAGTTGTGCACTTGTGGGCTAAGAATATACATGCATCATACATACTAGGGGGAGTACAACTGGGGGGATCCATAGTGGAGAAGGTTCTGAGGGTTTTGGTAGATCATAAGCTCAATAATAGCATTCAATGCCAAGCTGCGGTTTCCAAAGTGAGCAAAGTCCTTTCTTGTATTAAGAGAGGTATGGACCCCAGAGTGAGAGAGAGATATCATTTTGCCCCTGTTCAAATCATTAGTAAGACCTCATCTGGAATATGCAGTTCAGTTTTGGGCACCAGTTCTCAAAAAGGATATCGGGGAACTGGAGAAAGTGCAGAGAAGGGCAACCCAACTGATAAGAGGCATGGAGGAACTCAGCTATGAGAAAAGATTAGAGGAACTGAATTTATTCACACTTGATGAGGGGAGATTAAGGGGGGATATGATCAACGTGTACAAATATATAAAGGGTCCATATAGTGAACTTGGTGTCGAGTTATTCACTTTACAGTCAACAAAGAGGACAAGGGGGCACTCTTTACGTCTAGAGGAAAAGAGATTTCATCTCCAAATACGGAAAGGTTTCTTCACAGTAAGAGCTGTGAAAATGTGGAATAGACTCCCTGCAGAGGTGGTTCTGGCCTGCTCAGTGGATTGCTTTAAGAAGGGCCTGGATTATTTACTAAGTGTACATAATATAACTGAGTACTAACATTTATAGGTAAAGTTGATCCGGGGAAAATCCGATTGCTTCACGTGGGATCGGGAAGGAATTTTTTCCCCTGCTTTAGCAAATTGGATCATGCTCTGCTGTTTTTTTTTGCCTTCCTCTGGATCAACTGTGGGTATAAAATTGGGTAGTTGGGATTGTATGATATTATTATTATTATTTTGTGGTTGAACTGGATGGACATGTGTCTTTTTTCAACCTGACTAACTATGTAACTATATGTAACTATGTAACCTGAAATGAAAAAGAAGAGTTATTCTAAGAACATGTGAAATTTGGACAACCTATGTAAGTTAACCACTTCAGCCCTGAGCCTATTTTTCAAGCTTGTTGTTTACAAGTTAAAATCATTTTTTTTTGTTTTGTTTTTTAAATATGTTTTTATCTTGATGTGGACTGCCCCCTGAAGAGCAGAATACCGGGGTTATGGTAGCTAGCTGCTGCCATAACAACGATATTCCTCTTCAAAGATAGGACATAAGTGGTTAAAGTGTTACTAAACCCACATCAGTCTGTATATGCAGTAAAGCATGCTTGATATACTCGCTATGGAACCCAAGAGATTAATCCTCTGCATTGTATAAAAAGGCTGTTTGTTCTTGTCTTCTCCGTTCCTCCCCTTCTTCCACAGTCCCCAAACCATCAAAAGATAGAACAGAGGCTAGGGGAGAAGTTGCGCATGCTCAGTTTGGTGTGTATTGCTGGAGAGTGCATGTGATCAGCACAGGGTCAATCAGCACTGTCTAGACAGAGGGTCAGGGGTCAGGCAGCCTCATAGGACAGTTAGAGCAGAATGAAAACTCCTCCTACAAGCTTTAACCAGACACTGATAGAATTCACAAGACTGCTATATACTGCTGATTAGAAAGGGTATTTAGCAGTCTATATTTACTAAAATATTGCCTTTCCATGGTCTGTGTACTGTGGGAGACCAGATATAGTGAATGTAGGGTCCGGGGTTTAGTAACTTATTTTATTAAAAAGTTATGCCCACTTTTGCATTACTTTCAGTACAAGCCATGGACATTGATTTAAACCACCTGTGCAAAACATGACCTGTTGGGGTACTTGAAGACTGAGGTTGGGAACCACTGTGGTAGAACCATGTGGTAATGGAGTACCTGAGGAGACAAATGAGAATTTTTGATGGTTGTGGACTTCCTGTTACAGCAGAAATTTGGGTCTTTCAGATGTGTCTGCTACAATTTGACTGTTTGTTGCCAGTCAGTGATACATTTTGGTCCTCATATTTTTTCATCTGTCTACTTAGCTAAAGACTTTATCCGACACTTGCTGGAGAGGGAGCCCGAGAAAAGGCTGACATGTGAACAAGCTCTGCAGCATCCATGGTAAGATTACCAATCTGACCGCCCATTTCAATGCAAGAAAAGCGTACTGTCTATTTTTAAACAGGCATCATTTTTACGCAGCGTGTAGGTGCAAACAAGACCAATTGAAGACCATGTTATTTCCCTTGCTATTGCGTTGCAGTTGGATTGGCCAACATTTCCCATTATGAGCACAAACCAAAGCAATCTATTGAATTAGTATCAAGTCGTACAGGCCCTTGCATTTCATAGTTGACGGTAGAGAACTACAGGAGTTCAAACAATCAGTTGTACAGTATATGGTGAACTATGGGGATCCTGGGATCAGCAACCAGCCATCTGTAGAAGTAAATAGTCTTTATTGTCTGCCCAAAACCAGGCAAACAAAACAGCTGCCTTCAGCAAAACAAATGGAAAACAGTCCATATTTCTGGTATTAAGATGAAAAGAACAAATTGGCTCACCACTAGTATACCAATCCCACACCAGGGTTTAGGGTTCCCTTCATGTGGAAAGGCCGCAGGAGTTCAGCAAACAGATGCCAGACAGTCCACGCCTTTGCAATCACTTTTGGTGGCACAGTTGTGTAGTGTTTAGCACTCTTGCCTTGCAGTAAAAAGGGTCGCTGGCTTGAATCCCAACCATAGCACTACTTGCCTGGAGTTTGTATGCTCTCCCTGTGCCTGCATGGTCTTCCTCCAGGTTCCTCCCACACTCCAAAGACTGGTAGGTTAATTGGCTTCTGTCCAAAAATTGGCCCTAGTATATAAATGGGGACCTTGGATTGTGGGCTCCTTGAGGGTAGGGACCGATGTGAGTGTGCAATGTACAGGGATAGGGACAATTGTAGACACTCACTCAGGTTGGACTGGTGTCTTTATTCAACCTTACTAACTATGTAACTTTAAGGCCTCAGCATACTAAGACATTTTTGTGGGAACAGTTTGGGGATGGCCCCTTCCTATTCCAACATGGCTGCACTCCAGTGCACAAAGCAAGGTCCATAAAGACATGGACGAGCGAGTTTGTGGTGGAGGAACTTGACTGGCTTGACCTCAACCCGATAGAACAACTTTGGAATGAATTAGAAAAGAGACACCGTGGATGCGCTGAGTTAGGAACACATTTCCACATTTGGTGGTCATGTCCCAAAGCTCAAATTTATTGGAATGAGATCTTTACTATAGCATCTAAAATGTTAGGAATATCCATTACCCCAGATCCCTCAATGGCACTCATCAATCGAAAGCCAGACTTTCTAACACGCACCCAATTAAAATGAATTGTTAATTTATTCACCGCAGCAAAACAAACACTTGCAAGAGCCTGGAAATCCCATTCATTGATTGTGGATGAGGTAGTGAATAGGATGAACAACACTATGACGCAAGCCAAAATGGCAGCTCTTGAAGCTGACACGCTTATCAAATTTGAAAAAGTATGGCATCCGTGGATAAAAAATTATTTACCGTACCATCAAATTTTAACAAAGAAGTTCTATTTCCATGGTAGCTGACCCAATGGGTAAGTGATTACAGTATATGGATTCTGAGTGATATGGCGGCCCTCGACTGGACCCTGCGGACCTCTCTTCTTCCCTTCCTAGTTTCTTCTCTTCCTATCTTTCCTTTCTTCTCTATCTATTCCTATTATGATTTTGAAGCTCTTTCCTACTTAAGAAGCTAATTCCTCTAATAAACCATACCATTAATATGCATTATTGTTATAGTAGTAATTATAGTTGAATGTATTATTTACATTGTATTGAATATATAACTCAGAGCTTCATTACTTCTGTTGTATATTATGTACTTAACCTATTGTCAAATACTCTATTGTATATTCAATAAAATCTTTTTGACAAGGAATTAGAACAGAGACTGTGAGCCAGGCCTTCTTGTCCAACATCAGTGCCTGACCTCACAAATGCGCTTTTGGAAGAATGGTCAAACATTCCTGTAGACGTAAACCTTGTGGACAGCCCTCCCAGAAGAGTTGAAGCTTTTATAGCTCCAAAGGGTGGGCGTCTTTCGCAATATGATAGCCAGGGAAGCAGGTCTGGAAGATGCGCATATTAAGCGTTGCCCAGACAGCACGGGGTACACGTTTAAACGAGGCAGTTGTGAGAGCAGGATAGATAGGTTTTTTTTTTAAGGGGGACTCTGCCTTTTCGGCTCCTGAGTGTCGTATGGTGGAGTTCTCTGATCACCTTTTGCTGTCTGTTATTCTCAATGCTTCAGATATGCCACCTAAAGGAAAGGGTATTTGGAGGATGAATTCGGCATGGCTGGATGATGAGGAGGTAAGACAATCCTTTGAGGCTTTTTTTCAGGCTCAGGTAACCGTCCTGGATTTCTGCAGCAGTAAGTCGGAGTGGTGGGAGCTTGCCAAAAGCCGGATTAGTGGGTTTTTCAAGGCCATAGGAAAAAGGAAACAGCTTGGTAAGTACATTGCCTACCAGCAGCTGCGGAGAAAACTTGATCGCCTTGTCTCGAGTGGTGGAGATTCAGGGGCAATCTCTGAGGTGAAACTTCTCCTTAGGAAATATCAGTATGACCGGCACGCTTCTTTGGTTCTGGAAAGGGACTATGGGAAATATCACTCGCCCGACCCTTATCAGAACTGCAAACAAAGCGCAGCAGTTAAGACGGTTGTTGGGCTAAGGGACAGTATGGGCTCTTTGACAAAATCCAGGTCAGGGATCCTGGAGGTCTCAAGGTCTTTTTATGTAGATCTTCTGGGAGAGAAGTACCTCGATCGGGCAAGGATGTCGAGTTTTCTGGATTCTACACCAGGTCTGGGAAATAACATTCCGCTGGCAAGTTTGACAGGGGAAATCACAGCAGAAGAGGTAGTCAAAGCTATAGATGGTCTGGCTATTAAGAAAACCCCGGGGCCAGACGGATTGACGGCTGAATTTTATAAGACATTCAAATCCAGCTTGGTACCTTATCTTGTGGAGATATTTAATGGCTGTCTGCAGGAGGGTTCACTCCCTCCCTCCATGAGACAATCTGCTGTGATTCTGTTGTCAAAAGGCAAGGATCCCTCGATGATTGAGAATTGGCGCCCCATTAGCCTTCTCAATGTCGATAGAAAGATTCTGGCAAAAATAATTTTCTGGCGCTTGTCGTCAGTAGCAGACAAACTTCTTTCTCGTCAGCAGCACTGTTCGGTCCAGGGCAGAAGCACTTTTTCAGCGGTGTTAGCTGTCCGGGAGGCTCTGGAACATTGCAGGGCTGAAGGCTGGGGAAAGTATTTGCTGGCATTGGATCAGGCAAAGGCTTTTGATCGTGTCAATCATGAGTACCTCTGGCTTCTCCTTGACAAGTATGGCCTGGAGGGTGGGTTTATTGGATGGCTTAAGACTTTATACAGAGAGGCAGAGAGCTTCATGCTTGTTAACGGTTAGGTTGGACGGCCCTTCAGGGTTGGATCGGGGGTGCGCCAGGGGTGTCCACTGAGCCCTTTGCTATACGTGTTCACAATCGACCCCTTCATCAGAAGGCTAGAGAGCGGACCGTTGTGCGGGGTGTCGGTGGGCATTACTGGTGAGCCACCCTTGAGGGTTGAAGCCTATGCTGATGACGTTTCTGTCTTTATCTCTGGGACAGAGGAGGCGCAAGAGGTTGTCTCAGTTATAGAGCAGTATTCTGAGGCATCAGGCTCCAAGGTCAACTATGATAAGAGTGAAGTTTTTTGGATGAGCGAGGGAGGTGAGAGCTTTGCACTTCCGGACACCTTCCCCAGGGCTCAGCAGAAAGTCAAAGTATTAGGCATCGAGTTTGGCCCTGATGATTACAGTAAGTCAAATTGGGAAGCCAGGCTGAATGATGCTGATGTCAAGGTGAAATGCTGGAAGGGGTGGCGGCTCTCCTTGGGGGAAAGGGTGGACTTGATTAAGACCTACCTGATTCCTACCTTTCTGTATGTCAGCTTTGTTTGCATCTTGCCAGAGTCCTGCTATACCAGGATTTATAGTTGTTTCTTCCAGTTATTATGGGGGAACAGGCTGAATCTTGTGAAACGGAATGTGACTTACCTATCTAGGCGGAAGGGTGGCCTAGGGATGGTCAACCCGGTTGTATTCTTCTCTCTGATGTTTTTGAAGCACAATTTTGGTAACATGCTAGCAGAGAGACCGCCTGGATGGGTAGGTATTTTCCAGATCTGGTTTAGACCTTTTCTGGACTGTTGGGAGAGTGGCGGACCAGTGAAAAGCCTAAGGATTAAGCATGGTAAGCTCCCGGCTTATGTTGCCCCGTGCCTGAAAATTCTTAGACGGTGGCATGTGACAGCAGAGGATATCAGGTCTCTTCCTAGGAGACTCCTGGGTGAGAAGATCGTGGGTACTGTCTTTCATGCGCCACTGGCCTTAAGGGATTGCCCAGCTCATATTATGAGGGAGGGTTTACGTTTAATAAATTCTGAGCGGATTCCCTTGAAATTTAGGGACCAGGCCTGGCTCGCTTTTCACGGTAGGCTCTATGTGAGGGGGAACGTGAAGTGCCTCTCTTTGGATAATCGTGGTTGTCCAAGAGCGGAGTGTCAGGGTGAGGTGGAAACCATGGACCACTTCTTGCTTCAGTGCCCTTTCAATATAGAAGTCTATAAAAAGGTGGGGAGGGCTCTGAATATTCCTTTCCTGCCTAGCATGTCTTATGCTGAGTGGGTGTATGGAGCATTGCAGAATCGCAAGGGATTTGATTTGGACACTCTTTTTTTAGTCAGCTTAGTAGTCCGATATTACACCTGGAATGCACGGTGTCAGGTATCCCTTCGGCAGAAAGTCCTTCCTGTTCCGGTGGTGGTGTGTGAGATTCTTGATGAGGTAGGGAAAATTCGGGGGCCCCAAGAAAGACAGATGGCGGCAAAGGGTCTGGATAAAGGCGTGGAGGAATATCAGGCCTGTAGCTGCTGTTTGTTGATCTCTGGGTGTTGGGTTCTTTCCCTGTTTTCTCTCTGGACACTCCCTTAGATTTTCAAAGTTAAACATATTTTTTTTTTGAAGAAAGGCTACATACACATGATAATCTATGTTTCTTGGTCTGAATGGTAATCAAGTTGAGTAATGGGTATGTATGTGTGTATATGTATATATAATGTGTATGTGTATATATGGTATAATACAGAGATATTTCTCTTGGTTGGGAAAAACCTTTTTATTTCCCATATTATAGGTTGAAGTAAGCCTTTATTATTATGTTTGGTCGTGTATACAAGATGTTATGCATATGTGTGTGTGTATATATATATATATATATATATATATATATATATATATAAAAAATGTATATATAATATTTATTTATTTTTGTATTTTTGTATAAAAAGTTGGAATGTGTTTCTTGTTTGCAAGATTCTCAAAATAAAAAATTGCCAACTCAATATTGAACCTTACGGACTAAGACTGGGATGCCATTAAAGTTCATGTGCGTGTAAAGGCAGGCGTCCCAATACTTTTGGTAATATAGTGTAACTCCTGTCCTGACACATCCCTAGCATCCTGTACAATGGTCAGCCTTAATTCGGAACTCCAGACGGATATAAAATACACATGTAGCACCCTCTATCTAGGTAGGTGCTAGAGGTGAGATTTTTGGTGAGTGCAGGTAAATTTAAGGACCAAGCCTCTTTCTGAGATTTGGGGTTTATCAGTTAAAAACATTTTTTTTTTTGCTAGAAAATGAATTAGAACCCCCAAAAATTATATTCTAACACCCTAGAGAATAAAATGGTGGTCGTTTTTGTCACACCATATTTGCACAGCGGTGTTATCTTTTTTTTAGACAACAGTAAAGTTGGCACAATTTATTTTTTTTATGTTGTGAAAGATAATGTTACGTCACGTAAATTGATACCCAGCATGTCATGCTTCAAAATTGCGCCCGATCGTGTAATGGCAACAAACTTTGACCCTTAAAAATCTCCATAGGCCATGTTTAAAAAATTGTACAGGTTGCATGTTTTGAGTTACAGGGAGGTCTATGACTAGAATTATTGCTCTCGCTCTACCGATCCCAGGATCGTGGGACTGGGCGCGTTTAAATTTTTTTTCCTTATTTATTTTACCTTTTTATTTTTTAATGTAACATTCCTTGTAATAGAAAAAAAGCATGACAGGACCTCTTAAATATGAGATCTGGAGTCAAAAAGACCTCAGATCTCATATTTACACTAAAATGCAATGAAAAAATAAAAAAAATGTAATTAAAAAAAAAAGTCCCTTTAAGAGCTATGGGCGGAAGTGACGGTTTGACGTCGCTTCCGCCCTGCAATGGTATGGAGACAGGTGGGGGCCATCTTCCCCTCATTCTTCTCCATACCAAGCCAGGGAGCAGATCCGATCGCCACTACCGACTGCTCCGGTAAGGGGCAGAGGACGCTGGCCCCTCCCACCGCTGATTAAATTGATCTTGCAGCGAATCCGCCACAGAGACCACTTTTATCGGAAACTGGACCGCTCACAGAAGAAGAGGATACCGGGGTTATGGTAGCTAGCTGCTGCCATAACAACAATATCCCTCCTCAAAATGCCAACGTATATCGGTGTTAGCCAGTCCAGAAGTGGTTAAGCAGGCCTAGCCTGGAAGCTAGACCTGTTTGTTTTGATCTGTGGGGGCTGGGAGTGGCTTATGTCCTGTACACACGGTCGGATTTTCGGATGGAAAATGTGCGATCAGATCATGTTGCTGGAAAATCTGATTGTGTGTGGGCTCCATCTGACTTTTTTGTCGGCATTTCCGACACACAAAGTTTGAGAGCAGGATCTAAATTTTCCGACAACAAAATCCGATCGCATAAATTCCGATCGTGTGTAGACAATTCCGACGGACAAAATGCCACGCATGCTCGGAATAAACTAAGAGACGAAAGCTATTGGCTACTGGCCCCGTCGTACGTGTTTGACGTCACCTCATTCAGGACGATCGGATTTTCCGACAACTTTGTGTGACCGTGTGTATTCAACACAAGTTTTGGCCAAAATCCATCAGAAAAAATCTGATGGATTTTGTGGACGGAATGTCCGACCGTGTGTACAGGGCATAAGAGTAGGCTGGTGACTCACAGATAGCATCACTTCTCAGCTACCTCTCTCTGGCTTCTAGAGGATTCTAGAAGAAAGGAGGGGAAGAGAGGTGGAGCTCTGACCAATCCCCAATTTGGATTGGCAGGGGGCAGGCCTCCTTGAATACCATGAGTCACCCCAGCTGGGAAGGAGTTGTCGGTGGAAGAAATGGGGATGTGCCAGAAACCATGTTTATAAGGTAGAGACAGAAGTACAGTTAAATCACACTTGTTTAATAATAAAAGTAAAAAGGACAAACGTAGTCAAAACATAGCCAAAGTTCAGTAACAACGGAAAGTCAGCCAAGCCAGAAGTCAGTGATCAATGTAGTGGAACAGCAAGCAGGATCTGGAGCCAGAAGGGATGTCAGCAAAGCAAGTCTTGAACGGGATCGCAGGAGATAGTCTCTGTGATGTTGACCAAGGCAAAGGCAGAGATCCACTGGGCTGAATGGGTTAAGTACACAGGACTGACGAGCAGGATATCATCAACAGCTAAGTAACTGTCGAGAGATAGCTGGCAATTAGCCGACAGCTGAGTGGCCAACTCAGAGAAGGAAGGGCTGAGCCCAGCCCTGACAGAATAGAGTGCTGGGCTGTGGGGGCCATTGAGGGCATTCCCCATTCTGGGGGGGGGGGGGTGACCTTGGGCCTGGGATTTGGGTGTAGGAAGTATAATTTCAAGAACGCATTGAGGATCTGGACAGGAGGCACAAAGAGGAATCAGAGAGGACAGCAGGAGCTAGTGCTGACGGGCATGTCTTCTGGAGGGAACCACCAGTGTGTGCATCCAGGAGGGTTGGCAGGGCCTGAAGAAGGATTGCTGGGGGCAGTAATCCACCATAGGACAGCTAGCACTAAAAGTCTTCCTAATTCTATTTTTGCTACATCAAAGGGACCCACAGCCCCTGCAACTTCTAAGGCCTGACAAAGTCAGTGTTGGGCCCAACCGTGTGCTATCTGTACCTGGAGTCAAGTGTGCAGGAGAGAGGGAGTGATAGTCTGCAAGCAAGTGTTGTGCAGGAGGAGTTTGAAGAAATGTCGGGTACAAGGAGAGTACATAGGTCTGTCCCAATTTGACCGTTCTAGATTTCTACTGGGCATCCCGTATATTCCCATCCCTATCCAAGTTCAAATCCCTCAATAAAAATACAAAAAACAAGCATATGGACTGTTCATTGACCCAAGGTGATAGAGAAGTGAATGCCGGGCTGGGCAGGGTGACAGGTGGGCCACAACTTTCAGCAGCCCTTACGGGGTTAAAGCTGCACACAAATAAATGCAGCTCGGTACTCATTGTATTTAGACTGGGAGAGGTAGGAGTTGGAGGTGTGGTGAGACCAGGAGCCAATCAGGTGACTGCATGCAAATATGTGAACATGCTACCAGGACATGAGAGCAGAGTGAGCAGAAGGTTGACTCCCTGGTCTGCTGCTGCTCTTTCACTATCCAACTATCCAAGGCTGAGACTGGAGAGGGGACCCCACTTTTTTTTCCTTAGCTATAAATGGTGTCAACCACCTGGCTGCGCTGCGTGGTAGAGCTATGTAAATCTCAGAACTTGATGGACAGTAATACAAATCCTTTAGGCGGGAAAAACAAGTCCCGTCTATGTAGTTCATCTTGTATTTCAATCTTTTCCAGCAGTTAGAATTTCAATGCAAAGCAAAATAATATCTTTGCTGGATGAGTCTGCTACAGGCAGGACAATGTCTACAAGCAGCGCGTTCACAATTTCTCAGACCTTCCTTTTCCAATCTGGTTTTTTTCCCCCTCCCTGCGTTTCCTCCAGCTTGTACTTTAGTTTCTTTAAAACGCCAACAGAAAAAAAATACATCTTCATTCCTCCTAATAAACCAGCATCCCATAGCCCCGCAGTGCTTGGCAGAGCTCCCAGCCGTTCCCCATTGCATTCTGGGAGCATTTCAGGAGTCCTGATAATGGAGTGCAGTTTTTCTTATGTGATGAATAAACGGCAAAACATTTAATAGAGTAAATGATACTTGTGTACCCATTCCGCGTGATGGATGCCGCAGTGTTGGTGCTCCCAGCAAAGGCAATCTCTTTGGTTAGATAGAAAAATGACCTGATCGGCGCTCAGCGGTCCCCGAAGGAGAGGCGGGAGTCAGCTCCTCCAAATCAAAGGAAGAAATACAGAGTTGGAGCCGATCTCCGGGCAAAATGTCTAAATACGATGACGAAATTAAAGGCAAGGGGAAATTTTCCCTGCCAAAGGATTTGTATTTCTGTCCATCCAGCCCTGGAGATTTACGCAGCTCTGCCACACAGCACAGCTTTGTCTGACTTCAAAGGAGACCTGATTTTTCTCAGCTGCAGTTAGGTAATAGAAGACGGATGCTCTTGTCCCTCCCCCAACCCGTGACTGGACAGTGAAGGAGAAGCAGCAGAATGATGAGCTCATCTCTCTGTCCTATTAAATACATTGTATTACCTATTAATTAATACAGATCTACAGTAATAACCGTTGTTTATCTGTCTAGTGGTAAGATTTACAGAACACCTGTCACCTGGGTCAAACCAAACATCTACTGTATCTATCTACAGTGTCTATTTATCCATATCTATCCATCCATTATTTATCAACATCCATCCATCCATCACCCCCACTCTTGACAGTGCCCATTAACCCATCCTTCCCTCCCATGATGGTGTCAGTCCATCCAACTCCCCTGCTTTCCTCAGCAGTGCCCATCCATACCTCCATCCCTCGACAATGTCCATCAATTCATCAACCATCCATCCCCCATGTCCATACATCCATCTCTTCCTCCCTACCTTAACAATGTCTATCAATTCATCTACCATCCACACCAACCCTTGACAGTGTCCATCCATCTATTTCTCCATACTTCGACAGTATCTATCAATCAGTCCATCCCAAGACTGTGATTGGAAATGGCCTCAGAGAAAAATATCAATGTAATAAAATCAATTAAAGGTTGTACCATCATCCACAAATTTGAGAGATAAAGGGGTTGGGAGTCTGGTTCCCAGCCAGATACTCACCAAGGAGCTATAGGGGACAATTGGACTATCTTGGTACAGTGTGGTAAAAGTAAATTCACATATAAGAACAATCATGTAAAAAAATTGAATACAAAACTTTATTAGTACATAATATATAACAAAAATAGCAATAACGAATTAAAACATAGGTGACGTTCCATGTATTTATCACCAAGATAATACTCCCCTAATCTGGAAAATCTCTTCTACTAGTTTCGCAGACTCACCACTTCATCAAGATATATATATATCTGCAATTTAATTAACACATTATCAAAAATAATGCATTAAAAATCATATATAGGGACAGATGCAAGACCGCTTACCCAGCTCCTTGGTGAGTATCTGGCTGGGAACCAGACTCTCAAACCCTTTATCATCCCACGACTGTGCCCATCACTCCATCCCTCCCGCCCTCCCTCGACATTGCTTATCCATCCATCCCTCCTCCTTCAACAGTGCCCATCCATCCAATTCAAGCTAAACACGTTATCTATCTGTAGCGGCATCCCCGACCTCCAAAGGCCTAATGGTGACCTCCAGAGTTAGGGAGAGCTGACAACCTTCTTCTCAGCATGGGTTACTAGGCACGGTGGGTGTAATGCAAGTTGAAAACATGAGCGGCAGTCACTTTTTGGAATGCAAGAAAAGAGATTTATTGTCTCTTAAAACAGAACTGAGGGAGATGGGGGTTTAGGGCCAAGCCACCCTTGGGCAGATGCAATAGCACTTGGCAGACTCCGAGACAAAAATGGGCAGAATGCTATACAGGTAGCCTTTAAGCTGGATGCAGTAACTGTATTTGGTAGAACTGCTGTCTCCTATGGCAACTGAACATTGAACAGTCAATAGAGATCCATACACGTAACTCACAGCAACCTAGTATAGATCTTTTGTCACATCTTATGCCCCGTACACACGAGCTGACTTTTCAACATCCAAAGTCCGAAGGACCGAGTCCGTCAGACTATCCGATCGTGTGTGGGCTGCAACGGACTTTTGATTCACCAAAGTCTGACGGACTTTAGAATATGGAACATGCTTCAAATTTTCCCGAAGGAACTCCGCCGGACCCGGTCCCCTTCGAAAACTCCGCTCGTGTGTATGCTACTCCGACGGACTAAAACCGACGCTAGGGCAGCTATTGGCTACTGGCTATGAACTTCCTTATTCGAGTCGGGTCGTACGTCATCACGTTCGAATCCGTCGGAGTTTAGTGTGATTGTGTGTGGCCAAGTTCGTTCGGCCGAAAAGTCTGTCAGAACTCCGTCGGAATTCCAGCAGAACTCCGACGGAACTCCTTTGGAAGTCTGTCGGACTTAAGTCCGCTCGTGTGTACGGGGCATTAGAGTATCCAACTGTAGATCTTCACTCACTGAGCTCCCGGCCTCTCACTAGAATTCAAGATCTCAGTCATCACTGGATCCCCTGAGCTCTTCCACAGCTAACCTGCTGTATTATCCTCAAGTGCCAGCCCTGCTAACCCGCTGGGTACTGTGCTAAAGCTTTCCCACTTGTTCACAGTCTCCTGCAGGTGAATGAGGCTGCTCTGGTACTTCTTCAGACTTCCATAACTGGCCTCTGATAACCGGAGTGGTTGTCCCTTAATTGCGACTGTGTCTCCTTTATCTCTGACCTTGATCCTTATTTGCCTCTGGTAACAGGAGTGGTCGTCCCATGTGGCAACTGCTTCTCCCTCACCGCTAGCAACAATGTGATTCCTTGTCCAGTGGAACCTCTGCAACTTGGGCTTCTGGCCGGAAACCCCAACCCCACGCTGCTTTGCTCAAACCTGGATAGGCCACAGACAGCCGAAGCAGCCAGGTGCTCCCAGGATAGGGCTCAGGCTTATGGCCTAGCAACCTGGAGCCTAGTAACACACGTCCACCCAGACCCCCGATCACCTGGCTCTTCCCATATAATTAGGCTCTCCCAGCAGGCCAAGGAGCCAAAGAAAACCCCTGCCAATTGGCTGAGACAACCTATCCACTCCTAGTCTGAATTCACTATGCCCCAATTCCAGTAACACAGGTAACAATGCCACCTAGTGACAGAAGAGAGAGGTACATCAAATCCAGAGTTAGGGGGAAAAAAAAAGTTAATCCCCTATCAATCAGCTAGGCTAGTTGGCTAGTTACCACCTAGCAAGCTACATTTATTAGCAACTCTGCCTATTATCAGGATGCTACATATCTATCTATCTATCCCTTTCCCAACAGTATCTTTCAATCCATCCATCTATAAATCCCTCCCTTCCTCCCTTGACAGTGTCCATCACTCCATCAAACCCTCCATTGGCAGCATCCATCCATCCCTCGACAAACTTCATTCATTCTTTGCTCCTTTGACAGTGTTCAGTCATCCCTCCCTTTATCAGTCCCTCTCTCCCTCAACAGTGTCTATCCATTCATCCATGCCTCCCTCCCTATTTATGATTTCTTTGTATAACAAGGAACAGTAAGAATCATGCCGTGTTCTATGATCAGATTTAATATTTCTAATCCCACATGCTGCTCTCTCTGCTCCTGGCAGGATCTCTGGAGATACGGCTCTAGAACGAGACATCCACGGTTCTGTCAGTGAGCAAATCCAGAAGAATTTTGCACGGACTCAGTGGAAGGTGAGATGGTCATTGTATTATGAATGGTCTGCAACTCTTTGGGGTTTGTGTGTATAAAAGATTCACTAGACAACTGTGAAAAACATCCGCACGGCCCCAACAAAACTTGCCATGGTTTGTGTAATAATTAGCCATCTACTGGCTACATACATCCACCCTCCCACTGTACCAACCATCCCACTGCAGTGTCCCCCCCCCCCCTACTGCAAAGCCTCCAGCCCCCCATAATGCCCCCAACCTCCAACAATGTCCCACCATGCCCCCTTAACCTCCCAGCCTACTGCAGAGCCTCCAAACCTCATAATGCCCCCAACCTCCCACAATGCCCTTTTAACCACCCACTGTGTCACCCAGCCCACTGCAGTACCCACCCTTAGCCTACTGCAGAGCCACCAGCCCCCCATAGTGTTCCCAACTTCCAAAAATGTCCCACAATGCCCTCTTAACTCTTCCACTGTATCACCCAACCCATTAAGGTGCCCCCCCCCCCCCCAGCCTACTGCAGAGCCACCCATAGTGTACGCAACTTCCAAAAATGTCCCACACTGCCACCTCAACCTCACACTGTGCTAACCAGCCCCCTGCAGTGCCCTCCAGCCTACTACAGAGCCTCCAGCCCTTCATAATGCCCCCAATCTCCAACAATGTCTCACAATGCCCCCTTAACCCCCCACTGTGTCACCCAGCCTGCTGCAGTGCCCCCCAGCCTACTGCAGAGCTACCAGCTCCCTATAGTGCCCCCAATCTCCAACAATGTCTCATAATGCCCCCTTAACCCCCCACTGTGTCACCCAGCCTGCTGCAGTGCTTCCAGCCCTCCACAATGTGTCCAACAATGTCTCATAATGCTCCCTTAACCCCCCACTGTGTCAGCCAGCCCGCTGCAGTGCCCTCCAGCGTACTGCAGAGCTACCAGCCCCCCATAGTGCCCCCAACTTCCAACAATGTCTCACAATGCCCCCTTAATCCCCCACTGTCACCCAGCCTGCTACAGTACCCCCCTCCAGCCTACTGCAGAGCCACTAGCCCCCACAGTGCCTCTGACAATGTCCCACAGTGTCCCCCACCCCCTCCAGTTCCCCCAGAGTACCCATAAAAAAGACGCCAACCTTCACAGTTTATTTTTCCAGTCCCCTCCAGAAATCTTATATCTCTATGGAGCCGCTAAGTCTGCTGCAGAGGCCCCTAACGCCCTCCGAACCCCCCCCCCCCCCTTAGTAACTCCACCCCATCTAGAACCCCTCTAACATTTCAATCCAAATTTTTCAATCCCATACGTTCCTTGTGAGTATATAGCATACTTTTTTTTTTTTTTTTTTTTTACCGTTTGGGCATGGAAAGCTTTCAGGGTCTCAATGCATTTCTGCAAAGATCAAACTATAGCATGATAATCAGTCATGTGATGGGAGTCAAAAATGTTGGTTCCTCAATGCATTCCTCTGTATTTAAACTTTTTATACGGGATCTGGCTACTGGGATCCCTATGGGTGTTTCATGTCAGTAGATACCGAAAAGAGCATATTGTTTGAGAAAAACCTTGTCTGAAAGATTTGCAGCGGATGATCAAGGCACCATCAACGATGCAAACAATGCATAGAAATTAGGGTTTTAAAACATATATTGATGAGAAAATTGTATTACAGCTTTATTTTTTATTTATTTTTTTAGCGGGCTTTTAATGCAACGTCCTTCTTGCGCCATATCACTAAAATGGGTCAAAGTGCTGAAGTAGATACTGATGATAACGCAGGGGAGGCGGTCCAGGAGGAGAAAGATAAATGGTGATTGGAGGTAAGAAACGGATACAAGAATTAATATTTTCACCTTTAGACCCCTTTCACACTGGGGCGCTTTGCAGGCGCTATAACGCTAAAAATATCGTCTCCAAAGTGCTCTGCTGTCTTTCACACTGGAGCGGTGCGCTGGCAGGACGCAAAAAAAAAAGACCTGCTAGCAGCATCTTTGTAGGAGCGGTGTATATGTTTCCCATATGCTGAAAGTATGGTCAATAATTACAATGCGCGAAGGGAGCGGGCCAAGTGAAGTGTTTTTATTGAAAAGTTTCTGCAATGACACAAACACATGATCTATAGATTGGGTAGCAACTGCTATTGTGTTCATACAAAATAATACACATCTATATCTATGATAACATTCACATATACAGGAATAATGTCCTCATAGAAAATAATAAACAATTGTACATTTTACTTTCTCCATTAGCCGAACTATAATCCTTTTTTATATGGGGTACCTGATTTTGACATCCCTTACACTCTCCCCCACAAAATGTTATGTCGTCCCAGACATACGCAGATTAGAGTATAAGAACCATTCCTTTCCCCATCTCACACTAATCATAGGGAGCCAAGGTTAAGTAGTAATCTAATTACTGGAGGGACCATCCTCCCTGCGACATCTACTCCCAGTTATGTCACAGCTTCCCACTAGGTCCAGAGCGCTCATGTACCTGGTGAGATAATGTTGCATATAGCCAACTACGGTAAGTAGTAAGCCTCTACAACACAGGTTTGTGCAGGTTATTGAAAAGATGAAGTGTGATGGGGCAATACGGGACACCTTACTTCTGTTCTTTTTCCAATAAGCTAGAATACCCATGGTACCAATTCAATACAGTGTAACCACCCAATACTCTCTACCCATTTGTTGTTGGCCGACTTTATCTTAACTACCTAGTCCCATCACTTAAAGCTATTTTTGCTTTACCTGGAATCTCTGCAGTGAGAGTGCAAGACATTTTGAAAACACAGAAAATAACACCTAACATCTTTGACATAAGTAAACAGGTCGAACATAGTAAACATTATTTGGCCGTTGCATAATAGACATGACTACTTTTTTACCAGCTTCAGCAAAACAATCTGGGCTTAAATACTAGCTAGGGCAAACAGGTGGGGTATGAATAATGTATATGACCTGTACAGCTACATTTCGGGCAACACTACTGGTTTGACCCAAAGTGTCATACATCAGAACCTTTGGTTGTCTCCTGTTCCTGCTGGACTGGATCCTGCATAGAGGAAGGGCATCTGAAACGTCCTCATGCTTGCCTTTTACGGTCAGCTGTCTCTGTTGGCTTTCCTGGTGAAGGACTTTCTTCTTCTATATCCCCTGGTGAACATACAGTTTGTTCGGGCTGATCCACAGGCTTGTCCTCTGTAGTTTCATCTGTAACTTCCACTGTAGCTTCTTCTGTACTTTCCTCTGTATCTTCCTTACTCGTTTCAAGCTGACAAGGGTAAAACTCTGCTGCTTCTGGAAGACGCTATGTCTTCCCTTGTGTAGTCTCTCTGAGTTACAAGAATAAACGATCTCCATTGTTCATGTTCATGGTCAGATTCATCTTCTGATACTCCCTCAGATATCTGCTGTGCAGATAGTTGAGTAGTCTTTTGAACTCTGCCTTGTGTTATGGCACTGGGTCTGTCGGGTATCTTCTGACCTTGGTCGACGGGTAGGTAATCACATGGCAATAGCAAATTGTGGTGTAGAATCCTTGTTCGGCCTTTCCCAATTTCTGTCTTGACCTTGTACACTGCACTGCATCGTCACATTTTCTCCTAAGTACAACATGTATGGCATCTCCCCAGAATGATCTGTTTTCCTAGTCCTCTTCTTTCAGTAAGTTTTCTTGCAAGAACTCTGCTGCCAGGTGAGAGTTTAACTCCATGAGTCTTCTTGTTATAGTGTTCTTTTCCTTTTTGTGCAGCTTGAGTAGCTACCTTTGAAGCAACCTGATAGGCCTTAGTCATCCTATCTGTCCACATTTTCACATACTCGGAGTGAGTCTTGTATTTTTCCGTTACTGGAGTGTCAAACATGATATCTATGCTGCATCTATGGGTAATCTTGGGGACCTTTCCGAACAGTAGAAAGAATGGAGAATATCCCGTAGCTTCACTCTTGGTGCAACTGTATGCATGTACTATCTGTGCAAGTGAACTTTTCCAGTCTTTCTTGGAAGCTGGCGACATGGTCCGAAGCATAGACAACAGGGTACGATTAAATCTTTCACGTTGTCTTCTGGATGATATGGAGTTGTGTGAGAGTTCTGGATGTGGCAGTCCTTCCCTAATGCCAAGAACAATTGGTTTTCAAATTCCTTACCCATGTCATGGTGAATTCTGGTAGGAAATCCAAACTTCAAGACAAAGTCACTGAATATCTTGTCGGCAACAGTCTTTGCTGACTTGTTTTTGGTTGTGTAGGCCTGAGAAAAATTGGTGAAATGGTCGATTACCACTAATATGTACTCATAACCTCCTTTACAAGTCTTGAGATGGAGAAAATCGATACAGACCAACTCAAAAGTGTAAGTGGTGGCAATGTTGTTCAATGGAGCTCTAGTACGCTTATGTGTGCATTTGTCATTCAGACAAGTGCTCTGGCGGTTGATGTATTGCTCAGCGTCCCTCTTCATATGTGGCCAAAATAATCTTTCTCTGATCAAGTTTGCAGTCCTTTCAACTCCTAAGTGTCCCATTTCTTTGTGTAATTCTTTCAACACCAATTGATGATACAACTTGGGAAATACTAGTTGAGAACCTGATGTTTCATCTTCATCGAGGTATAATTTGGTCCATTTTTTCATTAGTATGAGGAGATCGATCGGTCCACCTTGTCATTCCTGTTTTGATGGGAACCTGTTTTGGCTCTTGTACTTCCACACTGGGCCAATCACAGAGTCTTTTCTTTGGGCTGTCCTTATGGTCCCTTTGGGTTTTTGAGCTACCTTCTTTTCGGTACCATCTATTGTTGACGTTATATTGGCAATGGTTATTGGACACATCCAAGGCATTTCTTCTTTCTGATGTACTTGAAGTGTTTGGGTTATGCACCCGATAATTTGGGGGTCCACTTCTTGCGAACACTGAGGCATTTATTGTTCAGGACTTAATGGCATACATGAAAGTACATCCCCATCTGCATTTCTCTTTCCTGGACCACACTTGATGGTGAAATTAAAATCAGCTAATTCTGCAACCCATCGATGGCCTGTTGTATTTAGTTTAACCGTAGTGAGGACATAAGTTACAGGGTTATTGTCATAAATACTACAAAGGATGGACAGTAGTATAGGTAGTCTCGAAACCTATCACATATGGCCCACTTCATCGCTAGGAACTCTAGTTTCCCAGAATGCATTTGATAGTTCTTCTCGGCAGGTGTTAGCGTTCTAGATCCATAAGCAACTACCTTTTAACTTTTTCTCCTGCTCTTGGTACAACACAGCTCCTAGTCCTTCGGTGCAGAACAAAGGATTTGCTGTAGTCAGGATAACCCATCATTGGAGGATGAGATAACACCTCAATAAGCTGGTTTAGCACTACCTGATGTTGGTCAGTCTAGACTATAGACCGATGGGAGGGTAGTTGACCTCTTAGCTTTGGTGGCTTCTTCTTCCTGGACTGGCTAGTTTGTGCTGATGTTGTGTCCACTGACAGGAATTCATAGAGGGGTTTTGCAACTCTGGAAAAGTTTGGACGTAAGGGCAATAGTAGCAAATGAATCCTAGTAGTTTCCATGCTGTATTGAAATTCAGCTGGTGCAGAGCTAAGGCCAAAGGGTATTCGGATCCACTCATACAGACCCCAGGGTGTGATGAAGGCAGTCAGTGGCTGACTGGATTCTTCCACAAGTCCTTGATAGTAGGCTTTCCCTTGGTCTAGCACAGAAAACCATGAACTTCCTCCTAGGCTGTCCAGCATGTCTGGAATACTAGGGATTGGATGGGGGTCAGGGATGGACTTCTGGTTCAATTCCCTGTAGTCGCAACACAGCCTTAAACTACCGTCCTTTCTTACGCACACAATGGGTGATGAGTATGAAGATTTTTACTCTGCAATCCACCCGCGGTTCAGCAGATCCAGCAGGTACTCTCTCACTTCTTGGTGCAGTGGTTTCGGTCAAGACATGTAAGTTCTCCTAACTGGTGTGTTGTCTATGAGGCGAAGTTGAAATTGTAGTGAAGGAATACATCCTACCTCAGAGTCATCTTTGGCAAAAGCATTGCATTCCTCCCTTAACATTGTCTTTACTACCTGTTGATCCTCTTCTGGTAGGTGTTCGATAGGCACTGGTGGATCAGAGTGTTCCCGATTTAGCATTGCTTACCAGTGACTGACTGGTGTTTAGGTTATCCACTCGACCTTCCGGTCCTGGTCTGGATGTCTGTAGCTGATGAGTTACTGAGTGAGTGGCCACACTCACTGATTGTTTCAGTTTCACCTGAGCTGAGTATGTTGTCTTTATGGGCTCGAGGCACCCCATCGTAGTCTGACCTGGTAAAATAATGTCCCCCTTAGTTGTGTTCCAAACTGGGATGGATAGTTTGTAAAATTGTCACTTTTGGAGTGATATTAATGTCTCACTGATATGGAGTCCATCAGGCAAATGATAGGCCTAATCAGGTGTAAACAAAACTGTTTGTTCTGGCAATACTGGTTTGGCATGAGCTCTACACCTGAGATATGTCAGTGTTTGCTGGAATTCTTTGGCTCTTAGTACCAGTCTTTAGTGTAGTACCACCGGATTCTCTGTGATTTACTTGTAGTAGATTTACAAGGATCACCTATTTCACAGTTCACAATGCACCTTCTTCCAACGAGACTCAGTAACTTGCTGTTTTGTCTCATGGTAACTCTATCCACGTGAGTTGGTACTTTCTCAGCCACCTGGTAGGACATTTGGTTATGGCGGTTGGGTATCCTTTGAAAGAGATCTGGGTTCACCCTTCCAGCCGTGGCACTGGTGGTGATTTGAGAGCTTGTTGATTTGCTACTGACAAGTTCTAGCACAGGTTACTGTCGGTCCCTTGACAGCAACCCTCTCCCGTTTAACTGGTTGGTTCTGGTCGTTTTGCAGTATCTCGCTAAGTGTCCAGATTGACCACAGTTAAAACAATGGTCACAGGCCGTTCTCTGACCAATTCTTTTACAAGATTATCTGTACACATATATAGTAATAATATTCCAACCGAAGTCACAAACAATACCACTATATTAACAGCGCTACTAGTAAATCCGATAATCCACAGTAGTATAAAATAAAACTTTATAACCATAAATTTAAAAGAAATAGAAAAAGTCCATAAAGTCCCAAAGCAGGTAATTCTTGAAGTGCAGAATAGTGCTGCATGAAGTCCCCCTAGCGCTGTTAATATAGTGGTATTGTTTGTGACTTTGGTTGGAATATTATTACTATATATGTGTACAGATAATATTTATGATTATAACAGCAGCTTCATTAGGTAGTTCTCCACTGAGCGCATGGATCAGTGATATATATATATTGATATACTATATCAGTGATATTTGTATTATTCTTTTACAAGATTGACAACATCCATTGCTCCTGCCCACTGTTACCTGAGGTCCTCTGAATTCACGATCTCTTCGAGTTCTCAAACCTTGGAGGAGTGTTTTCATCTCTATCATCTCTTTTTGCATCTGGAGCATCAGCATTTCCTGTTCTGATTTGTTCTTTGACAGCTTTTGGATAGTTGGGCTACTTGCTTGTGGTGGGGACCAAGATATGGTGTTGGCAGTTGTTGTCAGGACATCTGGTCCCTGAGGACACTGTAAAACATTGGACTGACACTTTTTCCCTTTCATCAAATTGCTGAGCTGAGCTTTCTTTTGCTTCTGTTCCCTTTCCATCTCCATATTAGTGGCTTCATACATTTTCTCTATGAGCACCTCATCTGGAATGGAAGGAATGTCTAAATACTGCTTTAATTGAAACTTGATGTGGTCACTTCTCCAGTCCAGTACCCACTGGCCTTAGGAATTTCTTTTGTATCAGCTCAGTCCTGAAGTGTCCTTCCGAGCCTTCTCCTTCTGAGACAAAAAACAGGTGGTCCTTCAACTAAATAGCTCTGAACAGAAAATTCCTTATTATTCTGTGAGATGTTTATCAGTTGTTGGTACAATTTAGAAGCATTTTCCTCCTTGTAATGGCTTTTTAGGATTCTCCTAAGTTGCACTAGGGTTAGTCCATTCTTCATTTCCAGCATACCTCTGAAACTTAGGCCGGGACTAATGGCTTTTACCACAGCTTCCACAATCTCGGGCTCGGGATACCCTTTTTGTAGTCCCATGTCGATCTGGTGCATGAGGTTTGTATAAGACAGTTTGTCTTTCTGTTCCTTTTCACCTATCTGACCAGCAACCTTAAAGTCCTTCCTGATTGTCACCTCTGGCAAGTTACCATGGTGAAGTCTCTGAGTATCTGGAATATGTTCTTGTTTTAGATGACTGTCACTCGACTCCTTGCCTTTAATGCTCAGCTCTTTTATCTGTTCCACGATCATTCTGGAGGTTTCCTAGAACTTCTCTTGCATAGTATGATATTGTCGTTTCAAATCGGTTAATTGCTGTTCCGGTTGGGGGGGCCTTTTTCACTGATGTTTGGTGCTTCAGTATTTTCCCTCTTCTTTTCTAGCTCACAGATGAATCTCTTCGTTGCTTGGAGAAATTGTGTCACTGCCTCTTCACTTTCAGTCTCGACCAGTTCATCTATCACCTCATTGACTATCCGCATGTAGTGGCACCAGGTTTTTCCTTTCGCCATACTTGCTTTGGAGGCCTTGATAAACTGGCAAGTCTCAATGAGATTACCGACTGTCATGTGAATTAGGTGCCCACTGATTTTGTCTTGCAACTTTTCTATATCCATCTGTATACGATTCCTGTGCAGCAACTGTTAATATCCTAATCTCCTTTCAGCTTTCGCTATGGACAGTGTAACTGCTCTTTTCCACTTCCGTGACCCTTTTGCATTTTCTTCACCTGGCCCCACATTGGGCACCAATTTTATTGCATATATGCTGAAAATATGGTCAATAATTCCAATGTGCGAAGGGAGCAGGCTGGGTGAAACCAGAAGTGTTTTTATTGAAAAGTTTCTGCAATGACACAAACACATGACCTTCAGACTGATAGACTGGGTAGCTACTGCTATTATGTTCATACAAAATAATACACATATCTATAATAATAATAACATTCACATATACAGGAATAATGTTCTCATAGAAAATAATAAACAATTGTACGTGTTGCGATGTTAATCACACAGCAGCCTTTACTGAACAAATGGATGTCAATTAAATCACTTTCACCCTGTTTATAGCCTTAAACATGTTCCCTCTTACCTGCAATGACACAAACACATAACCTTCAGACTGATAGACTGGGTAGTAACTACTATTGTGTTCCCATCAGAAACAAAGGTCAGTCTTTTGGTTCCACTTCTTATTAGCAAAGGTCCCATTAGAATGTGCATTATGTCATTCAGGCTTTTCACTCTATGCTGCCATCTACTGGTGATTTAATAGAAATGCCATGAGTTTTACTTTCTCCATTAGCAGAACTATAATCCTTTTTTATATGGGGTACCTGATTTTGACATCCCTTACATATACACAGCTCCTAAACTGCTCCTGCCCATTGAAATCAATGGGGGAGCGTGGCTATACCGCTGGAATAGCACTTTGCAGTGTTTTTAACCCTTTCTCGTCCGCTAGCGGGGAGGGTAAAAGCGGCCCGCTAACGGTGCGAAATTGACGGTAAATCGCCGCTAAAAATAGCTGCGTTTTACCGCCGATGCACCCAGTGTGAACGTAGCCTAAAACTGCCAATGCCTCTGATGTGATCTGCTACACTGTTGTTAGCTATCTCTGATGACTACGCAACACCTCCCCCCCTGATTTGATGGATAAGAGGAGAGAGGGGGTGTTTGTAGTTCTGTCCTAGAGGGACAATGCTGCTGGCAATTTTGTTTACAAAACAGTATTTTTTTACTAGAAAATTACTTGTAACCCCCAAACAGTATATATATATTTTTTTTAGCAGACTCTAGGGAAAAAAATGTTGATTGTTGCAATCTTTTAATGTCACACGGTATTTGCGCAGCAGTTTTTCAAAAGCTATTTTTCTGGGGAAAAAATACACTTTAACCACTTCAATACAGGGCACCCCCCTCCTGCCCAGGCCAATTATAAGCTTTCAGCTCTGTTGCTGTTTAAATGACAATTGCGCTGTCATACTACACTGTATCCAAACAACATTTGTATCATTTGTTCCCACAAATAGAGCTTTATTTTGATGGTATTTGATCACCTCTGTGGTTTTTATTTTTTGCTAAACAAAAAAAAAAAAGACCAAAAATTTGGCAACAAATTTTTTTTTCTTTGTTTCTCTTAGAACATTTTGTAAATAAGTATGTTTTCTCCTTGACTGATGAGGCTGCACTAATGAGCACAAATGACGTGACACCAACGAGGAGGCACTGATGATGGGCACTGATATGCGACATTGATGGGCACTGATGAGCACGGATGAGGTGACACCAATGAGGTGGCACTGATGGGCACGGATAGGTGGCACTCATAGGCGGCACAGTTGGACACTCATAGGAGGCACGGATGGGCACTCATAGGCAGCACAGATGGGCACTAAAAGGAGGCACCGATAGGTGGCACTGATAGGTAGCACTGATTTACACTGATAGATGGCACTGATTGGCATCACTGATTATTAAGCACTGGTAGGTATTGCTGGCGGGCACTGATTGGCATTATGTGTGGGCACACATTGGCATTATGTGTGGGCACACATTGCCACCCATGGCCACCAAGGATGCCTTACCTGGTGGTCATCTTCCTTTTCCTGTTTACATTGTGATCAGCCGTGATTGGACACGGCTGATCATGTTGTAAAGTGTCTCCATCAGAGACTCTTTACCTAGAACGGAGTTGCGGTGTGTCAGACTGACATGCCGCCACAACAATAATCGGCGCGATGTGTGCCCCCGGGGGCGCGCAGCGTCTTGTTATCCTGACCATATCATATGACGTCCGGTCAGGATATCGCAACCACTTTGCCAGTGTCATTTTGCTATATAGCGGGCGGCAAGTGGTTAATGAATTAGAAAAAAAACACCATATATATACCCCATTTTTTATTTATTTTTTAATATGAAAGTTTATATTACGCCGAGTAAATAGATACCTAACATGTCATGCTTTAAAATTGTGCACGCTCGTAGAATGGTGAAAAACTGCTGGACTTACAAATCTCCATAGTTGTTGCTTTAACTATGGACTTAACCACTTGCCGCCCGCCCTATTACAAATAGACGGCGGCAAAGTGGTTTCATAATCTTAACCGGACGTCATATGACGTGATCAGGATTATGAGCCGCTGTGCGCCCCCGGGGGCGCGCATCGCGGCGATCGTTGTTGCGGGGTGTCAGTCTGACACCCGGCAACTACGATCACGGTAAAGAGTCTCCGACGGAGACTCTTTACCACGTGATCAGCCGTGTCCAATCACGGCTGATCACAGTGTAAATGGGAAGAGCCGGTGATCGACTTTTCCTCACTCGCGTCTGTCAGACGTGAGTAGAGAAGAGCCGATCGGCTGCTCCTCTGACAGGGGGGGTCTGTGCTGATCGATTATCAGCACAGCCCCCCCGAGGATGCCCACACTGGACCACCAGGGACGCCACCAGACCACCAGGGATGCCCAGCAGAGGTAATCCTCCCTAGACCACCAGGGATGCCAGTCAGGCACAATGGATGCCAATCAGTGCCCATAATGGATGGCAATCAGTGCCCACAATGGGCATCACTGATTGGCATGCATTATTGTTTGGCACTGATTGGCATCCATTAGTACAGTATAACACCTGTGTTGCTAATGAGTGCCCACCTGTGTTGCTAATGAGTGCCCACCTGTGCTGCTAATGAGTGCCCACCTGTGCCGCTAATGAGTGCCCACCTGTGCCACCTATCAGTGCCCACCTGTGCCGCCTATCAGTGCCCACCCATGCCCATCTGTGCCGCCTACCAATGCCCATCTGTGCCGCCTACCCATGCCCATCTGTGCCGCCCATCCATGCCAATCCGTGCCAGCTATCAGTGCCAATTTGTGCCACCTATCAGTGTCCATCCGTGTCGCCCATCCGTGTCGCCTATCCGTGTCGCCTATCAGTGTCGCCTATCAGTGTCGCCTATCAGTGCCGCCTATCAGTGCCGCCTATCAGTGTCCATCAATGCCACCTCATCAGTGCCACTTCATTGGTGCCCATCAGTGCCGCCTTATCAGTGCCCATCAGTGTAGCCCCATCAGTGCCCATCCGTGAAGGAGAAAACGTACTTATTTACAAAGTTTTGAAACTGAAACAAAAAAAAAACATTTTTTTTTTCAAAATTTTCGGTATTTTTTTATTTGTAGCACAAAAAATAAAAACCGCAGAGGTGATCAAATACCACCAAAAAAAAGCTCTATTTGTGGGAAAAAAATGATAAAAATGTCATTTGGGTACAGTGTAGCATGACCGCGCAATTGTCATTCAAAGTGCGACAGCGCTGAAAGCTCAAAATTGGTCTGGGCAGGAAGGTGTTTAAGTGCCCTGTATTGAAGTGGTTAAGGACCAGGCCTATTTTTCAAACTTGGTGTTTACAAGTTAAAATCATTTTTTTTGCTAGAAAATAACTTGGAACCCCCAAACATTTTATCTATATATCTATATATCTATATATATCTATATATATATATATATATATATATATATATATATATATATATATATATATATATATATATTATTTAATTTTTATTTTTCAGACACCTTAGAAAATAAAATGGCGGTAAAATGGAAAATATATATATATATTTTTTTTAATTAAAAAATGGGATAGCAGTAAAGTTAGCCCAATTTTTTTTTATATTGTAAAAGATAATGTTAAACCAAGTAAATTAATACCCAACATGTTACGCTTCAAAATTGCGCCCGCTCATGGAATGGCGACACAAATTTTGACTCTTAAAAATCTCTATAGGCGACATTTAAAAATGTCCACAGGTTACCAGTTTTGAGTTAGAGTTCCTCACATGTGTGGTTTAAACACCGTTTTCATATGCGGGTGCGACTTACATATGCGTTCGCTTCTGCGCACGAGCTTGGCAGGACGAGGTGCTTTAAATTATTATTATTTTTTATTATTATTTATTTTCATTTTTATTTTTACACTGTGCATGATACAGGAGATGGCCAGAGACTGCACACATGATACAGGAGACTTTTGGAGACTGTGAACATTCTATAGGAGTTATTGGGCAGTGGGACATGCTTCAAGAGATGCAGACTTGGAGGCACATTCCATGAGATTGCTAGAGATCACTGCTACAAGAGGGAAATGGGGAGACACATATGAATGAGGCCTTACAAATAGTTCCAGAGGGCCTCAAATTGGACATCAGGGGTTTAGATATACTTTAATTAGGTCTGGCAATTACGTGCTTGATTCACGTGTCGGTCTCTTGTAGAGCCTTAATGAGTCTCTGCGAGCATATGGGGGTTGCTGAGCCTCTTTCAGACAAGATTCATGAACCGACACAATCCACGGTAGCCTACACACAATCGGGAAATGGGTTGGCTGCAGTTCCAATACATAAACATGAATGCTTCATGAGGTTTATTGAGATCTTTCATGTGCACAAATATAAACTAGCATGCTTTATATGCCAAGCCTTGTTTTTACTTCCTTTCTGGCCCAGAGATCATCTATCATTGATGAGACTGAAGCCTATCCATTCATTGTGGCGCTGGCATGACGCTGGCTCATAGTGTACTAATGAGCCTTCTCATTATGAATGTTGAAACCAAATATTACTGCGCTATGGGAAACCTGATAGAATTAAGGGGAACGCCAGCACCCCCCTTATATCCAAAAGGATATAATAATGCAGATAAATATACACTATATTGTCAAGGATATTGGGACGCCTGCCTTTACACACACATGAACTTTAATGGCATCCCAGTCTTAGTCCGTAGGGTTCAATATTGAGTTGGCCCACCCTTTCCAGCTATAACAGGTTCAGCTCTTCTGGGAAGGCTGTCCACAAGGTTTAGGAGTGTGTCTATGGTAATTTTTGACCATTCTTCCAGAAGCGCATTTATGAGGTCAGGCACTGATGTTGGACGAGAAGGCCTGGCTCGCAGTCACCATTCTAATTCATACTAAAGGTGTTCTATTGGGTTGAGGCTAGTCAAGTTCCTCCACCACAAACTCGTTCATCCGGGTCTCTTGTGTATAATGACACGGTTTGACCAGTTTCAGTGCAGGGTATGGAGTAACTGTACAGCAGAAAACTACTTGGTTATTTTCAATGTTTTGTTCCTTACTATAGTGATCATATAGAAGATATTATGTAAAGAATGTGAGTTTTGTCCTTTGTCCACATTGTATTGCCTTTAGGTTCTTTAATGACTTTGCTGACTTTAATTCCTCTTTCTATTAACAGCTGGAAAATGAAGACTTGACTTCTGGAGTCCCCCCATATCAGGGATCTCCATGTCAGGCACTACACCCTTGCATGAGCTTGTGGTGACACCTGTCTGCATGATGCCTAAAGCGGCCAATGGCTGTTCTTCCCTTAGCCCACCACGGCCCCACTTCAAACCCTCCTCCCCGTTCCTCCAGCTGGCCACGGTTCATTGAGAAGTTCTTGAGATGGAGTACAAAAGGCTGCTTCCATATGGTTCGTCCCCCACTACCTCCTCATTCAAAGGGCCATAAACAGACATGGACTTAGATGATCGCTCACTGGTTGTGTTGTGTTGAAGTCCTCTGTCGTAATGAATAATGCTGAGGATGGCCATGGGATGCAAAACCTGAGGATAATACGTTGGCCCATTAGAGTTACACCATTGTCCTTTTTCACACACCAACATATTTTTCCACCTCATTTTCTTAAAACTTTTACATTTATATAGATATGAAAATTATGTTCTTTAACGCTATTGTTTTGTTTTTATTGCCCTCGCGTTAATGGGGCATTATGAGATCTTGTGCAAGTATGAGCCATATCAGTTGTCCCAGAGATTTCATTTCCAATTTTGCCTAAACTCCACCACTTATTTGGACCTTATGTTATCACCTTCTACAACTCCATGTCCATACTTAAGTTGTTTTTAAGTCAACCATCCCATCAGTCAAAAATAAATAAATAAAGTATATCCTCTAAGTTTGGAGGTTGCAGAAGATGATGTATATCCCAGTACGGGAAATCTTTGTCCCAAGGGCAAGCGAAAGTTATGTTCTTAAGTGGCTGACTGGAAGGTGGAAGAAAAGATGCCACGAGAATGGTGGATTGGGACCTGGAAGGCTGGGAAGACCCTGAGCTGAATTGTATTTGGATTTGGATGTATTGGCTGTTTACCTTCTAGTGGAAATATGTCTCACTTCATTGTGAACCCTTGGATCTTTGTGACAAATCACGGACCTTGTGCTCCTCCTGTTGTCAATATGATGTAACGATGCTGCTGACGTTCGGTTGGAGGAGACACTGTTATAAAAAAAAAAAGAACAAATGATAACAGTCAAAGGATAGTTTGTGGACTCACCGAC
Organism: Lithobates pipiens; assembly: GCF_037356315.1. Taxonomy (NCBI): domain Eukaryota; kingdom Metazoa; phylum Chordata; class Amphibia; order Anura; family Ranidae; genus Lithobates; species Lithobates pipiens. Next base: position 170,725,170 of record NW_027507685.1, on the reverse strand, counting down.
ACTCATCAAATTCCCCTTTCCCTTGTGGAGATGTGCCAAAATTTTGAAAGTGTGCTTAGGCTTCTGGTGTCATTATGAAACAAAACTAGTTATCAGTGTATTAGGACCGTGGTTTATTTTCTCAAAGAGTGTACTCTTGTGATTTAACTGTATTACATTAAATACAATTGCTGACCAGAAGATCTTGCATGGAAATGTCTTTAGTTTGTTCTTAATATTCTCTTAAATTCTAAACCTCCAAGCTAACCTGTCAAGTTGAGTGAAACAGGATGGCTCTGGTTGCGTCTACGTCATTACTATATAAGGGCTGTCTATAAGAACGCTACCATATATAAGTGTACATATGATGGACCTTTGTTATTATTTAAGAATAACAAAAGATAAGAAAAACCACTGAGCATTGAGAGTAATTGCTATAAAATTAAATATATGTATAGTGAAGTGTGACCTTGTTAGGATGGTGTACTTTTGCAGAATTTTGCAAACAAAAGCTGGTTAGTTTAAAAGCTCCTCAAGACAAAATGGTAACTTGTATGCCATTTTTCAGAAGCGGGGGGGGTTACATCTGTACTTATAGCCCCCCAATTCCCCCCCAAACACACACACACACACACACACGTGTCTGTAGACAGATGTAGTTTGGCCTCCCAAGGGTAGCACATCATAAGGAGGCTTAAGCATCAGCTTTAGGGTGCTAAGATAGACATAGCTCCCAACTGTCCCTGATTTCGAGGGATTGTCCCTGATTTGGAGCAATGTCCCTTGTACATTTTAAGAGCCAATATAAAGGAATAGTAGTGGTAAAAAAAAAGCACTTGTGGATTTAATTAACCTTTTTTTGGTTATGTCCCCTTTAAGGGGTGTGGCAGAGGGCATGCCCTATGCCTACATATGTTTGCTAGGAGGTGTCCCTCATTCCCATCTCAAGATGTTAGGAGGTATGGGATAGGGCCAGGCAGCAGTGATGGATGGTGCTCAATATTTGGGGAGGGGGGCGGCAAACTAATGGCACCCACCATGTCCTAAGACTCCCTGGCCAATCCGGTCTCAGGACCCGCTTCCCGATTGGCCGGGAGGAGAATATTAATTTGCTATTGTCACACAACTGGGTGAGCTTGGGGCACAGAGCTTTGTGCCCAAAGCCCACCCTTTTTTGAAGCCAATTAGAGCCTCAGGCTCTAATCCTGTGCTTAAAAAAAACAACTCATAGAAATCCAAGCATCCATGGATTAGGGGGCAGCCACTGGTGGGCCATAAAATCTCAATCCCCTGCCTTGCTGGGCATTCAGATTTTTACAGTGCTGCAGCCATTTGCATTATTACACATAGTGTGTCGGCTTTCATGTGGAAGTGATACAAGCGGCTGTGAAGTAGTCTATCAATTCCACGACCACTGCCGCGATGTGCCACCTTTTCCCTCGCCATGTTCACCGGCCTTCGCTGTCCCACCTGTGTGCCCAGTGTTGTCATGGCAGGTGTCGCTGGGAAGGGGCGGCATGAGCTCAGAAGACCTCCATACCCTCAGCCTCCCTCTTGTACACAGACCAGGAAGTGACTTGTATGACGTCACTTCCTGGAATGGAGATGTCATTCTCCAGGATCGTGCTGGGGGAAGCAGCTGATGGAACAAGGGTCTGTGTTACATCAGCTGCAGTGGATTAGAGGAGAGACATCAAGGGTCTAATAGAACCTGGGTGTCTCAATAAAGAGAACCTATCTCCTATTTTACATAGGGGGCTATTGGTCCCCTATGTCAGTGTTTCTCAACCTTTTTTCAGTTAAGGCCTTTAAAAATTATGGACAGTCTCGAGGCACCCCATTCTAAAATGTAAAAACTATTCTAATGCCCCATACACACAGTCGGATTTTCCGAAGGAAAATGTTCGATGGGAGCTTGCTGTCGGAAATTCTGCCCGCGTGTAGGCTCCATCAGACATTTTCCATCAGAATTTCTGTCACACAAAATTTGAGATCTGGATCTCAAATTTTTCAACAACAAAATCTGTTGTCGTAAATTCCGATCATTGTACACAATTCCGACGCACAAAGTTCCATGTAGAAGAGCCACACTTGCTATGGAACTTAATTTTTCTCAGCTTGTCATACGTGTTGTACGTTACTGCGTTCTTGACGTTCGGAATTTCCGAAAAGATTTGTGTGACTGTGTGTATGCAAGACCAGTTTGAGCCAACATCCGTCTGAAAAAATCCATGGATTTTGTTGTCGGAATGTCCGATCAATATCCGATTGTGTGTACGGGGCAAAATAGTTTTACATAACGTAGCAACATCCACACAAGTAGGACACCCAACATTAGAGGTGATTTATTCTTCTGAAGCAAACTTTTGCAAACTGGTACTGACTAGTATTCCAATGTTTCTCTGCCTCAGTTTTTCACCATCACTCAGTTAATGTGACCCCAACTGACATTCTCCATATCAACTGATGATATAATTGGTCGTTAGGACACCAGCAGCTAGAAGGTTGTAATGGTGCACAATGAAAACCCGTGGCTTTGTGTAACTAAAAGGCAGGTTTTATTCACACGTCGGCTTGAATACAATTTTTGGGCAATTTTAGGCATTTTGCCAAGGCACTTCTGTTGAAAAAGGCCGCTAATTTATTTTAAAAAAAATTTATGAGCCCCCCTACAAACACACCTGCAAAAAAAAGCATACATTGGGTCACCTACATATTAAAATGACGATTGCCGTGCACACCAGAGTGAGAGCCAAGAGTTAAACTGCATGCAATTTTAAGGTTTGACTTGGGTATCTACTTGGCACAACCTCATCTTTTATATTTTACCCCAAAAAAATTGGGTAATAAATTGCATTCATGTGCCCAGAAATAAATGTATTTTTTACTGAAATGTTGCCTTTCATAAACAGTTGCGTTAATATTGTGCAAATATAAAAAAAACTACCAACATTTTATTCTCTAGAGTGTCTGCTTTCAAAAAAATAAAAATAATATTTTGAGGGTTTTATAATCTTCAGGGGTAAAATGATTTTTAAAACACGTAAACAAAAAATTCAAAAATTTAATAAATGGCCCCAGGACTGCTCCAGGACTGCTGTTGTGGAGGGGGTAGCGGCAAAATGCACATTCGCCTAAAACAAAAAACCTTGCAATGGCCCTGCTGTGCAGAGGACATGGGGAGCCTATGGTCCTCTGAGACCTCATAGGTGTCATCAGGGGAGCCACTGTCCAATTGGACACCGCTGCTCTGGTTGACCCCCAAAATCATCTTTAGTGTGAGCAGTGCTTATAAATAACACTGCCATCTTCTTCGATTGGCGTGCATTTTGTGAGTGGTTAGGTCGGAGACAGAACCCCCGCTGGTTAGGGGCAGCATAGGGACAAGTTCCTGTAGAGGAGAGACCAATTAAGAACTGGCACTGTGCCTTGGATAGTAGCCCTTCCTGTTCCATGTGCCTGTAGCAGTCTGCCTTCCAGTCACCTGCTCTGTCAGGTATCAACCTAGTGCACGGACCTCTGCTATGTTATTTAAAGTAAGTGCTCTGGCCATTGTAGTCATGCATGCAACCTCTGTGTTGGACTTCTTCAGTGCTTATTCATTACTTTACGTTGCTGCAATGCCTGGTCTCTGTGTGAGTTCTCTTCCACGGTAGGCACTGGGCACTGCTGATTCCCGGTAGGCACTTGTCACTTCTAATCACTGCTTACATAACTAATGCCCTCCAGACCCTTTATTAGCTTAGTTGCCCTTCTTTGTACTCGCTGCATTTCCAGTACATCCTTCCTGAGGGCTGGTGCCCAGAACTGGACAGCATACTCCATTATCATTTTATCTCTGGAGGTAATCCCCTTTTTAATGCATGCTAATATTATGTTTGCTTTGTCAGCAGCAGATTGGCATTGCATGCCACTGCTGAGCCTATCATCTACTAAGACCCCCAGGTCCTTTTCCATCCTAGATTCCCCCAGAGGTTCTCACCCAGTGTATAGCTTGCATTCATATTTTTGCCACCCAAATGCATTATTTTACATTTTTCTACATTAAACCATTTTTCATGTAGTTGCCCACCCCATTAATTTGTTCAGATCTTTTTGCAAGGTTTCCACATCCTGCAGAGAAGTTATTGCCCTGCTCAGCTTAGTGTCGTCTGCAAATACAGAGATTGAACAGTTTACCCCATCCTCCAGGTCGTTTATGAACAAATTAAATAGGATTGGTCCTATCACAGAACCCAATCTGCAGACCAGGACTGGCATGCATATATGACTTCTGGCTTCTGCTGTCACTTTTGAAGACAGCCATGGCCAGAAAAGAAGCAAATAGAGCACAATCTGCACTCCATTAGCCTCAATGGAGGGGACCCTGTCACAGCAATATAGTATCACATAGGTGACTTTTGGTAATGGTAGTGAAAAATAAAGTTTTAGTGAAAATACAAAATTATAAACAATTAAGGTTACACCCAAGCACATAAAAGCCCCCCCCAAAAATGCTGACCTCCTCCCCACCCATATATACATACATATCAAACGCAAACACACGCACAGACACACACAACAGAAGCACTTATTGACGAAATAGTTGATTGTGCTACACATGTTACATATTGCTGCACAAGTCAAAGTGAGTAAAATAATTCTATTATTCAGTCAACCACAGACACCATTCCAGTGCACTGATTGAGATTTATGTTTCTGTTGTCTCTGGCATCCATCACCTATACAGAAAATGAAGAGATGCCCACCCAATGGGTACACAGACAGCAGTACAATTCTGACAAAGGTTCTAATTCTTCCCTTATCTGATAGAGCAATTCCGTAAAACCCTAGGGTTTCTCAAGGGGTTACTAGGGGTTCCTTGACCTGTGGCTAATTGACCTACCATTTGAAGGTGCCTGCATAGTTGCAGGGCCAATGCAATGCTGTCTTTAAGCCTGGCCTTAGCAATATAAGTTGCGTTCCTTCCACTGAGCACCAATGTAAGGAACATTCTTTCCACTGAGCGCCAATGTAACAGGCATTGTCAGGGCCGTCTTTAATATTGATTGGACCCTGGGCAAAAAATTTCTTAGGGCCCCCCTTCCCCCATGCAATTTCGCTCTCCACCTTCTCTGAGACATACAATAAATAGCAGCTAGACTTAAAATCAGTTTACTGTATCAGATCAGGCAGCAATTGCGATTGGTTGCCAGAGGTTACAGCATATCATTACTGCTTACTGACTGGTTGCTAGAGGTTACAGCACTCCTTAAGGCTCACTGATTAGTTGCTAGAGGTTACAGCACCTTTCTGCTTGTTGATTGGCTGCTAGAGATTGCTATACAGTAATACTGCTCACTGGTTGCTATAGGTTACAGCACATCTCCTCACTGCAGGGGGCATGATATACCTATGAATGCTGCCTTTATTTACATATTAATGCAGTTGGCCTCAGCTATTTACATATGCATGTCACTGCTACCGTGTTTCCCCGAAAGTAAGACAGTGTCTTACTTTCTTTTTATCCCCAAAAGCCCCACTATGTCTTACTTTCGGGGTATGTCTTATATTGGAATAAAAATTGTCGAATTGGACCTGATGGACCACGGAAAACATTACTGCTGCTCCCGCGGCCTCCACATCCCTCCGCTCATCCCGCTCTAACCGTCCGCATCCCACAGTTAAAGGGGCACTGACAGCTAAAAAAAACTGTGTAAAATGTGTTTTTTAGTGTATATGCATTTTATGCACTACAGAAGAGGACTACAAGTCCCAGCAAGCAAGGCTGCACTGCATTACAGAGGAGGCCTACAAGTCCCAGCATGCAAGGCTGCACTATGGAGGACTACAAGTCCAAGCATACAAAGCTGCTATGCTCAGCAGAGGAGAACTGTAAGCACACACAGCCCGGTATGTTGGGACTTGTAGTCCTCCTCAGCTGCATCTTGCGGTTACAAGAGCTGCAGAGAATCTCTTCACACCCCCCCTCCCCCTCCCCCTCCTTGGTCTCTCTCTGTATGCACTGACCTTTTTCCGGGAGGGCACAGAGCCAGTGACACCTGTCAGCAGTGATCCGGGACTTGGCACAATAATCCGCTTCTCTGTGGTTGCGTCGCGCCGTTCTGATCAGTCTCGGGCAGCGGCTGTCACTCACAGCCGAGCAGAGTGAAGCCGCCTCCCCCTCCTCTTGTATGGCTACACAGTGCTGTCCATGAAGGAGAAGGAGGGGGAGGCGGCTTCACTGAAGCCGCCTCCCCCTCCTCCTCCTCCATACACAGCACTGTGTAGCCATACAAGAGGAGGGGGAGGCGGCTTCACTCTGCTCGGCCGAGACTGATCAAAACGGCGCTGTCTCTTCAGTCGGAGGGGGAGGGCGCTGGCCTGGCACCCCCCCCAGGGTGCGGCCCGCACCCCCCGCCCCACTCTTAGTACCGTACGTCACTGGAGGCGGCAATACCCCCGTGTTTCCCCGAAAGTAAGACATACGTCTTACTTTCGGGGTACGGCTTATATTAGCCGACCCCTCTGAAACTCCCGATACGTCTTACAATCGGGGGTGTCTTACTATCGGGGAAACACGGTATTTACATATGAATGCCAGTATTTACATGTAAACACCGGGTCTGCAGGTGAGTCATCTGTACACAACAATAGGGCAGAGCTGGGCAGCATTAGTAGCAGCACAGGACTAAAACTTCAAGGGACAAGGGAATGCAAACTGGCATAGTTGGCACGTATGAGGCAGCTGCTTTGGGCCCCACAACAATGACAGGGCCCAGGGCAGCTGCCCCTTTTGCCCTGCCTTAAAGACGGCCCTGGGCATTGTTCTCAATCACCATCGATATAAGGAGCACATTCTTCCCACTGGTCACCACTGTAAGGATTGCATTCTTCATACTTACCACCAATGTAGTGGGTATTTTTCCAATTGACCCTTGATGAATTGGTTTTAGTAAGGGTTATATGAGACCTGAATGGTAGGGGTTCATCTTGGGTAAGAAATTTGGGACAAGATGTTGGGACAAGTATGCTTTTATTGCTGCCATTATCCCTTAAAGGGGATTTCCTCTCTGTTCCTCTTCTGACACCTATCATATAGACAGGACGTAAAGAGAAATCTCACATGACCACTCAGACAGCAATTAAAGCCTAATAGAGTTTCTTACCCCTCACTGTTGTATCCAAAATTAAGGGAAAAAATGTCTGGAGTTGGGCTTTAACCCAAGGTTCAGGATCTGGAAAAGGTATGCTTGTGTTTCTTCATTCCAGCTACGTTTCCCAGGAGGAAAGTAGAAAACATCCATCCCTTTGGCAGCAGTTTCTATGCTTCAGTTATCATAATACCTCTTCTCATTACTACTTTCAGATTTACAGAGTCAGTTGGCCAGAGAACAGTTATAAAAGAAAAATGCTAGTTCCACTATGTAAAGCTGTCTCCTCCTTTTTAGCCTGGAGGAACTCTTGAAAATATGTTCACATCTTGGGGATTCCCTGAAATCATTTTCATATCTACAGTTCACTGTATTTTGGCATCAATAATTTGCTTTGGTGCTCAATAGCTAAAGTACACTTGCGTTCATTTTCAGAGGGAAACATATCCTATGCAATACTACATACCTAAGAGACTAGAGCTGCTCCACTCATCCCTCCAAGTGGTTTTAAACCCTTACAAACCACTTTGACCTACAGGTAAGCCTAGATTAAGGCTTACCTGTAGGTCCAAGAAATATCTCCTAAACCTACACGGTTTAGGAGATATTTACTAAAAGACAGTCACCGCTGTCTACGGCGCATGCGCCCTAGACAGCGGCGTGCAGGCACACTATCGGCGTTACCAGCATGACGCTGCTAACGACGATATGCCGTTAGTGGCGGCTTCCATGTGCGATGTATAGTAGTCTATTATGCTTTACCTTTGCCAAAGAAGAGACAAAGAAGAAGTTAACCCATCAGGGTTTACTTCCTCTTCAATGCTGTCACTTGCTAGAGACCAGAAGCCTAAAGATACCATCAAGTGCACATAAATCTGCTCCAATGGTGGCCAGTGGCATGACCCCTGAGGACCTCTTGCAGAACCCCAATTGAGAAACCCTGATGTACACAGTTGTCATAGGATGGCACAAACCTTTTCTAAATGCACTTTATCTGTAAGCCAAAGTAAACTCTTAAAGTACACCAAAGGTCACTTCAATCACAGTCTGATCAAGTACCAAATCCATTGATTATGAGATGCACAAGCCTCAAAGGAAATAAAAATCTTTTTTTATCTTCTATGACTGAGCCAAATCTGCCTTCTCTTGTGTCACACTCCCCCCCCCCCCCCCCCCCCCCAGTCTGCTCTTAATTCAGGAGAAGTGCAGCATTGTTACCACCCCATCACATAAAGCTGAATTCAGGAGCAGTGCAGCATTGTTACCACCTCATTACAGGAAGCTGAATTCAGGAGAAGTGCAGCATTTTTACCACCACATCAAAGGGTAGCTGCATTCAGGAGCAGTGCAGCATTGTTACCATTACACCACAGGAAGATGAATTCAGGAGCAGTGCAGCATTGTTACCATCACACCACAGGAAGAGGAATTCAGGAGCAGTGCAGCATTGTTATCACCACATCAAAGGTAGCTGCATTCAGCAGCGGTGCTAGCCTTGTTACCACCACATCACATGAAGCTGAATTCAGGAGCAGTGCAGCATTGTTACCACCCCATTACAGGAAGCTAAATTCAGGAGAAGTGCAGCATTTTTACCACCACATCAAAAGGTAGCTGCATTCAGGAGCAGTGCAGCATTGTTACCACCACACCACAGGAAGATGAATTCAGGAGCAGTGAAGCATTGTTATCACCACATCAAAGGTAGCTGAATTCAGCAGCAGTGCAGCCTTGTTACCACCCCATCACATGAAGCTGAATTCAGGAGCAGTGCAGCATTGTTACCACCCCATTACAGGAAGCTAAATTCAGGAGAAGTGCAGCATTTTTACCACCACATCAAAAGGTAGCTGCATTCAGGAGCAGTGCAGCATTGTTACCACCACACCACAGGAAGATGAATTCAGGAGCAGTGAAGCATTGTTATCACCACATCAAAGGTAGCTGAATTCAGCAGCAGTGCAGCCTTGTTACCACCCCATCACATGAAGCTGAATTCAGGAGCAGTGCAGCATTGTTACCACCATATCACAGGAAGCTGAATTCAGGAGCAGTGCAGCCTTGTTACCACCCCATCACATGAAGCTGAATTCAGGAGTAGGGCACATTGCTACCACCCCATCACATGAAGCTGAATTCAGGAGTAGGGCACATTGCTACCACCCCATCACAGGTAGCTGAATTCAGGAACAGTGCAGCATTGTTACCACCACTTCACAAGAAGCTGCATCACTGGTACCCATTAAATTGAATAGCTAAGTTAACCCCATTAACTTGCTAAACTTGCCACTGCATGTGAACATCTTCCCTTGGCTGTATTTTAGACTTCAGGTGGGCTGTAAAACCACTGCTCAGCTGCCTGCTTTTACCCCCCCCCCCCCCCCACCACCCATGTGAAAGAGGCCTGAGATAAGCACAAATGATTTACTTTCTGTCTGTTTACATGTGTTATGAATGGAACGGTTAATTTGTCCTAAAACCTGAAAATCCCCTCTAAGCAGTTTATTTAAAGTCGTTTTTGTCTATGTTGAGTTATGTCTTAAATATTAGCTTGAGACTAATGTTAGCCGTGACATTATGGCGTGTGGGATGGAGCCAGGAGATTCCCACCGTCAGATGAGCGTTCGACTTGGAGCCAAGCGAAATGACTCATATCACCCAGTCATCACCAGGAACTGGGGAACAAGCTATTAAGAAGAAAATGATAAAAGCATAGGGGATAAACAATGTTTGCCATTTATTACATCTGGTGTATTTATGGCAGGGAACAGCTCCGTCTTCTCAGCTGGCAGTTTGACAATTTCATCTTCTGCTAGATGAGCTGATCTGAGAGTCTTTGTTGATGTTTGTTAGAGTTGTTAAAGTCAAACTTCATGGAGATGTAAAAAACACAAACTAATGAGTTCTGTGTTCATTAAAAAAATATCATTAAAGGGATCCTGTCTCTTGAATGAAAAAAAAAAAAAAGGAATCGCAAAAACTCTGTAAATGAACATTTAACACTTACCTGAGGATGAATAAAGTCTTGGCTGTGTTCAAAAGCCTGCTGCTACCCATTGCTTTCAGATTAGACGGATGCCAGGCCCCGCAGTGCTCTGTGGTTCCTTGCTCTGACCACTATATCACAGAATACATCCACAGGAGGCACTAGATTTCCAATAACTAGGGTTGTCACTTTTTCTTCAAGCCAAACCCGAACACTTTAGCTATTTCTATTTTTTTTAATATACTCTATAGCAGTGGTCTCCAAACTGTGGCACGGGGCCAGATGTGGCCCTTTTCTTGCCTTTATCCAGCCCTTGGAACTATATTCCTCCCACTGATATGAGACACTATTCTGCCAACTGACACCAACAATGGGGCACTATTTCTTCCACTGATACCAACATAATACAGTTCCTGAAAATGATACCAACGATGGGGCACTATTCCTCCCTCTAATACCAATTGTGGTAAAGCTTACTCCCACTGATCAGAGCTGTCTTTAAGGCCGGGCAAATTAGGCAGCTGCCCTGGGCCCCATCATTGTTGTGGGGCCCAAAGCAGCTGCCTCATACTTGCCAACTATCCCAGTTTAAATTCCCTTGTCCCTTGAAGTTTAGTCCTGTGCTGTGTCCCTATATCTCAATATGAACTTCTGTTACTAATGCTGCCCATCTCTGCCCTATTGCGGTGTACAGATGACTCACCTGCAGACCCTGTGTTTATATGTAAATAACCTGCATTGATATGTATATAGAGATGCTATTCATATGTATATCATGCCCCCCTGAGTTAATATCCACCATCACCTCTGCTGAATGTTGCCCACTAGGGAGGTAAAGGGTCATGCTTGAAAGTCCTGCCTACAACTGTGGTCATTAAGCTGAACATCAACCTGTTCTGCAAAGGAAACAAAATTGGAGGTGGAACCCTTTTATAAAAGAACATGGTGCCACAGCACAGTGAATTTTGGTGCATATGAATTTAGGGCTGTGAAAATTAAAGATTAATTCCTCGATTAATCGTTAATTTTTTTGATCGATCAAAACTTTTTGATCGATCAAAATTCTTTTGACTGGTACTCACCTCTCCGCCGACTTCCCGGGTCTTCAGGGAGTTCCGCCGGAGATCCGGTGACGTCACAGGACTCCTCCCCCCTTCCCCAAGTGCCTCCGTCTGCTAACGAAGGGAAGGGGGGAGGAGTCCGGTGAAGTTGAAGTTTCTGATTGAACGCAACGTGTACGGGGGAGGAGCTACGCATTACGCCACCCGCTGCTGCCCTACGGAACTAACACGATTGTCGGCTTGACATGCTGTGTTTTTATCATCTTTGTGTGAGTAGTTTGTGTTTGAACACAAAAATGTAATCTTATACTTAAGCCGTGAGCTCTTTAATCTTTTCTTTCTACCCATGACCTGAGATTGTGAGAGAAGTTTATGGTCCGTGTTAACCCTTTTGATACCCGCATGCATGATCACCTGTTTGCACAGGGGTCCATGCCATAAAGTGAGAGTGATTAGCTAGACCGGAGGTGCAGGGATTGTCACGCTACTGTGGGGAAAATTACTTACGTCAGTGCTACAGTTTGAATTTAAAACATATTTGTGTGAACTGGGAAGTTAAGTCATAGATTGTGGAAACTAACTAGTGTCAAGTGATTGTATATAGTGTATACCACATTTTTCCACTGACTTATGCAGAGTTGCAATGCAAGGAGATCAGCTAAAAGTAGTTGGATCTGTATGTGCGTTATAATTAATCGAAATTAGTCGATTAATCGATTAAAAAAAAAATCGATTAATCGAACACAAACTTTTTAATCAGTAACAGCCATAATGAATATGTACATCTCAGCAGATGCATGAAGGGTGTCATTAACAATTAATGACACTGCTGTGTATCTGCTAAAGGGCAGCACGTTTCTGTGGTGTCAGGAAAGCGATTTTGCATGCGGTCCCGACAGACACAAATGTGAATGCCGGCTAAGTGTCTCAGTTACATTGGTGGTCAGTGTAAATCTTCTCATTACATTGGGACTTGGTGTACAATCCTTTCATTCACACTGGTGGCCAGTGTGAAGATCCCCCTTACATTGGTGGTCAGTGTAGAAGTGTCACCTTACATTGGTGATGTAGCAGAGCGTCCCAGAGAGAGCCAGGAAAAGTCCTGTTCGGGGTTTATACCTCTCCCAGGCTCCTCTCATACACCTTCAGGAATCTGTGATCCATGATCCAGTTCGGGTCTTGGTCCTCTTCCCCAGGCTAATTTAAGCTCACCTGGGCAGACAGCCTTTGCTCTCTGCCTGGGACATTCACACAAAGTTGGTCTGTGAAGAGAGTAAGGTTGGTAAAACCTGTTAAGCAGTTCTTTGTAGAGACTGACAAGCGTTAGGCTTGTTGAGCCTGGTAGTGAGGGCCTGCAGATTGTATAGCTAGAGCCGTGACACGGCTAGGGTTTTTGTGCTTTGCTACTTTGCCCTTTATTTTGTTTTCTGGAGCACTGTACAGCACCTGTATATGGACTTGTATATACCACAAATAAACGCAGCACTGTTGGTCACTTCATCTCTGGATATGGTATCTGTGCCTGAGAAACTGCTCATCCCAGGGAGCTTTATACCTGCTACCTGTCCCCCAGGTTACAGTGGTCAGAACAAATCTCCTTGACAGTGGTTGTCAGTGTAAATTCCCCCTTACATGGAGTTCTTTGTATATTTCCCCTTACACTGGTGGTTGGTGTAAATGCTCTTATTAAATTGGTGTCAGTGCAGAAATCCCTCTTTATATTGGTGGGTGGCGTAAAATCTCTGCCAGTGTAAATCCCCCTCACATTGGTGGTCAGTATAAATCCCCCCCTACATTGGTGGCGTCACATACCTGGTGATGGAGCCTGATATGCAGAGGACGGCCTCTCTTACAACTCTGACTTGGAGCCCCTGATAGAGCTGACAGGAAGCTCCGAGATGCAGAGTCGCATGAGTGCCTGGCGAGATCGCTGAACCTGGAGCTGGATCGGAGCACTCAGCCGGGCTGTAGAGGTGTCTGTAGGAATCCCAGAGCAGTGGTAGGCAGGTAGCTGGAGCGAGTAGACAACTGATCCCCACAGGCAGGAGTGCAGATGCAGCAGAAGGTATGGTGGCACCCTCAAGGCTGAAGAGAAGGCAGGTACAGGCAGGCCAGGTCATACACAAGGGGCACGTCAGGAACAGGGGCTGAAGCAGAAGCAGAATCAGATTACAGGTCGGGTTGTCAACAGGCTGGCAGCGGAGTGGCAGAAAGAGCAGGCAGGTGCGGAGTGGGGGACAAGCCGGGGTCGGATGCAGGCAGGAAACAGCATCGTCAGGAAGCAAGCCGGGTCACAACAGGAACAGAAGTCAGGTAAGTAATTTAAGGTTACACAGGGAACTCTGTAGAGCAGACAGCACTGAGTCTGGAAACTGGCTGAGTTTAAATAGCTTTCTGCAGCCATCTTGGGTGCTGGCATGCCTTTGCTGACATGAAGAGGTAACAGGTAGTCTTCTTCGGCAGCCATCTTGGGTGCTGGCATGCCCTTCCTGACACTGCCCCTCCCCAAAGGGCAGCCTTCGGATGCCCAACTTGGCCCACTTGTCAGGATGGGAGTTCTTAAAAGCTTGAATCAAATTTTGGGCATTGATATTACCTTCAGGTTTCCAGGAGTTGTCCTCTGGCCCATACCCTTTCCATTTTATCAGGAACTGGATCTGATTTCTTCTCTTCCTGCAGTCTAAGATTGTTTCCACCTCAAACTCTTCCTCCGCGTCAATAATTACAGGTTCAGGCCGAAACTTCGTCCTGGAAAGGGGTCAGGAATGGCAGGTTTCAACAAGGTTATGTGGAACACAGGGTGGATTCTAAATGACCCAGGCAACTCTAATTCACACGCTACCTCATTGATCCATCTCTTCACCGGAAAGGGTCCTATACATTTTGGGCCCAGTTTCTTCGAGGGACAGGCCAGTTTAAAATTAGTAGTTGCTAGCCACACTTGGTCACCAGGGTTCAAGATCAATTCTCCCCTTCTTTTCCTGTCAAAAACTTCCTTATAGGGAGACCCGGAAATAAGCTAAAAGCTGGGTGGAGGGCCGGGCATGACAGATGCTAGGGGAAAGAGCATAGGGGGTTAATAAGAAAGAGAATCTAGGGGTGGAGGAAAGAGATGAATGGAAGGGGGCGGAGCGGTATAAAAGGAAGGGGAGGGGCTTAGAAAGCAAGCGTGGAGCAGAAGGTGCAGAGAGTTGGAACGGTGTGGACGTGAGGCGAACGTTGGGCAGCTTAGGTATTGCGGGGGGAGGTTGTGTGCTACGGGTGGGTTTCCCAGCGTTGGGGTACAGCTAGAGAAGAATGGTATGTCGGATTTGGACTCTTTATTTGAGCGGCTGCGGGCCGCGGCGGCGTCACGTGGGACGGACTGGCTGCGGAGTCAGGTGGCGGCCATCACAAGCAAGGCTGGGGGGGGGCGATAGCGGGGGGGAGGTCACTCCACGCACTCGGCGGTCCAGGCCGCCGGAGCGTTTTTCCCCAGGCCCCTCCACCAGAGCCCAGCGCCTCCCTAGGAGCCCGGTAATGGACCCGCCGCCCCCCCCCCGGCAAAACGAGCGGGTGCAACAGTGCCAGGGGGTCCGGGCGGAATCCTCAACAATGGCGGGGCTCGGGGAGCGGGGCAGGAGGTCGGGATAGAGCATGCTCCCCACCGGCGAGTGCAGTTGAGAGGGGGAGGATGGTTCCCCGGGTCCACGCGGCGTCTCTGCCGCAGGGGGGGACCCAGCGTAGGAGAAGCAGCGTCACGCCTGTGCACCAGCCACCAGAAACTGCGGGCAGGTCCGGACGGTCGGAGGGGAGAAGCTCGGCTGAAGAAGAGAGGGGACGAGCTCAGAGGCCGGTACGGAGACAGACAGCAGCAGCCACGCGGAGCGGAGCCAGGTTGGGACGGGACGACAGTGACGGTGGCGTTGCACGCAGAGGACGATCCACGGCCGCTGGGGCGGCATCGCCTGGAGGGCTGAGTACGATTCTGCTACCTACGGCAGGAGTGCGTTCCGAGGGAGAGCTGTCAGGTTCGGAAGAGGAGGTCCAGGACAACGCCGCGGCAGCTGGAGCATTCAGAACGGCGGCTAACGGGAGCAGACCCAGGCAGCCAGGTAAGACTTTTGGTCTCTCTCATGGTGACTTTAATGCTGCATTGTGTAGGATTGTTGAGGGGGAGGTACGGGGTGCAGGGGGTGGTGTTGGGCCTGAAGCAGTGGGGCCGCGGGGGGCAGGCTGTCAGCCCGCCACCGGCGGGTCACAGGATCCTTTGCAATCCTTTTTGGGAGGGTTGAAGGATTTGATTCAACGCTTCGCGGACGGGGCCTCAAGGTTCACCCGCAGGCGGCGCCATCGGTTGGGGGCCTGGGGGGGCAGTGCGCGCTGGGGTCGCAGGTGTCAGCGGGGACCCTGGGGGGTTCCCTGCCGGGGGGGTTATCGGGGATTGTGGGGGCCTCACAGATTCAGGGTGCTACGGTGGTGGCCGGTGCCCAACCGGAGGCGTAACAGGTGGCGGGGACTCCGCAGCAGAGGGCTCCGCGGTTGCCCTGCCGGCGGGGGACACTTTGGTGAGTACGCCCGGGGTGGAAAAGAAGGGGGACACTTCGGCAGCGGCTAGGGTCGATGCGGTCAGGATAGCGGACGCCGCGAAGTGTGAGGTGTATGTGTGCTACGAGGGACCGTTGGGCGCGCATCTGAAACAGGAGGTGCAGGATAAGATAACCAAGGGTGAGTATGTGGAAATATTTTCCTTGCTGCCCCTGGAAAAATTCAACCTGGATAGGGTTAAGCCTGATGACTCCAAAAAGGATGACGAGGAGAAGAGGAGGCATAGGCTTATACCACGGACTTTTGCGAACTGGCTGCAAGCGTTCGCCATCATGGCCAGCGTGATCGGAGAGAAGTCCCTGGAGCACTGCTCGGCTCTTTTTTGCTATATAGACGCCATTGGGGAGGCACATAGGGTCTATGGGGGCTCGGCGTGGCTGCAAAATGCGGAACAGTTCAGGCAGTGGAGGGCGGTTCGGCCGGATATCAGGTGGGATCATAAGGATATCAGCCTGTGGATGCGCTTGATGTCATCGGCGAGGGCTCCATCGCAGTTTTTTCAGTGGGGGCCGGGGGAACTCCTGCCTCTGGACTTCCGGCCGGAAAGAAATTGGGGGTGTGCTGGCAATTTAACGAAGGGTCCTGCAAGTTTGGAGGGTCCTGTCGTTTCCGGCATGAGTGCTTTGGATGTGGGGGAGCCACGCACTGTCCCATTGTTTTAAAAGAGGCAAACGTGCCAGCGACTCTGCGTTCAAGAGGGACAACGCTAGTGAGGGTGGAAAGGATGCAGCCTTAAATAGGTACCCGGATAGGAAGGCGGTGCGGGCGTTGGGGGAAGGTTTTGCGGTGGGTTTCAAAATTCCATGTTCCTTGGCCGAGACTCCGCTGATGGCACGAAACTTGCGATCCGCACTGCAGAATCTGGGGGTCGTTTCGGAGAAATTGGCCAAGGAAGTGGCCTTGGGGCGGATGTGTGGCCCTTTCTCGGAACGGCTGTTGCTGGACTTGGTGGTGTCCCCGTTAGGGGTGGTGCCTAAGAAAGAACCTAACAAGTTTCGGCTTATTCACCACCTCTCTTTTCCAAAAGGGGGTTCTGTGAATGACGCCATAGACCCGGAAGCCTGCACGGTGTCGCACACTTCTTTTGACGCTGCTGTGGGTTGGGTGCGTCATTTCGGGCAGGGGGCGCTCATGGCGAAATCTGATGTCGAGTCGGCATTTAGGCTGCTGCCGGTACACCCGGAAAGCTTTCGCCTTTTGGCGTGCTGTTGGCAGGACCAATTTTATGTGTATCGATGTTTGCCTAGGGGCTGCTCCATTTCCTGCACCCTGTTCGAGCTCTTTAGCTATTTTATGGAGTGGGTAGTGTGCGATGTGTCTGGATGGGGTTCGGTTATCCATTATCTGGATGACTTCCTCGTGGTGGGCCCCCCAGCTTCCAATGTGTGTGCGATCCTTTTGGCCACGTTGCAGCACATTGCAGAGAAGTTAGGGGTCCCACTGGCGCCGGACAAAATGGAAAGGCCGGTAGAGGTGTTGAGTTTTTTGGGCATTGAGATCGACACGGTCATGATGGAATGCCGGCTACCGCAAGATAAAGTGGAAGGACTCCGGACGGATATTAAGGAAATGGTGGGGCTGCGGAAGGTGCAACTCAGAAAACTGCAGTCAGTTTTGGGTAAGTTGAACTTTGCTTGCCGCATTATCCCGATGAGGCGGGTGTTTTGCCGACGGCGGGCGCAAAAGTGCTGACTCACTTTATTAGATTGACGAAGGAGCACAGGGAGGATTTGCGGGTTTGGCATGCGTTCTTGGAGGACTACAACGGACGTTCGGTTTGGATGGAGGGGCCGGTGAGTAACTTCGACCTGGAGCTGATGACGGATGCGACAGGGTTGACAGGCTACGGGGCATATTTTCAGGGTCAGTTTAGTGCGGAGGCATGGCCACAGACGTGGGTGGATGGGGGGGTTGACGCGGAACCTGGTGCTGCTGGAGCTGTTTCCAGTGGTTCTGGCGGTAGAATTATGGGGCGTGGCCTGTAGGGACCTGAAGATCAGGTTGAATTGCGATAATATGGGAGTTGTGCAGGTGATTAACCGGGTGTCGGCTTCTTCTCCACCGGTGATCAGGCTGCTGCGCCATCTGGTGCTGCGGTGCTTGCAGATGAACATATGTTTGTATGCCGTCCATATTCCGGGTGTGGAGAATAACGTGGCCGATGCCTTGTCTCGATTTCAGTGGCAGAGGTTTCGGGACTTGGCGCCGGACGCGGCGAGAGGAGGGATCCCCTGCCCGGGGTGGCTTTGGAAAATTGCTTTGGAGTTGTCGCGGGATGGATCAGGAGGTCGGTGAGCGAATCGACTTGGTCGGCGTACAGTAGAGTATGGAGGGAATGGCTGGCTTTTTCACAGCTGGCGGACGCCGAGCTGGGGGGCGGTGGGACAGACAGCGGTTTGTTGGTGTTGTATTTTGTGGCTAGGCAGATGGAAGGGCTGGGGTCGGTTTCTGCGATCGAACGGAAGCTGGCGGCCCTGGCGTTTTGGTTTAAATTACGGGGCGAAGTGGATGTGACAAAAGGTTTCTGGGTACGGCAGGCCTTGAAGGGATACCGGAAGGGAAATCAGAGGAAGGACGGGAGGAGGCCGGTGACTTTTCCTATTTTGCAGGCGATTTGTGAACAGTTGGGGGGTTTATCTGAGTCGGGTTACGAGGCACAGCTGTTTCAAACAGCGTTCTCCTTGGCTTTTTTCGGTGCTTTCAGGGTGGGAGAACTGGTCAGTCCAACGAAGACAGTTGGGGGGGGGGTTTATTGGGTCAGGACATGGCATTGTGGGAGGATTGCGTGTGTTTGAAACTTTGCAGGTCCAAGACGGACCAGCGGGGGAAGGGTGTGGACATTGCCGGGTTCTGAGATCTGTCCAGTAAGGGCGGTGATGGAGTTCATGAGGATTCAGCCAAAGGGGAGGGTCCACTGCTGGTACATGGGGATGGGACCTTCCTGTCCAAATTCCAATTTGTGGCAGTGTTTAGGAAGTGTTTGAGGGCGGGGGGGTTTGACGGGGCACAATTTGCTTCGCACTCCTTCCGCATCGGGCGGCCACTGAGGCTGCCAGATGCGGGTTGGACGAGGCTGCGGTGAAAAGGATTGGGTGGTGGGAGTCCAGGCGTATCAGGTCCTATGTTAGGCCGCATTTGGTGTAGACTGTTTTATTTTCAAAAGGGTTGGTTTTGATGTTAGGTTGTTGATATTTGGCTGTGTCATTTCAGATGGAGGTCTACCACGCCTCGTCTGGATTCTCGGGCACTCGTACGTTTTTTGGGGTGCCAGGAGAGCAGATGTCAGACCGGAAGGAAGACAACTGGGGATTTCACGTAGTGAGGCTTGTATCAGGTGGTTGGGGATCCCGGGGATGAAGTGGAGTAGAGTAGTTCCTGAGATACACCGGTACGCCAGCCTGGATAGACCCCCTGACGTGCTGGTGCTCCATGTTGGGGGGAATGACTTAGGGGTTAGATCTACCCGGGATATAATTGCAGATGTTAAATGCGATTTTTTTTTTTTTTTTTTTTTATGCTACGCAGGGATTTCCCGGGGATGGTACTGGTGTGGTCTGACACCGGTACGCCAGCCTAGATAGTCCCCCTGACGTGCTGGTGCTCCATGTTGGGGGGAATGACTTAGGGGTTAGATCTACCCGGGATATAATTGCAGATGTTAAATGCGATTTTTTAAAAAAATGTTATGCTACGCAGGGATTTCCCGGGGATGGTACTGGTGTGGTCTGACATAGTTGCGCGGACTGCATGGCGCCAGGTACGCCAGCCTGGATAGACCCCCTGACGTGCTGGTGCTCCATGTTGTGAGGAATGACTTAGGGGTTAGATCTACCCGGGATATAATTGCAGGCGTTAAATGTGATTTTTTTTTTTTTTTATGCTACGCAGGGATTTCCCAGGGATGGTACTGGTGTGGTCTGACACCGGTACGCCAGCCTAGATAGTCCCCCTGACGTGCTTGTGCTCCATGTTGGGGGGAATGACTTAGGGGTTAGATCTACCCGGGATATAATTGCAGATGTTAAATGCGATTTTTTTTTTTTTTTTTTTTTTTTTAATGCTACGCAGGGATTTCCCGGGGATGGTACTGGTGTGGTCTGACATAGTTGCGCGGACTGCATGGCGCCAGGTACGCCAGCCTGGATAGACCCCCTGACGTGCTGGTGCTCCATGTTGGGAGGAATGACTTAGGGGTTAGATCTACCCGGGATATAATTGCAGGCGTTAAATGCGATTTTTTTTTTTTTTGATGCTACGCAGGGATTTCCCGGGGATGGTACTGGTGTGGTTTGACATAATTGCGCGGACTGCATGGTGGATGGCACGGTCTGTAGTCAGACTCAATAAAGCCCAGATAAAGGTTAACAAGGCTTTGGGACGTTTTGTTAAAAGGAATGGGGGCTTGGTAGTGCGCCACATGGATTTGGAGGTCAACGTGGGTATGTACTTACGGGGGGATGGGGTACATTTGTCGGCAGTAGGCATTGACCTGTGGGCGTTGGGCTTGCAGGACGGGATTGAACGGGCCCTGAGGGTGTGGAGGGGCCCTTAAGGATAAGGGGGTCATCCTTGCGGGCTGTGGCGGTGTCTTTTGGTCTTTGATGGGGCAAAAGGAAACAGATGATGGAAGTGGGGGGGGGGAGCTCATAGGTATATGGGCCCCCTTTTGGTGTATCCCAGCGGAAGGGTAGGCTGGAATACAAGATTTGGTGGCACTGCGGGAAAGGTGGTTGTCTCCGGGCTGATAAAAACGGCCGGAGGCCTGGTATGGTAACTGTGGTCCCGCAGTGTAATGGTGGAGAGTGTTAAGGTTGAGCATGGTACCGTCAAAGACCAACTGACTGGGAGCTTCAAATTGCCGTTGCTAAAACACTGGTTATATATATAGATATATTTAAGTTATTGGTTGAAGAGTTGTTAATAAAAGGCTACTATGGCCATTTATACTCCAAAACTCCTGTGTGGCCTATTTATTGGGGAAAGGGGGGGGGCATTATATAGAGTTAAAAGCTAACAGGGAAAAGGAGAAGGTGAGGAGGTAAAGGTAAGGCCCAGGGTAAAAAGTATGGAGAGGTTATGTCCCGAATGCATTGGTCATGTATGCCTGTGTCTTGGCCATTGTTTCCTGTAGCAGTTTGCTATTGGCGTTGAAGACATTTATAGTTTTCAGAAACAGCTGGTACAGGGGAATCTGGAATTGTATTAGACAAAAAAGGGTGGAAACCGTAGTTTGCAAAAAATGGAGATTGCTTTGTAGCAGAGTGTACTGAATTGTAATAAGATAACTCAGCCAGGGGAAGCAGAAAAGCCCAATCGTCTTTAGAAAATGAGGAGAAACATCGCAGGTACTGTTCAAGGGTTTGGTTAGTCTCTCTGTCTGCTCATTCGTTTGTGGGTGATATGCAGAAGAAAATGAAAGTTCAAAACCAAGTGAATCACATAAGGCTCTCCAGAATCTGAATGTAAACTGCACCCCACGGTCGGACACAATATTGTCCGGAATCCCGTGAAGCCTTACAATCTCCTTGACAAAGGTTTGAGCTATGTCTCGAGCAGATAGTGTGCCCTTCGTGGGCAGGAAGTGTGCCATCTTAGATAGCCTATCGACAACTACAAAAATGGTGTTGTGGCCCTCTGATGGGGGGAGTTCTACAATAAAATCTATTGAGATCATCTTCCTAGGTCTACTGGGGACAGGTAAGGGTTTTAGCAGACCCCAGGCTCTGGATCTGCTGGTTTTATTGCGGATGCAAGTGGTGCAAGATTCCACATATTTCCTACAATCTTTTTCCACCCCGGCCACCAAAACGTCCGTTGTACTAATTCAGTTGTCTTGCCAATGCCAAAGTGACCTGCCAGCACATGATCATGGCATCGCCCCAGGATGGCCATTTAGAGGTCTTCTGGCACAAAGACCTTGTCTTTGTGCCAAAGTAGCCCATCCTTTGCCAGTAGAGAAACCCCGGCTGGTGAAGGGTTCCTTACTAGAGTTTGTATAATTTGTTTTATTAACTCTCCTTGAAGTAACAGGAAGTTCCCAGGGGATAGAATGGTATCTGGAGATGAGATTTCTTCAGATTTGCTGAACATGTGTGACAGCGCATCAGGTTTTGTATTCTTGGATCCGGGCCTGAACGTTAAGTGAAAAATGAATCTAGAAAAGGCCGTAGCTCCCTGCCTCTGAAATAATATTGCTCCAACCGCTGTTTCTGAGGTGTCTACTTCCAAGACATAGGGCAGGGCTGGGTCAAGGTGTTTCAGGACAGATGCAGATGTGAAAAGTCTTTTTAGGGTGTCAAAAGCTTTCTGAGCTTCCGGAGACCAAGAGAATCTTGCACCTTGTTTGGTTAAACTTGTAATGGGGGATATGATTGCAGAAAAATTTCTGATGAATTTTCGATAAAAATTTGTGAACCCCACGAAACGCTTGACACCCTTCTTATCGCTGGGAGCAGGCCAATTCAGGATGGCCGTAACCTTCTGGGGATCCATCTGGATTCCTTCGGTGGAAATGATTAAACCCAGGAATTGGATGCTTTGGCGTTCAAATACACATTTCTCTGGTTTTGCATAAAGTCTGTGTTGTCGAAGGCGACTCAATACATTCTTGACGTGACTACGGTGGTCATCTAGAGAGGGAAAGAAGATTAGTATATCATCAAGATAAACAACAACAAAAAGATCCAGGAAATCTCAGAAGACATCGTTGATGAAGTGCTAAAAAGTAGCGGAGCATTGCAAAATCCAAAGGGCATCACGAGGTATTCGAAATGCCCAAACCGTGTGCAGAATGCCGTCTTCCATTCATCCCCCCTCTCTTTTGCGAACCATGTTATAAGCACCCCCGA
Source organism: Lithobates pipiens (assembly GCF_037356315.1). Lineage (NCBI taxonomy): Eukaryota > Metazoa > Chordata > Amphibia > Anura > Ranidae > Lithobates > Lithobates pipiens. The sequence goes on along the minus strand of NW_027507685.1, from coordinate 170,702,576 downwards.
AGATCCAATTTTGTGAAAATAGTGGATGTACCGAGTCGCTAGAATAATTCAGGCACAAGTGGAAGAGGGTAACGTTTTTTTTTTACAGTGACCTTATTAAGTCCACGGTAGTCCACACAGGGGCGTAATGAGTGGTCCTTTTTTTCTACAAAGAAGATCCCCTCATCGGCAGGAGACACGGAAGGGCGAATGAACCCCTTTTTAAGGTTGTCATCAATGTAGTCTTTCAAAGCAACAAGTTCAGATTCAGATAGAGGAAAGATCCTGCCAAAAGGAACTTCAAACCCAGGGAGGAGTTCAATTGAACAGTCATAGGCCCTGTGATGAGGAAGCGTTTCTGCCCCTTTTTTTGCTGAAAACGTCCAAAAAGTCTTGATATGCTACAGGAACAACTTGGCGGGGTTCAGACTCCACATCGATGCACAGCAGGGGAGATTGGTTCTGATGACTCTCTTGCCAGCAATGCTGAAGGCAATAGGGGGAAAGAAACTTGATTTCTTCTGTAACCCAGTTAATGTGAGGGTTATGAGCTTTTAACCAAGGCATTCCCAGAATGATTGGGAATACAGGGGAGGCGATGGCATCTAGGCGTAGAAGCTCTTGATGGTTCTTGGCAATGGTGGTGGATAACGGGATGGTTTCGTGAGTAACCAATCCAGATTTAATGGTGGATCCGTCTACCAGATGTACAGAAAGTCTCTGAGCCTTGGGTAGTAGAGGAATGTGATGTTTGGCAGCAAAAGCTAAGTCTATGAAACAGCTGCAAGTTCTAGAGTCAATTATTGCAGGGGTCTGGATAATTCCTCCTTGGAGCTGCAAGAAAATGGAAAGAGCAAGATGAGCAGAGTTATTGGGTAGAGATGGAGGAGAAGCGGATGTAACTGAGAGGCACTTACGGATTTTGACCGGGCAAGACCTCACATAATGTCCTGATTCTCCACAGTACAGGCAAAGATTTAGCTGGCGTCTGCGCTGGCGTTCTTCCATAGTCAAAGAAGGGCGGAGGAGGCCAAGCTGCATGGGTTAAGATGCATTTGAAGTGGATGGAGCAGGAGCAGGTGAAGCGGGACTGAAAGAACCAGGAACTCATGGAAGCATCCATACTGGGCGTGACTGATCGGTGGCTCGTTCCGAACTACGTTCCCTTAGGCAACAGTCAATCTGGATTGACAAATTTATAAGTGTCTCCAAAGTGAAAGGGACACCTGTTCGTGCTAGCTCATCCTTGAGATGATCAGAAAGGCCCATGCGGAACTGGTAACGTAGGGCAGCATCGTTCCAGCTGGTGTTGGAACTCCAGCGCCTAAATTCAGAAACATAGTCCTCCACGGCCCTGCGACCCTGCTGAAGCGTGTGAAAAGCAGCTTCCACAGTAGCGACTTGCTGGGGGTCTTCATATAACTGAGCCATGGCTCCAAAAAAAGGCTAAGTCCATCAGAGATGTGGCCTTTTGTTCAAGGAGCCAGTGGGCCCAGGCCCGCGGTTCCTCCTGAAGCAAGGAAATTACAATCCTGACCTTGGTGGCTTCCAGGGAAAAGGTGCGTGGTTGTAGCGCAAAATAGAGTTCACATGCATTGCGGAAGGCTCTGAACTTGTTGCGTTCTCTGTGGAACTTTTCAGGAGTTGGGACTCTGGGTTCAGGTGATAGCATAATGACTGCGGGGGCTGCTGGTATCCCAGAAGTTGAAGGTGCTTGAGCAGGAGCAGAGGCAGACAAGGTCTGTATTTGGCCTTCCAGCTGTGTATAACCCTGTTGTAAGTCCTTTACGGCTTGGGTTAATCCGGCTAGGTTTTGGCAGAGTTCCTCCATAGGAGAGGGTCCTCGCACAGGCTCAGACATGGCTGTCTGCTACTGTTACATACCTGGTGATGGAGCCTGATAAGCAGAGGACGGCCTCTCTTACAACTCTGACTAGGAGCCCCTGATAGAGCTGACAGGAAGCACCGAGATGCATGATCGCTGAACCTGGAGCTGGATCGGAGCACTCGACCGAGGTGTAGAGGTGTCTGTAGGAATCCCAGAGCAGTGGTAGGCAGGTAGCTGGAGCGAGTAGACAACCGGTCCCCACAGGCAGGAGTGCAGATGCAGCAGAAGGGATGGTGGCACCCTCAAGGGTGAAGAGAAGGCAGGTACAGGCAGGCCGGGTCATACACAATGGGCACGTCAGGAACAGGGGCTGAAGCTGAAGCGGAATCAGATTACAGGTCGGGTTGTCAACAGGCTGGCAGCGGAGTGGCAGAAAGAGCAGGCAGGTGCGGAGTGGGGGACAAGCCGGGGTCGGATGCAGGCAGGAAACAGGAACGTCAGGAAGCAAGCCGGGTCACAACAGGAACAGAAGGCAGGTAAGTAATTGCAGGTTACACAGGGGATGCTGTAGACAGACAGCACTGAGTCTGGAAACTGGCTGAGTTTAAATAGCCTGTTTGGGCGGCAAAAGCTGTCACATGGTGCATGCGCACCAATGGCATCTTGACATGGGCAGAGGTAACAGGTCATCTTCTTCTGCAGCCATCTTGGGTGCTGGCATGCCCTTGCTGACATGAAGAGGTAACAGGTTGTCTTCTTCAGCAGCCATCTTGGGTGCTGGCATGCCCTTCCTGACAGGTGGTCAGTGTAAATCCCCTCTCACATTGGTGGTCAGTGTGAATCCCCCCCTCACATTGGTGGTCAGTGTAAATTCCCCCTCACATTGGTGGTCTTTGTGAATTTCCTCATTAGACTGGTGGTCAGTGTAGAATCCCCCACTATATATTTGACAAATATTTCCAGCTTTGCTCTACATGATTCAGAATTTACCACAGTGTTCTGCCTCCTAACTAATCCCATATACTCGACAGCATTGCCACTGATCCCAGGAGTCCTAGGATCCCCAGGAGTTTTCTGTCTATTGGTGGGTCCCCTCACCTCCCAAGTCCATGATGTGCAGGCAGTAAGAAGATGATGTCCTGTAACCTTTAGCAACCAATCAGTGATCAGTAATGATGTGCACTAACCTCTTGCTGCCTATAATTGAGCAGTAAGGATATGCACTAACCTCTAGCAACCAATCAGTAATAATGTACAGTAACCTCTAGCTACCAATTAGTGAGTGGTAAGGATGTCCAGTAATCTCTAGCAACCAATCAGTGAGTTATATTGATGTACAGTAATCTCTAGCAACCAATCAACAAGCAGAAGTCATGTACTGTAACTTCTAACAGCCAGTCAGTAAGCAGTAATGATACACCGTAATCTCTGGCAACCAATCACAATCACTGCCTGATCTGATTCAGTAAACTGATTTTGAGTCTAGCTGCTATTTCGTGTATGACTCAGAGCAGGTGGAGAATGAAATTGCATGGAAGGGAGGGGCCCAAGAAAATGTTTGCCCAAGGTGCAATCAATATCAAAGATGACCCTGCTACTGAAGCCAGGAAAATGTCCACTCTTGCCACAGTCTGGTCCCCATAAAGTCTGAAGGACAATAAACTGACCCTTTGCTTAGAAAGTTTGGAGACCCCTGCTATAGGATAACAAACCTGGGACACCTTTGGGTGCTCCAAAGAGAATAGTAATGCAGTGTGTATAGTTGCCCCCTCACCCTGCTCTCAGGCTCTGTTCCAAACTACATTCATGTCTGAAAAAATGTGTCTGGGTTTCAGGGGGACTGAAACCCAGACACATGATTCAAAACCCGGACTATCCAGGTGAGACCCAGACAGGTGGTAACCCTACCCATAACCAATGTCCAAAGCTATGATTAGCTGCCTTTTTTATCATTAGGATGGATTGCTTTGGCAAGGCTGCTCTCAGGCAAACAGAGTACCCTCAAACAGGAAAGATAGGATAGGATCCAGATAAACAGAACACAGTATTGACACCACATCAGTGGTAGTATAGTTTATAGAGATTGGATGATTAGTGATATATAGAAAAAACAACACGTTTCAGGGTCTTGTATATTTCCCTACCTTAGGGTCTGAGTTAGCTTCATATCATATTCACTTCAGGAATGCTTGGACTCAAAGACCACTCATAGTACAGTTGGAAAAGTCAATGTCACCATAATGGGCAGTATGGGTATGAGATTTGTCTAAAAAGTGTATGACTGGTATCGGAAAACAAACAAATTAACTTTGTTGGCCTTCAAAATAATTGGCTTCACAACACACTTTGGACAATGTTCATAAAGCTTCTGGAAACTGTCAGCAAAGGCCTCTTTAGGAATCGATCGCAGAACCACTGTAAGACCTTGTACACACGGTCGGACATTCCGACAACCAAATCCGTCGGATTTTGTCCGTCAGATTTTGTCTGACGGATTTTGTCTGAAACTGTTGCATACACACGGTCGGACAAAGTTGTCGGAAAATACGATCGTTCAGAACGTGATGACGTTATTTCGTTACAACGGGACTACATTCAGGCTAGTAGCCAATAGCTTTGGTCTAGGAATTTGATCTGAGCATGCGTGGCACTTTGTCCGATCGGAATTCTCTACACATGATCGGAGTATATCCGATCGGAGCATTTTGTTGGAAAATTTTACCAACAAGTTGGAAAACTTATAGAAGAAAAACAAAAAGTGGGGCTTCTGGACTTTTTAGGCACCATATGCAAAATAATAATCATGAAATAAGGATAAAAATCAACATTTTATTAAGAACATATTTTCCATTGTACTGAACAACAGAGATTGCTAAAAAATCATCTAATCACAACAGGACTCATGTACTCCATAGTATACAAACTATACCGCCATTCCACATTTTCACTTTTGAAAATAGATAATAAACATTTAATACATAATCTTCAAAATATAATTGTTCTACTCGCGGTATTAGGTGTACTGCCTGAGAAGGAGAAAGCGCTACATGTTTCGCGTGTTTTAACATGCTTCTTCTGGAGCGAGAAATTTGTGTGACTAGTAGATCAAAGGGGTAAATTCAAACAGGAACCACAAAAGGCTGACTCCCAATCATATAGAGGACTGCTACAATTCCACTGTTCAAATGGCTGATAGTAACAAGGAGAGCGGACATCAATACCTCCAACTCAAAAGAGGGGTTTTTATTTATCTTGTTATATTTTTTGGCCACGGTACCCACACTGTAAAGTATGGCCTCTCCTGCAAACATCTAGTGTTTGTAAACCTGAAGTCAGGAAACTATACAAATCATATGGTTGTCTCAAACCGTGTAGAACATCCGATTCAAGCAGGAGGGTTTCCCTATGTAGTTACACCAGAGCCAGTAATCTATGCAGTCCTCTAAAGGTTTCAGCCTAGTGTTTGTTTCCCAGATCAGCTGTGCAAGGTTAGAAAACTTGGTCCGTTGGATACTTCAACGGAAACAGTCCGATGGAGACCACACATAGTCGGAATATCCGACAAAACGGTCCGATCGTGTGTACAAACAGCTGGAGGGCCGTAGTTTGGACACCCCTGGCTTACACATTCTTGAATTGCCGCCATGTCCATAAAACATTGTCTTGACCTTACACTTTTGCAGGCGACTCTCTTTGTGGGTCACGGGGAAGACGGTGACCGCCATTTCATCGATTGCCGCTTGGATTCCAGATCGAACTGGAAGCACCAGGTCTCATTCCCTGTGACGATGGTTCACAGAATGGATGGATGCTGGTCACACATGGTAATGAAATCTCCAGAGGTTTCCAACCATTTTTCTTTCTGTTCATCTGTCAACTTGTGTGGTACAAACCGGGAACAGATATTCTGCTTACCCAAATCTTTGCAGACGATGGTGCGCATCCTGTCCTTGCTAATGCCCAATTCTTCTACCATCAATCCTAGAGTCAGTCACCAATCTCGTGCCAGCATTTTTTGCATGCGCTCGATCATGTCTGAGGTTCTGCTTGTCAACGGTCGACCCAAATGTGGCTCATCCTCAGTCGTTTTCTTCCTGATGTGAAATCGTTTGAACCAGTCGTAAAACACATTTTCTGCTCAATTTCCCCAATTTGTAGCAGAACTTGATATTCACTCGTTGCTCCGTTGTACTGTAACCCTACCTCTCACACTCACTACATTTGACTGCCCGCAGCGGGTTTATCCTGATTGTCACATGTACTCCATGCTAGGGGGAGATACTCGACATGTCTAGGATAGCCATGTGCATTTGCGCACACCTTGCTCATGTTGCCGTTGAGATATCAGACCACTCACTAAACTATTTAGACATACCTCATTACTTCTGCTTGGATTTAAGTTTATGGAATGCAGCAGTTGTTCAGAAAGTCAGCCATTGAGCACCAAGCTGGGAAGAATATGGGCCTTTGTCATTGGTTGGTAATTGTGGGTTTATTTAGACCAGCCTTTCTCAACTAGGGTTCCTCTGTTAGTAGAGGTTCCTTGAGCAATGAGCAACTTCTGCCTCTCAGATGAGGACCCGCTATCAGCAATGATCTTTTTAGTGATCCGTAAAGGGAAAGTCTACCCCTTGACCACAAATATAAGGACCATTCATTAAGGTGCTCATCATATTAATGTACTGTAAACATCCTGTACATGTTATACATGATATAGTAGTAATTAGTTATTAGCTGGGTTTCCCTGAGACCAGGACAGTTATTTCAAGGATTCCTGCATGGTAAAAAGGTTGGTAAAGACTGCTTTAAACATTAAGAAGGGATGACACCAAGTGATAGGCAGAAGGCTCTGAGGATAATTTGACCTCAGTGAGATATTTGTGTCATTGCTAATGAGTGTTATATAACGCATGTTTTCATATTCTCTATTCTATACTACAGTCTACGTATTAAACAGTATAACTGCCAGTACAAATAACATCAACATTTTCTAAATTGGAGATGAAAAACCAACGCAAAATAGGTTGAAATTATGCAGGCATTAATATACTAAATGGAAAGATTCTACTGTTACATAGATGCAGAAGAATTATAATTAAGAAAAAGGGAGATGGACATTTTGGTTCATGGAGCATAGTGCAGTTTATTGATAAGGACTGACGTGCATTGGCTGTCTACAGCATGGCTGATTTTCATCACTGTAGCCTGAAGGCACCTAACAGTTGGTAACCAAAGTAAAAGCCCTCTGCTAGGGTCACCTCCAATGTGAGATGGCTATTCCCTTGGAAAAAAACGTGTGGCCAATGATTATTATTATTATACAGGATTTATATAGCACCAACAGTTTGCGCAGTGCTTTACAACACAAGGGCAGACAGTACACTTGCAATACAAATCAATACAGGAGGTAACAGAGGGCCCTGCTCATTAGAGCTTACAATCTAGAAGGGAGGGTCAATTGGAACAAAAGGTAATTACTGTGGGGGGTGAGCTGGTAGAGAAAATGAAAATACAGTTGTTAGGTGTGGGTAGGGTAGGCTTCTCTGAAGACTAGGGTTTTCAGGGATCATCTAAAAGCTAATAGAGTTTGAGATAAGCGGACAGATTGGATCCATAGGATTGGAGGGGCTTTGGAAAAGTCCTGGAGGTGAGCATGGGAGGAGGTGACGAGGGAGCTAGAGAGCAGGAGGTCTTGAGAGGAACAAAGAGAACGATTAGGTTGGTATTTAGAGACCAGGCTAGTGATGTAGCCGGGGGCTAAATTGTTGATGGCTTTGTTAGTATTTTGAATTTAATTCATTGGATGAGCAGAAGTCAGTAGAGGGATTGACAGAGAGGAGTAGCAGACACAGAGCAATTGGTAAGGTGGATGAGTCTGGCAGCAGCATTCATGATGGATTGAAGAGGCGATAGACTATGTAGAGGTAAGCCAATGAGAAGGGAGTTGCAGTAGTCGAGGCGAGAGATAACTAGGGACTCAGGGAGTGAATTAAGAAAGACTACCCATTTTGCCTGTGCTGTCTGTAGGCATGTGCACTGTAGGCACCGCAGGCAACAGTATTTGCATTTTAAATTTGTTAAAGGATTTTTTTTAAGGTAACTTTTTTTTTTTTGGATACGGTTTTATATTTTATTCAGATTCATCATGTTAGATAAGCTTTTAAAAGTAGAGTACTGGGGCAATTTCCAATTTATATTTATATTTTAGCCATTCTCATGCAGGGTTCCTTGAAACTCTTGGTTTCTGCTAGAGGTTTCCATAGACACCCTCCCGGCAACGTGAGTCCGCGCTAAAAATAAAAAATGCACACTCATTTTGGTCCATAGACATTAAATAAACTGCTCTCCATAAAGGCTATAGTCCTCCGTATGAAAAATTGATATAGTTAAGTCCTGGCGTTAGCTCTATATGGGGAAGAGAGACAAACCACAATGCCTGGAAAGGGAAAAAGAAGTGTGAATGTTTAACATGAAATGTTCCAGAGAGCGGAGAGAGGCTGCAGGAATGGAGTCCACATATCTGCCATAAACAGGTCTAGATAGCTCACTTTGGAAGAGAAGGTGCTGTTAATTTGGCTCATGTTATGACAACCCCAGGCTTAGCAAAGACCAGAGACTGAACTACTCATGACGTTCTTTTTTCCAGAGAACCACTTCAGCCTCTTAAGATGTTTAGATTTGGACTACAGGGGACGGTTTGGAAAGAGCAGCAGGATGTGGCATGTGTGTGAGCCTTCCCCAACAATTATAATTATATAAATTCTGACATTATAGTGTCCATCTATAGTGGCACTTATCACCCATTTCATTCTTAGAAAATCACTTATAGTCATCTTAAAACACATCTGCCTGTAAATGGAACAAAGTGTGTTCAAGAGTTTTTCTACGGCCTGTGAAGTTATCCAGGTGCCTCTGCAGACGAGTATTTTCAGTAAGTACATTGTTTTTGTAACATTAACTTGACTTTTTTTTCCCTTTTTTTTTACTTAACTCACATTTTTAGTTGCTTACCGTTTCAAATTTTTATTTTCTATAAGTCTATAAGGTCTCCCTCTAGTGGTAATCGCAGGAAATGTGATTTAACCACTTCAGCCCCTGAAGATTTGTTTGCTGAATGACCAGGCTATTTTTTCGATTCGGCACTGCGTCGGTTTAACTGACAATTGCACGGTCCTGCGGCGCTGTACCCAAACAAAACTGATGTCCTTTTTTCCCACAAATAGAGCTTTCTTTTGGTGGTATTTGATTGCCTCTGTGGTTTTTCTTTTTTGCGCTATAAACAAAAAAAGAGCGACCATTTTGTAAAAAAAAAAAAACACAATATTTTGTACTTTTTGCTGTAATATCCCCATTTAAAAAAAAAATAAAGCTAATTTTTTTTCTCAGTTTAGGCCGATATGTATTCTTCTACATATTTTTGGTAAAATAGCAATAAGCGTATATTGATTGGTTTGCACAAAAGTTATACTGTCTACAAAATAGGGCATAGCTTTATGGCAAAAGTATCGGTAATCGGTATTGGCGAGCACTTGAAAAAAAGTATCAGTACTTGTACTCGGTCTTAAAAAAGTGGTATCGGGACAACCCTCCCACATTTCTTTAGCAATTTCATACTTACATGTACAATATATATGATTAGATCGCCTTCTATGCAAAGAGAGATTGTGCTTGAGCTTTTTGGTCTTTCTCTATCCACTCATCTGAAGGGTGTTCTGGCCTGACTTCTTTTATACATTTCCACGTACCTTCTCTTATTAGCAGCATTTTAATCTTGAATTTTCAAGACTGGTAGTTCTGGTTTGTCAGATTTGCAAACAAAAGCTTTGTTGCAGCTGTGTTAATGTCCATTTTATTTTTTTCTGTTGCAGTCTTTATGTTGCTGTATCTTTCTGTAGCAGGTTATGACTGGGTTCTCAGCTTTTCTCTGGGTGTCTGGGCTATGCCTTTGCCCATAACCTGGTAGAAATTCTGTATATAGCCCTACAGAATTTCTAACATAAAGTGCACAGTCCACATGGCCTTTGCTGCTTAACTGCAAACAGGAAACAGGAACTTTAATTTAGGAAAAGACATAGAGCAATACCATAGATGCAGGTACAAACATATAAACACTGCCATCTACTGGTTGAAGAATATATTGCTATTAATTATTGATCTACAGTAGTTGTTGCACAAAATACAATTCTGTATTCCAACACTACCGACACATAGAAGCATGAAAAACTATTAAAAAAAATAATTCAATACAAGTTATGGTTATCTGCTTGGCCCTCAAATCCCATGTAAAATGCTAGGGAAAAAAAAACACAAAAAAGACTAAAGAGCAGTTACAAGAAAAATACACTTACTGTATCTTAGGCTTCCTGCCTGCTCTCCTAGAAACTAGTCACACCTCTCCACCTTTCCATAGTATTCTGGGAAAATTGAGGATCCCTAACTGTGAGCATACACTCCAGGATATAGGTAGGTTTGGTTCCTTGGTTCCTCTATGACTTCCTATGGTCAACAAGGGGAACAGCTGTCTGATTGGACGCTGATACCCCCGTGACCTCAATGGCCATCTTGAGTCAGAGCAGTGTCTAATGCCTGCCATACACTATATGAAAAATCGACCGAAATTTGGTCATTTAGACAGTTTGTTTATTCGGCCAGTTAATGGGCACAAAATCGATAATCTTTGGGACATTTTTTGAGACGAAAAAAACAAAGGACAAGTTTGGAAATTTTCTGCCGAATGAATGATAAATTGAAAGGTTAATGTGTTTCCTGTCCAAACTGTTTGGGTATATGTAAAAAACTAACAAAAAATGTAGTAATTTATGCCCGCTGAATGATTTATCAGTCATTACATGATGGAACTATCATTTTCTCTCACGGCCTCAAATGAGTTTGGGCGCTTTTTCGTAGAGTGTATGGCCAGCATTAGACACTGCCCCCCCCCCCCCCCCCGGGTTTTGCATTTTGTGAGTGACCCAGAGTGGGGGTAGGTTCTCTGTCTGACAGGGAAAGTGCTTAGAGGTAAGGAAAGGCTCTGGAGGAGCAGGAACAGTGAAGGGACTATGTCTACCTCGCTTCAGGAAGCCTCCCCTTTAGGTGTACACCAGCTAGGCCTCATTCTATTCATCATTGCAGACGATGTTGGCATCTCTCAAGTCTACATGTAATGATGGGGGATAGTGTGCTGTGGTGGTCATCACGTCCTCCCTGTTTCCTCCCTAGTTGGGCGGCAAGCAAGGGTCACATGAGAGGCCTACCCAGGGGTGGGTTATTTTGGCTATGCTAGACACCTTGTACAGGATCACTTGAGTACACATGGCGTGCCTTTTACTTTTGTGCCATTTCCATCAATGCCCCAGTGCAAGATTGGTGAACCTCTGCCCATCCTTACTTCTGAGGCACTCCTAAGCCTCGTACACACGATCGGATTGTCGGCCAACAAAACCGTGAACTTTTGTCCGAAGAGCGTTGGCCCAAACGTATCTTACATGCACACGGCACACGATTGTTGGCCAACAATCACGAATGTAGTGATGCACTACATGTTTTTTCAGCTCTCTAGCACCACCCTTTGGGCTCCTTCTGCTAATTTCTGGTTTAATAGAAGTTTGGTGAGTGTTGATTCGCGCTTTTCATTTTGCGCTTTTCAGTTCATTTCTGAACGGCCGTTTGTCAACCAGACATGTTGCGGAATCGGAGGAGATAATGTGTTATTTATTATTGGCCTTGGAGTTATTGCTTTGACATTTTTTTGGTTGAATAATGATTTGATTTGTTCTATTTTATATATTTTTGGATGCATAGAAAGCACTTTTTGGTTAAGTTCTATTGGCAGATAGCATATCTAATTTGATTTGTTTTCTTTTTTTAATGTAATAAAAAAAAATTGTGCAGAAATAATACTTGGCTATGTGTTTTACTTCAAATGACAGTTTGGGAGTAGGCAGTTAGATTTAAAAAAATACAAAGTAAAATTGACAAGGGACACCAACACAGTTGTATCTTTGATCTTAAAAATTATGGGATAATGGTGTTGTGGTAACTTGGCCAAAAAAAATAAAAATAATAATATTCTTGATATCACTAGAAAAAAAAGCCTTTGAAAATTTGTTTGCAATAACACCATTAGTATCACCAGCAAAGCAGCTTCATTATCATCCCATTAAAAAAGAAGAGAATAGTGCGCTGCATTGAGAGATTTCATAATTTTCCGCGTCACAAATGTTAATTCTTCATTACGAACGCTACAAGACCGACCGCTTCCAGCTCGTCCTTGCTTCCGAGCATGCGTGTTTGTACTTTGGACTTTTGTCTGACGGACTTGTGTACACACGCTCAGGAAACCCGACAACAGACTTTTGTCCTGCTATCCAACAATTGTCCATGGAAAAATCTAACAACAATTGTCCAATGGAGCATACAAACGTTCGGACTTTCTGCCAACAGCCTGTCATCGCACAATTCGCGTCGGAAAATTCGATCGTGTGTACGAGGCAGGTGACGTCATGTGTAGCTCCTCCCCCATACGCATTATGTTCAATCAGAACTTCTACGTCACCGGACTCCTCCCCCTTCCCTTCATTAGAAGACAGAGGCACTTGGGAAAGGGGGGAGGAGTCCGGTGACGTTACGGACATCGACGTTACTGGACTCCAACATAACTCCCCGAAGACGCGGAAGACGGTGGAGAGGTGAGTACTGATCAAAAGAATTTTGATTGATCAAAAAAATTAATCAATTAATAATCTTTAATGAGAGAAAGATATTTTAACCATCTTCCCTGTCCCTGCTGAAGAAAAGCAGGCCCAAACCATGATGCTGCCACCACCATGTTTGACAGTGGGGATGGTGTGTTGAGGGTGATGAGCTGTGTTGCTTTTACGCCAAACATATCGTTTTGCAATGTGGGCAAAAAGTTAGATTTTGGTTTCATCTGACCAGAGCACCTTCTTCCACATGTTTGGTGTGTCTCCCAGGTGGCTTGTGACAAACTTTAGAGGAGACTTTTTATGGATATCTTTGAGAAATGGCTTTCTTCTTGCCACTCCATAAAGGCCAGATTTGTGTACGACTGATTGTTGTCCTATGGACAGACTCTCCCACCTCAGCTGTAGTTCTCTGCAGTTCATCCAGAGTGATCATGGGCCTCTTGGCTACATCTCTGATCAGTCTTCTCCTTGTCTGAGCTGAAAGTTTAGAGGGACGGCCAGGTCTTGGTAGATTTGCAGTGGTCTGATACTCCTTCCATTTCAAAATGATCGCTTGCACAGTGCTCCTTGGGATGTTTAAAGCTTGGGAAATCTTTTTGTATCCAAATCCAGATTTAAACTTCTCCACAACAGTATTACGGACCTGTCTGGTGTGTTTCTTGGTCTTCATGATGCTCTCTGCGCTTTCAACAGAACCCTGAGACTATCACAGAGCAGGTGCATTTATACAGAGACTTGATTACACACAGGTGGATTCTATTTATCACCATCAGTCATTTAGGACAACATTGGATCATTCAGAGATCCTCGCTGAACTTCTGGAGTGAGTTTGCTGCACTGAAAGTAAAGGGGCCGAATAATTTTGCACGCACCACTTTTCAGTTTTTTATTTGCTAAAAAAGTTTAAAATATCCAATAGATTTTGTTCCACTTCACAATTGTGTCCCACTTGTTGGTGATTCTTCACAAAAAATAAAAATGTTATATCTTTATGTTTGAAGCCTGAAATGTGGCAAAAGGTTGAAAAGTTCAAGGGGGCCGAATACTTTTGCAAGGCACTATATATATATATATATAAATAATTTTTTTTACAAATAATGAATGTTCAGGGAATTTAACATTTGATCATGAGGGTCCTTGGTATGCGGATGTACTATGTATTAGCAGGTCCAACCTCTCTTGAAAGTCTGGCCAGCTGAGATGAGAGAGATGAGACATGAGACAGTGAGTTAGCTGAGCTTGATAGGATGATTAGATCAGTAGATCTGCTTCACACGTCATTTATTCCTGCCAACAGAAAGCCCCGAGCCACATTTACTCACCATTTATCTAAGCTGATGCAGGACGATGTTTCCCACTGATGGCCGAACACAGTGATTCTAACGTGTTATCTAAACCAAAAGACAAAAATGTAATATGTTGCAGTTTTACAGTCCTTAGATGTGGTGGCTACATTCGATTCTTTTATCCAAGTTTCATTCCATTGTTCTCCCCCATTTTGTTATATATTTTTTATGTCTTGCATTAACCACTTGCCGACCGCTGCGCGCCGATATACATTGGCACAATGGCATCAGTGGGCAAATGGGCATCCCTTTTATTGGCAGGGCTAGCAAGTGCACGCGCACCCGCCTCGTACAGTGTGACTGTGCTGTATGCTGTCCCACGGACTCGATGTCCACGGTGTCCAGCGATCGTGTCGCTGAGCCTCAGAATGGGGAAGTCGCTGTTCTGCCTTGTGACATGACAGAGATCTACTGCTCCCTGATCGCTGTCATGTGAGTTGAAGCCCATCCCCCCACAGTTAGAATCACTCCCTAGGACACACTTAACCCCTTGATCGCACCCTAGTGTTTAACCCCTTCACTGCCAGTATCATTTACACTGTAATCAGTGCATTTTTATAGCACTGCTCGCTGTGTAAATGACAATGGTCCCAAAATTGTCTCAAAAGTGTCCGATGTGTCCGCCATAATGTCGCAGTCCTGATAAAAATCGCAGATCGCCGCCATTACTAATAAAAAAAATGTATAATAAAAATGCCATAATCTATGCCCTAATTTGTAGACACTATAACTTGCGCGCAAACCAATCAATATACGCTTATTACATTTTTTTAATTTTTTTTTACCAAAAATATGTAGAAGAATATATATTTGTCTAAACTGAGATAGAAATTTGTTTTTATATATTTTTGGGGGATATTTATTATAGCAAAAAGTAAAAAATATAGCTTTTTTATCAAAATTGTCGCTTTTTTATAGTGCAAAAAATAAAAACCGCAGATTTGATCAAATACTACTAAAAGAAAACTCTATTTGTGGGGAAAAAAGGACGTCAATTTTTGTGACATAGTGGCGAATCGCAAAAAGTGCTCTGGTCAGGAAGGGGGGTAAAATCTTCCATGGCTGAAGTGGTTAAACTGCACCGGGTTATAACCTTTTTTGCAGTATGCTGACATCTAGTGGTGGTTTTGGGCAACTGCAGCATGTAAACTAATGTGATTTTGGTAGCTTCCTCTGTTCTCCCCTCCTGTTTGGGGCTTATTATCGTCAATGCTAGCTAGACCCTCCCTGTTTCCTCCATGTTCCCTCAATCGGGGTTAGTGCTTCTCAGAGACAGAGCTTAGGAAAGTCCTTGTCTTACACTTCAGAGAGTTGGAAAAGCATCCTCTGTACTGCACTTACCTGAAGTAAAATTGTAGTGTATTCAAATTCTGTCTCTCATTGAAGAGTTAAGCTGCCTGTGAATGGTACCAAGTCAGCAGGTGACCATAATATCTGGTCAGACTGGGTCTAAGGATGGTATGTCAATGCATAAAGCAACATTTGAAACAGAAACACACTGCATGTAACTGCGTGGCTACGCCATACCTCCCAACTTTTTGTGATGGGAATGAGGGACACCTATTAGAAAAAGTATGTAGGCATAGGACACGCCCCCTACCATGCCCCCTTAAAGGAGAATTCTACAAAAAATGATTAGTTAAACCCACAAGTGCTATTTTACCACCACTATTATCTATACTGGCTTTTGGAATTTACAAATTCAGAAATTGGATGAAAGGTTTATCTCTGGGAAACACTTTATAAAGATAAAAAGTAAATTTTATATACAGTAGATTCTTACCCCAGATGATGTCTCGTTAGACGAAACACATCAGGATGAGCCATGCTGATGTCATTGCATTGCCCACAAACTTAGATTTTAAGCGCTTGATCCACTTTCTAAACATCAAGCTATTTTAAACACTTGAGAGGATTTGGTCTGCAAAGTTGGCTGCTTCTGAAGACCGCTTCTTGGTGACATCTCTTGACCAATTGGATTGCCTTACAATTTGATCTGGTTTCCCATATTTTGGTGGTTACACCATAAGCCTTGTTGACTCACTGAGCACATGCCCATTTAAGTCTTCTCACTCTGGTAAGCCTCCTCACTAAACGCTGGTGGTTCTATTGTCTAGTGTCCTCACCTCAACATTGATGTCACGTGGAATCCCACTTCTATTTACACAATTTGTTTTCACCGTTTATTTAAAGACTGCTATGTTTCTGTTTTAAAACCACTTTTGTATGATGGCACATGGACTTCAGTTTGGGTGTGAATTTCACATCCCATTTTCATTATTATTAGTTTTTGTGGTTATTGCACAGTGTTCATGAGTTTGTATACATATGTATTTCCATAATTTGAGCTCTGCACATAATTTCATTTTTATATATACAGTAGATCGGACCAAAATGAGGAGGACAGAGGGACTTTGTTCCAAATCAGGGACAGTCCCTCGAAATCAGGGAAGTTAAGAGATCTGCTACGCTTATGCCACGTACACACGACCGGACTTTCTGGCAGACTAGGTCCGGAATCAGTCCATCGGACAATCCAATCGTGTGTGGGCTAATCCGATCATTTTTCATTTTAAAAAAATCCGACAGACCTAGAAATAGAACATGTTTCAAATTTGTCCGACGGACTCAATTCCTATCGGGAAAACCGTTCGTCTGTATGCTGGTCCGACAGACCAAATACAACTCAAGGGAAGCTATTGGCTACTGGCTATTGAACTTCCTTTTTTAGTCCTACGTCATCACGTTCAAAATGAACGGACTTTCGAACGGACTAATGCCCCATACACACAGTCGGACATCCCAACCACAAAATCCATCAGAATTTTTCTGACGGATTTTGGCTTAAACTTGTCTTGCATACACACAGTCGCACAAAGTTGTCAGAAAATCCGATCGTTTGAAACGAGGTGACGTAAAACAAATTACGACGGGACTACGTAGAGGCCAGTAGCCAATAGCTTTCGTCTCCAAATTTTTTCTGAGCATGTGTGGCACTTTGTGCGTCGGAATTCTCTACACATGATCGGAAAAGTCCGATTGGATTTTGTTGTTGGAACATTTTGGATCCAGCTCTCCGACAGAAATTTCGACAGAGGGAAAGTCCGATAGAGCCCACGCACGATCGGATTTTCCGGCAACATAATCCGATTGGACTTTTTCCGTTGGAATTTCCAACCATGTGTATGGGGCATTAGTCCGTTCATATGTGACCAAGTCGGTTTGTTCGGAAAGTCAGTCAGAACTCCGCCGAAAGTCTGTCGGGAAGAGCATTGGACAGGGCCGGACTGGGAATAAAAACCAGTCCTGGAGAAAATTTCCTACCAGCCCCACAGCATTATTATACCAGCCCAACAGCATAACGTCATTATTTTCTTGTTCATGAAAGGGAAAACCATATATTTTAAAGCACATTTGATGAAGAATGTATTATATATAGATATGAAATCACATAGGGATATATATATATATATATATATATATATATATATATATATGCAAATTCCAGTTAAAAGTGGTATGTGGACAATCATCAAGGGGGACCCCAGGAACTCAGAACGTGGGAGAGGACCACCTTCCACAGAAAGAATACACTAAGGTAAGGAGGTGGGTGCCCACCAAATGCAGCTTTACACTGCCCGTGAATGCAGCCTCACTGTGCCCATTATTGCAGCCTCACTGTGCCCATCAAATGCAGCTTTACTGTGCCGTGAATGCAGCCTCACTGTACCCATGAATGCAGCCCCTCCTGTGCCCCATGTCCCAGTCTGCAGACCCTGCCCGTGGGAAGGTGTGTTGTTGATGCTTGGTACGGTACCTTGCATGCCAGCAGGATATCCATGATGGGCAGCAGCAGGCAGGGTCTGTTCTTGTTTTGGATGGGGACGGTGCTCCTTCCAGAGGATCTGTTTGCTGTGAGATGAAGTGGTCTCTGGCCACCTGCACCTTCAGCCGTACCCATTTTCTGGCCCCAGTCAGCCTGTCCTCTGGTCCTGGGGAAGTGGAGAGCACTGGGTGGGAGCTGGAGAGAAGTAGGAGCAAAGAGTACTGGCGGGGTTTGAGAACAAATGGGTGGGGGCAAAGAGCAGGGGGTAGTGGAGATCACAGGGGTGGGGAGCAGAGAGTGCTGGGGGGGGGAACTTGAGAGTACTGGGGGGACCAAAAAGAACAGGGGTGGAGAGCATTGTAGGCTGAGAGCACTGTGGGGGCTAAGAGTGTGGGGTGGCGAAGAGCACAGGGGGGCAGAAAAACGGGTGGAGAGCACGGGGGCACTGAGAGTACTGGGGGGGTACAAAGAGTAGGGGGGAGAGCTTGAGAGTACCAGTGGGGGCCAGAAAGAAAGGGGGAAAAGCATGGGGGACTGGAGAGCATTATGGGAGGTGGAGAGCATTGGCAGGGTTGGAGAGCACATGGGTGGGGGCAAAATGCAGGGTGGAGAGTACAGGAGGGGAGAGTGCTGCGGGGAGCCAAAAAGAACAGGAGTGGAGAACACGGGGAGTAGAGAGCACTGGGGGGGCTGGAGGGCGATGGGTGGAGCTTGAGAGCACCAGGGGGCAAGAAAGAACAGGGGTGGGGAGAATGGAGGGCTGGAGAGCACTGGGGTGGGGGCTGGAGAGTTATGGGGAGAGCTGGAGAGCTCTGGGGGGGGGTGAGAAAGAACAGGGGGGAGAGCACTGGGGTGGGGAAGAACAGCAGGGAGAGCACTGGGGGGAGTGGAGAGCACTGGGGGGAGAACAGGGGGGAGAGAAGAACAGGGGGGAGAACAAGGGGGGGAACAAGGGCGAAGAGCACTGGGGGGAGTGGAGAGCACTGGGAGGGGGGAAGAATGGGGGGAGAACACTGGGGGGAGTGAAGAGCACTGAGGGGGGGAAAGAATAGGGGGGAGAGCACGGGAGGGTGAAGAGCACTGGGGGGGAAGAACAGGGGGAGCACTGGGGGGGGAGTGAAGAGCACTGGGGGGAAGAACGGGGGAGAGCAGAGCACGGGGGGGGGGGAACGGGGGAGAGCACTGGGGGGGAGTGGAAAGCACTGGGGGAGTGGCGAGCACTGGGGGGGAGAACGGGGGTGGGAGAGCACTGGGGGGGGTGGAGGAGAGCAGTGGGGGGGTGGAGAGCACTGGGGGGAGTGGAGAGCACTGGGGGGGAATAACAGGGGGGGAGAACACTGGGGGGGTGGGGAGCACTGGGGGGGGGGTGAAGAGCACTGGGGGGAGTGGATAGCACTGGGATGGTGGCTAGAGAAGGATGGGGAGAACTGGAGAGCAGGTTGGGGGGTGTGGAGAGCACTGGGGGTGAAGAACAGGGGGAGAGCAGAGCACTGGGGGGGGGGGGAGAACGGGAGGGAGCACTGGGGGGAGTGGGGAGCATTGGGGGGGGAGAGCACTGGGAGGGGTGGAGAGCACTGAGAGGGGTGGAGAACAGGGGGTAGAGCACTGGGGGGAGTGGAAGAACAGGGGGAGAGCAGAGCACTGGGGGGGGAGTACTGGGGGGAGTGGGGAGAACAGGGGGGAGCACAGAGCACGGGGGGGTAGAAGAGGGGGGAGAGCACTGGGGGGAGTGTAGAGCACTGGGAGGGGTGGAGAGCACTGGGGGGAGAGCACTGGAAAGGGTGGAGAGCACTGGGGGGGAGTGTAGTGCACTGGGGGAGCACGGGGGAGGGATGAAGAGCACTGGGGGGGTGGATAGCACTGGGATGGTGGCTAGAGAAGGATGGGGATAACTGGAGAGGGGGGCAGAAAGAACAGGGGTGGAGAGAACTGTGGGGGAGGGGGCTGGAGAGTGTGGTGGGGAGGAGAGCCCTGGGGGAGGGAGGGAGCACAAGGTGAACTGGGGGGGCAGTAAAAAAAAGTTGGATAGGAGGATCGGCAGGGGGGCTACATATAGAGGAAATGAGCCTTCTATATTGCTCCATGCAGCCGCTGAATACTTGATTCTCCTCCTCTCCCTCCTGCAAGCATTCAGCGGCTGCATGGAGGAATATAGAAGGCTCATCTCCTCTATATACAGCCCCCGGCGATCCTCCTATCCAGGCACACACGGCTGTCTGTACGGGCGGCATCTCCTCCTCTTGATCACAGCGCTGGCTGGCTCTGTGTTCGGTCCCGCCCCCCAGACTGGCTCGTGTGATAGGTGGAACGTTGATTCTCTCTACTATCACACAAGCTGGTCTGGGGGGGCGGGGCCGTGTCACAGCACAGCCACTAAACACAGAGCCAGCCAGCGCTGAGATCCGCAGGAGAGGGTGGAGGATGCAGCCGCAACCAAAAGTGGCCCATGGGCACAGTGGCTGCGTTTGATGGGCACAGTGGCTGCATTTGAGGGCACAGTGGCTGCGTTTGATGGGCACAGTGGTGGCAATTTATGGGCACAGTGAGGCTGCAATTGATGTTTTATTTGTATTTTTTTCAGTACTTTGCCCCCCCCCCCCCCCCAAAAAAAACTGCAAAAAACAAATGAAAAAAAAACACTATTTTTAGCTGCAAAAAATTAGAGAGAGAGAAACCGAGAGAGTGGCTGCGTTTGAGGGCACAGTGGCTGCGTTTGGCACAGTAGCTGCGTTTGACGGGCACAGTGGCTGCGTTTGACGGCACAGTGGCTGCGTTTAATGGGCACAGTGGCTGTGTTTGAGGGCACAGTGGCTGCATTTGAGGGCACAGTGGCTGCGTTTGACTGGCACAGTGGCTGCGTTTGACTGGCACAGTGGCTGCGTTTGAGGGCACAGTGGCTGCGTTTGATGGGCACAGTGGCTGCGTTTGAGGGCACAGTGGCTGCGTTTGAAGGGCATAGTGTCTGCGTTTGAAGGGCACAGTGTCTGCGTTTGGCACAGTGACTGCTTTTGAGGACACAGTGGATGCGTTTGATGGGCACAGTGGCTGTGTTTGGCACAGTGTCTGCGTTTGAGGGCACAGTAGCTGCATTTGAGGGCACAGGGTCTGCGTTTGAGGGCACAGTGGCTGCGTTTGAGGGCAGGGCACAGTGTCTGCGTTTGGCACAGTGACTGCTTTTGAGGACACAGTGGATGCGTTTGATGGGCACAGTGGCTGTGTTTGGCACAGTGTCTGCGTTTGAGGGCACAGTAGCTGCATTTGAGGGCACAGGGTCTGCGTTTGAGGGCACAGTGGCTGCGTTTGAGGGCAGGGCACAATGTCTGCGTTTGGGACAGTGGCTGCGTTTGAGGGCACAGTGGCTGCGTTTGATGGGCACAGTGGCTGCGTTTGAGGGCACAGTGGCTGCGTTTGATGGGCACAGTGGCTGCGTTTGATGGGCACAGTGGCTGCGTTTGATGGGCACAGTGGCTGCGTTTGATGGGCACAGTGGCTGCGTTTGATGGGCACAGTAGCTGCATTTGGCACAGTGTCTGGGTTTTATGGGTACAGTGGTGGCAATTGATGTTTTATTTTTTTCAGTACTTTGTGCCCCCCCCCCCAAAAAAAAATGCAAAAACAAATAAAAAATAACACTCTTTTTTTAGTTGCAAAAAATGAGAGAGACAGAGAGAGACAGAGAGAGACAGAGACAGACAGAGACAGACACAGAGACAGACAGAGACAGACACAGAGAGAGACAGAGAGAAAGAGAAGCACGGATTAAGAATGCAATGATATAAGGAGTGCTGGACATGACAGTGTGGATGAGGGACACAGAGGGTTAAGCTTTATGGGTGGAGCTGAGGAAAAAGGTTTGCAGGAAGCAAGTTCAGTGTAGGGGAGGGGTCATATAAAAGGGAGGGGTGTGGCTTTAGGGGATCATTCGGATCCCAGCGTGACACAGAGGAGGCAGTTTTTCTCTGCTCCTCTGTAATGGCCGACCGGGATGGGATTTTCAAGAGGCTGAGACGGGCGGCGGAGGCGCGCGGAGCGGAGTGGCTGCGGGACCGAGCGGGGACCTGGAGGACGCCGCGGAGGATGTCGGTGATGCAGGTGAGGCGCCGCTGCGTGCACGGAGGTCTCGGCCTCCGGCGCGTTTTTTCCCCGGGGCCTACACCTCGTCCACCTCGTGACTGTCGGAGCCCGGGGGCCGACCGCTCGGTCCCCCCGGCGAAGAGGAAGGTGCCTGGCTCTCCCTGGTCCGGGTGGTCGTTGCGCCGCCGACCGGAGGGGGGCGGGGCCTCGCGGCAAAATGGCGCCGGCTCCGGGTCGGGCCGGCACTCGGGAACGGGGGGGGGGGGGAACGGGCGGGGGGCCCTGGGTCCAGCCGCCTTGGGGGTGCAGCGGGAGGGGGGGATCCTCGGACTGGGGGTTCCAGCATGGGGACACGCGCGGTGGGGGGGCAGGGTTTGGCACGGGGGGGGGGGGGTCGCATCTCCCGGGATGGGGCGGGTGGGATGAAGAGAGCCACCGAGGTGCCTGGCAGGGCTGGTCTTGGACACCAGCATGCCGGGGGTGGTCGGGGGCCACAGGCACTGCGGGATGCGCCTGAACGCGCTGACCAGGAGGTCTGCGATTCGCCCAGGGGGATGGCGGCGCCCCCAGCGCGCACCGCGGAGGACAAGTCCGAGGGTGAGCTGTCGCAGGAGGAGGAATTTTCACATGCAGCGCACGAAACCATGACTGTCGGCAAGGCCCCGGTGCGGCCAGGTAAGTCACGTGATCCTTTGGTTCTGACGGAAGCCTTGGGGGATTTGCTGGGGGACCCGGTATCCCAGAACGGCAAGGGGATGGGGGCAGAGGGCCGGTCGGCGGGGGTGGGGCATGTCGCCCTGGGGGGGGCCCACGGACAGCTGCAGGACCTTCTTGGAGGGGCTGCGGGCCCTGGTGGGTAAGTTTGCCGGCTGTTCGGGGGCGCCGCAAGTGGGTCCCTGGATGGCTGCGGGCCCAGGGTCGGGGGGAGGGGGGTCCGGGGCCACGCCGGTGGTGGACCCCCCGACCGCTGCGGCTTCTGGGGGGGTGGTAGACATGGGGCCTGGGGGCACGGGGGTCCCCCCAGTGGTCACGGAACCTGGGGCGTGGACCGATGTGGTCAGGATTGCGGATGCTGCCCGGTGCGAAGTATATGTTGATTCGAGGGCCCGGTGGGGGCGTGCCTGAAGCAGGTGGTGCGGGAGAATATTGGCATGGGTGAGTATGTGGAGATTTTCTCTTTGCTCCCCCTTGAGAAGTTCAACTTGGATAGAGTCAAGCCGGACAGTTCCAAAAGGACGACGAGGGGAAGCGTAGGTATCGGCTGATTCTGCGCACTTTCTCCAATTGGCTTCAGGCGTTCGCTGGCTTAGCTAGCGTGATTAGGGAGAAGAACCCCGAGCATTGCTCGGCGTTGTTCTGTTATATGGACGTGATTGGAGAGGCTTATCGGGTGTATGGGGGGGGTGGCATGGCTGCGTTATGACGAACAGTCCAGGCAGCGGTAAGCGGTGCGGCCGGAACTACGCTGGGACCACAAGGACATCAGCCTCTGGATGAGGCTTATGTCTGCGGCTCGGACTCCTGCTCCGTTTCCTAAGGGGGGGGCGGGAGTGTGTTGTCCTCAGGGCTGCCGGCCGGGACAAAGTGGGGTGTGTGCTGGCCCTTTAACGGGGGGCTTGTAAATTCGGGAGAGCGTGCCGATTTAAGCACGAGTGCTCCGGCTGCGGCGGCGCCCTCGCACTGTCCCGCTGTTTCAGGAAAGGAAAGCGTTCCGGCGATGTTGCTCTCGAAAGGGATGACGCCGGTAACCCTGGAAAGGATGCTTCCTTTCCTAAGTAAGTATCCGGATGGTGAGGCGGCGCTGGGGTTGATTTCGGAGTTTCGGGACGGTTTCAGGATTCCTTGTTCATTGGCGGAGGTGCCGCCAGTGGCCCGGAACTTGCGATCGGCTTTGGTACACCCTGAAAAGGGGTGGTAGGCGAAAACTTGGGCAAGGAAGTGGCGTTGGGCCGGATGGGTGGGCCTTTCGAAGTGCAACCGTGGGGCGACCTGGTGGTGTCCCCGCTGGGTGTAGTTCCTGAGAAAGAGCCAGGGAAATTTCGCTTGATTCATCACTTGTCCTTTCCTAAAGGGGGGTCGGTCAATGACTTCATCGGCCCTGATGCGTGTACGGTCTCATACACGTCTTTTGATGCGGCGGTGAGGTGGGTCAGGCTTTCTGGATGCGGGGCTCTTATGGCCAAGGCAGATGTGGGGTGCCATTGGCGGGGCCAGTTCTATATGAGTAAGTGCCTGCCCATGGGTTGTTCCATTTCCTGCGCCTACTTTGAAGCGTTTTAGCTCATTTTGGAGTGGGTGGTGAGTGACGTTTCGGGCCTGGAGTCGGTCATCCACTATTTGGACGACTTTCTGTGCGTGGGCCCCGCCTGCCTCCAGTGTGGGTGCGATTTTTCTGTATACGTTGCAGCACATTGCAGGTAAGTTCGGGGTACCGTTGACGGGGGATAAATCAGAGGGACCAGTTACGGACTTGAGTTTTTTGGGGATAGTGATCGATTCGAGGGCAATGGAGTGTCGATTGCCCAAGAATAAATTACTTGATCTGAAAATGGAATTGGCGGAGATGCAAGGATAGTAGAAGGTCCGGTTGAGGGCCCTGCAGTCTCTGTTGGGCTAGCTAAATTTTGCTTGCCGGATCATCCCTATGGGGGCGGGTGTTCTGCAGACGGCTGTCGGCAGCCTCGGCCGGGGTGAGTGTGCCTAACCATTTTGTGCGTCTGCGGGAAGGAACACAGGGAAGACTTGCGGGCGTGGCTTGAATTCCTAGCCTCTTGTAACGGGCGGGACATGTGGATGTCGGGGCCAGTGAGCAATTTCGATGTGGAATTGGTCGCTGCCGCGGCTGGGTCGGCGGGTTATGGGGCGTATTTTCGGGGACGGTGGAGTGCTGAACCTTGGCCGCGATCTTGAGAGGTGGCGGGGTTGTTGGGCAACCTGGTTCTGCTCGAACTATTCCCGGTGGTGTTGGCATTGGAGCTGTGGGGGGAGGAGTTACGTAATATGAAGTTGCGCATTAGTTGAGCCGACATGGGGGTGGTTCAGGTCCTCAACCATTTGGCTGCTACGGCAGCTGGTGTTTCGGTGCTTACGGCTCCATGTTTACATTTCGGCAGTGCACATACCTGGGGTGGAGAATTCTTTGGCTAACTCGCTCTCTCGTTTTCAGTGGGACGAGTTCCGGGATCTGGCGCCGAGAACGGAGGAGTCGAGGGCGTCTTGCCCTGGGTGGATGTGAGGGATGCCCTTGTAGTCGCCGCAAGTTGGATTCAGGGGTCTTTGAGTGAGTCCACGTGGGCGGCCTATTCTAGGGTGTGGTCAGAATGGTTGGGTTGGAGCGGTTGGTCGGGGCTCCGACCAGCGCTGGTTGGTGCTGTATTGGGTGGTACGGAACATTGAGATGGGATTGGCACCTGCGTCGATTGATCGGGAATTGGCGGGGTTGGCATTTTTGTTTAAGCTGTGGGGAGAGCCGGACGGGAATGTGGATTTTTGGGTGCGGCAAACCTTGAAGGGGTATAGGAGGGAACGGAAAGGTCGGGATGCGCGCAGGCTGGTGAAGTGTGATAACTTGGTGGCGATTTGTTCCCGGCTTGTGGAAGTTTGTTCTTCCGCTTACAAGGCCATCCTGTTCACAGCGGCTTTTTCGTTGGCGTTTTATGGGGCGTTTGGGACTGGGGAGTTGGTGTGTCGGTCTAAACGGGTTGCTGAGGGGCTGTTGGATCAGGATGTACAGGTGGCTGCTGATCGGGTGAGTATACGGTGGCGGAGGTCCAAGCCTGACCAGCTGGGCAGGGGAGTGGTGATTATACTGTTTGCCTTGCCGGGCTCGGCAGTGTGCCCTGTGGAGGCGGTAAGGGCCTTTCGGGCGGTGCAGCTGGAAGGGGGGGGGGCCTTTCTTGCTGCATGCGGGGGGCTCTTTTCTCTCTAGGTTGCAATTCGTGTCAGTTTTCAACGGTGCCTGCGGACTGTGGGTTTGGACGACCGGGAGTACTCGTCGCACTCCTTCCGTATTGGGGCGGCCACTGAGGCTGCCCGATGTGGGCTGGCTGAGGCGATTGTTCGCCGGATCGGTCGTTGGGAATCTAAGAGGTTCCGTTCGTATGTCCGGCCGCAGTTGATCCTGGGGTGAGCTGGGGCGTGGCTGGGAGTGTTTTGCAGTATGGGGTTGGGAGTTACAGGTGTTATGGTATATTACGTTGGTTGGTTGTTATATGTTCTGTGTTATGTTTTTTCATTCCAGATGGAGGTTCCTCACGCCTCGTTTGGATCCTAGGGCACTCGGACGTGTGCTGGGGGGCCGGGAGAGGTGATGCTCGGCCGGCAGGCAGGCCATTGGGAATTCCCGGGCGGGAGGCTAGGTTGATGTGGTTGGGATTCCCGGGCATGCGGTGGGAACGTGTGATGAAGGAAGTTGAGCGCTTTGCAATGAGGGACAGGCCCCCGGATTTGTTGGTCATTTACGCAGGGGGCAACGACCTGGGCATATGGAAGGAAAGGGACATCTTAGCTGATGTTAGGGCGGATGTTTTGCGCTTACGAGTCCGCTTCCCGGGTACCATCTTGGTTTGGTCGGACATTGTGGGCAGATCGGTGTGGAGGTGGGCTAGGTCCATGGTAAGCATCAACAAAACCAGGATGGGGGTTGGACATGGGTATTGACCTTTGGTCATTGGGTCTGCAGGAGGGTATACAAAAAAGCTCTTAGGGTGTGGGGTGGCCCTCAAGGTTGAGGGGGTCACCCTTTCGGGCTGTGGCGGTGTGTTTTCTGGTGGTTTCTGACGGTAGACAGGTACTCAGAAGGGATCTGAGGGTGTGGGGGGCTCATCTAATGATCGGCCCCTCTGGGTATTCCTGAACGTTGGAGGGAATACGGTTATGTTCACTGGCGGAAGTTGTCTCCGACCGGTCACAGGTGGAGGCCTTTGGGAAGTTGGTCAGGTGTACCGCAGTGATTTGGTATTGGCTTAAGTGGGGTCACCGTCAGAGATCACCAGAATGGGCAGTTAATGTTATTTAATGTGGTTTAATGGTAATAAAGTTATTTATATTTAGATATCTATATATATTTAGATATTTTCATATTTACAAGTTATTGGAGTGAATTTTGAGTTATGTTTAATAAAGGCTGTTGTGGCCAGTTTACTCCAACCTATGGTGTGGTCTCGTTTCTAATAGGGGAAGGTATGGGTAAGGAATAATATAAGGGGAACATTCAGACTACACTAGTCAGGCTCGGCGGGGTACCTTAATTCTTCTGATCCACGGGCGGCCGTGCTCTCCTCGTGCAGTCTAGTGGGCGGGCCGAATGGAAGCAGGAGAAATCAGTGGTGCTGGCGCCGCACGGGCCGAAATTCAATTAGAAGTCAGCCTCCTCCTGCTCCTCCCCTCACTCAGGCATATCAGTGGGCGGAGGCGGAGCCAGATCAGAAGAGCCGGCACAGGCACACACAGGGAGTGCCAGTGCATAGCAAAGTGCGGCGGCCACCGCTGCAGTTTATTGTGCTGAAGCCAGCCCAGAGAGAAAAGCGGCCCCAGGGCACTGAGTGCAGACGGCCTACCGGGAAATTTCCCGGTATCGCGGTAGGCCAGTCCGGCCCTGCCATTGGACCTAGTCTGCCGGAAAGTTCGTTGTGTGTACGCGGCATAACATTTACACTGAATCTATGAAGGGAGGCTGCCTTTGTCACCATTACATTGGGGATGGTGAAATTAATTAACAGAAGAGTGTTAAAATATTTTTCAGTAATCTGTAAATGTGAGTCTTTAACTATCTTACACCACAAGTACAGTGTCTTGAAAAAGTATTCATATCCCTTGAAATTTTCCACACTTTGTCATGTTGCAACCAAAAACGTAAATGTATTTTATTGGGATTTTATGTGATAGACCAACACAAAGCAGCACATAATTGTGAAGTGGAAGGAAAATGATAAATGGCTTTCAATTTTTTTTACAAATAAATATGTGAAAAGTGTGGCGTGCATTTGTATTCAGCCCCGTTTACTCTAATCCCCTTAACTAAAGTCTAGTGGAACCAATTGCCTTCAGAAGTCACCTAATTAGTAAATAGAGCCCACCTGTGTGTAATTTAATCTCAGTATAAGTACAGCTGTTCTGTGAAGCCCTCAGAGGTTTGTTAGAGACCCTTTGTGAACAAACCGCATGATGAAGGCCAAGCAACACACCAGACTGGTCAGGGATAAAGTTCTGGAGAAGTTTAAAGCAGGATTTTTTTTCCTCATATATCCAAATGTTGGGGATGAAGGTACATTCAAATGTTCTCATATAAAGCCCCAAACCGTTTCTTCTCTTCTTTTCATAAAGCAGGCTTAGGTCATAAAAAATATCCCAAGCTTTGAACATCTCATGGAGCACTGTTCAATCCATCATCTGAAAATGGAAAGAGTATGGCACAACTGCAAACCTACTAAGACATGGCCATCCACCTAAACTGACAGGCTGAGCAAGGAGAGCATTCATCAGAGAAGGAGCCAAGAGGCCCATGGTTACTCTGGAGGAGCTGCAGAGATCCACAGCTGAGGTGGGAGAATCTGTCCACAGGACAACTATTAGTCGTGTACTGTACGAATCTGGCCTTTATGGAAAAGTGACAAAAAGAAAGCCATTGTTGAAAGAAACCCATGAGAAGTCCCATATTCTGTTTTGTGAGAAGCCATGTGGAGAAAACACATGGAAGAAGGCGCTCTGGTCAGATGAGACCAAAATTTAAGTTTTTGGCCTAAAAACAAAACGCTATGTGTGGCGAAAAACTAACACTCACATCACCGTGAAACATGGTGGTGGCAGCATCATGTTGTGGGGATACTTTCCTTCAGCAGGGACAGGGAAGCCGGTCAGAGTTGATGGGAAGATGGATGGAGTCAAATACAGGGCAATTTTAGAAGAAAACCTGTTAAAATCTGCAAAAGACTTGAGACTGGGGCGGAGGTTCACCTTCCAGCATGACAACGACCCCAAACATACAGCCAGAGCTACAATGGAATGGTTTAGATCAAAGCAAATTCATGTGTTAGAATGGCCCAGTCAAAGTCCAGACCAAAATCCAACTGAGAATCTGTGACAAGAGCTGATAATTGCTGTTCAGAGATGCTCTTCATCCAATCTGACAGAGCTTGAGATATTTTGCAAAGAAGGGGCAAAAATCTCCCTCTCTAGATGGGCAAAGCTGGCAGAGACATCCCCAAAAAGACTTGCAGCTGTAATTGCAGTGAAAGGTGGTTCTACAAAGTATTGACTCAGGGGGTTGCCATACAAATGTACCCCACCCTTTTCACATATTTATTTGTAAAAAAAATTTGAAAACCATTTATCATTTTTCTTCCACTTCACAATTATGTGCCACTTTGTGTTGGTCTATCACATAAAATCCCAATAAAATTACCATTTTTGGTTGTAACATGACAAAAAGTGGAAAATGTCAAGGGGTATGAATACTTTTTCAGGGCACTGTATATGGATATGTTAATCCTATAGTGAGGCTCTTTGTAGCCTTCAAAAACCAAAATTCTAAATATAAAAATGTAAAGCTCAGCTCCAGTGGCGGTGCGTCCATTAAGGGCGCACGGACGCCGCCTCCTCTCTTCAGCCATCCCCTCTATAAATAATGGATAGATTAATGCATTGCACGAATCTATCCATGGCCACCGCCACCCCCTATTCGGGTGCCTGAATTACAGCAGCACCTGATTAGAGCCATAGACTCTAATAGGCTTCAAAAAAGGTGGACTCGAAGCGCAAAGCATTGTGCTTGGAGTCGCTTTTCTAACACTGAACCACCTCTCCGTCAATCAGGAAGTATGGGTCTGTTAGTGTTTTTAGTGCAGGGGATAGAGTATGTGACATATAACATAGCGTATAGAGTATAGGAGTCGGGAGTATGTATTGTACAACATAAAGGTATATAGTGCAGGGGTCAGTGAAAGCATTATAGAACATAGCCTATAAAGTACAATTATGGTATGTACTAGCGGCAGCTGATGCTCCATTTGGGGGGGGGGGGGGGCAAACAAAACAACGTCCCCCAGAGTTAGTTGGTACTCCCACTCCCCCGTTGCTCTCTTGCCCGTCGGCCCACCAGCTCTGCACTTACCCCATCTAGGTCGTGGGCCACTTTGAATCCTTCCTGTGTTTCCTCCTCATTGGCCAATATGGTCACTTCTCCTCTCAGGCAATTGGGTCTCAGGACCCGCTTCCTGATTGCCCAGGAGGAGAATCAGGAAGATAGTAGCAAATATTAATCCGCTATTGTCACAAGTGGGTGGGCTCATCCTTTCTGAAGCCAATGTGCTTCGAAAAAAAAAAACCCATTGCAATCCATACGTCCAGCACCCTGCATGTAGATTAGGGGCCGAATGCATGGATTAGGGGGTGGCACCATGCGCCCCGTATGGACGGGCCGCCGCGGGTATGTACAGATGGTTAGTGTAGAGCTCAGGAGTATGTAATGTGCTCCATAGTAGTGTATTTAGTGCAGGGTTCGGAGTATGTACCATGCAATATAGTGTATTTAGTGCAGGGGCCAGAGTATGTAACATGGTAGGTTGCATTTGATGGGCGCTGGTGAGGCTACATTGATGGGCGCTGGTGAGGCTGCATTGATGGGAGCTGGTGAGGCTGCATTGATGGGAGCTGGTGAGGCTGCATTGATGGGAGCTGGTGAGGCTGCATTGATGGGAGCTGGTGAGGCTGCATTGATGGGCGCTGGTGAGGCTGCATTGATGGGCGCTGGTGAGGCTGCATTGATGGGCGCAGGTGGGCTGCATTTAATGGACACTTCATTAA
Organism: Lithobates pipiens; assembly: GCF_037356315.1. Lineage (NCBI taxonomy): Eukaryota > Metazoa > Chordata > Amphibia > Anura > Ranidae > Lithobates > Lithobates pipiens. The sequence goes on along the minus strand of NW_027507685.1, from coordinate 170,672,015 downwards.
AAAGGTGGGGCATACATGGGCAGTGCAAAGGGGGTGGAGCCAATGGGGGCTGAAAAATTAGGTTTCGCCTAGAGTGTCAAAAATCCTTGCACCAGCCCTGCGTTGGTGATGGTAGAAATAGCTCCCCCCATTGATGTGAAGGAAGCCCATACCTTTGTACTATATATGCTCCACGTGCTATTCCTTTCCTGGCCAGATGAGGTCACTGCAGTGCCAGCTTAATAAACTCAATGCTTTACTGTCATGGTCACCTTGACCTTTAGCTGGATCCTGTCAACATGCCTTATGTCATAAATTGGATTACGAAATACTATTTTTCCTGATCATCCAATAAAAGTGACAAAAACAATATAAATGGTTGGAATTGATAAGCAGCACATATTTAAATACATGTCAGCAAAGGAGACCACTATTAATATTTTCAGTTGGAAGCAAGAAATAAAAATAAAAAAAATACTGGCTAGTAGTAATGAGTGCCGGGGGTTTGTGTAGTTAGAACTGATCTGACAATCCAAAAAACAAAATTCATTTTGTGCTGTTTTCAGAATTGGTTAATGCCCATTATATTCTAGACAGATTCAATCAATTGACTATATGGTAAAGCCCGGGACTGAGACAGATAATTCATCATCGCTGATTCAGGAATTGTATTAATACTTTAACTATTGGACTGAATCCAGCACAGAAAAGGGTGGTCCCTTCAGTGCTGTCTTCTATCGCCATCTACTGGGTATTTAGTGTCATCCTAGAATATCATAGGCATTAGTGCCAAGGATTAGTTCCATCACATTCTGAATATACTGTATGCAATACACACCTACCACATCTAAAAAACGAATGATGAGAATATAAGGTGTCAATATAGTTAATGATATATGACAACGTTTAATATATCCACGTCACACATAGTTACATAGTCAAGCTGAAAAAGGACACAAGTCCATCTAGTTCAACCAATAAAAAAAAAAAATTATACAGTCCCATATACACAATACTATACCCACAGTTGATCCAGAGCAGTGGTCTCCAAACTTTGGCTTGGGGACTGGATGTGGCCATTTGCTTACCTTTATCTGTCCCTTGGAGCACTATTCTCCCACTGATGCCAATGATGAGACATAATTTCTCCCAATGACACCAACAATAGGGCACCATTCCTCCAACTGATACCAATAATGGGGCGCTATTCCTCCCATTGGTACCAACAACTGGGCACCATTCCTCAAACTGATAAACGATGGGACACCATTCCCTGAACGGATATCAACAATTGGGCACCATTACTCAAACTGATATCAACGACGGGGTACTATTCCTCCCACTGATACCAACATTGCTTACTTCCATTGATGCATAGCATTTTCTACTCTAGTCCAGCCAGTCTGGTCCCCCTAAAATCTGAAGGACAGTAATCTGGCCCTTTGTTTAGAAAGTTTGGAGACCTCTGATCCAGAGGAAGGCAAAAAAACAGCAAAGCATGCTCCAATTTGCTACAGCAGGGAAAAAAATTCCTTCCAGATCTCCCGGTAAGCAATTGAATTTTCCCTGGATCAACTTTACCTATAAATGTTAGTACCTAGTTATATTGTGTACATTTAGGAAAGAATCCAGGCCTTTTTTTAAATCAATCTACTGAGCTAGTCAGAAGCACCTTGTCACGATCAGGGGTCAGGCTCGAAGACCAATTGCTATAGCAGTTGCAGGATTACCACTAACCAGCAGGATAGGAACACAGGCCGTCACCCTGGCAGATGACACAGGCTCACCTGAGGTGCGGAGTCTAAGTACTAACCGGTCTTCACCAGAGCTCCAGATGGTAGAGATGGATTTAGCTGCGTGTTAGTACCAGGTCGCGGTCCTCAGGATCGCCCCACCAGGAGGTGAGCAAGCCGGGGTTCAGTAGTGGATGAGCAGGTAAGGATTAAACAGAAGCGTGGTCAGTAAGCAAGCCAAAAGGTCGGTAACGAGTTGTTGCAGATTGGGATCAGGCAGAAGCGTAGTCGTGGAACAGGCCAAGGGTCGATAACAAGCAGTAGTAAATATAAGCGGCAGCAGAGAAGACGGGAACGAGATACAGGCTGGAGATGGCACAATATTCTGGCAAGGAGGAAGTGCAGAGACATGGCTTATATCAGGAAGTTCATGGGAGGAGCAAAGGGTTCAAGGTTCAAGGCAAACAAGATTCAAAACAAGATCACTAAAGGAATTGTCCAAGGAGCTGTCCAAGGAGCTGTCCAGCATTCCAGGTGGCTCAGCAAGCAGAGTCACTGCCAGACACGCCAGAGGTCCCAGGTTCAAGCCCAGGTCCTAACAGTACTCCCCTCCTCCCAGGACGTCCCCTGGATGTCTTAAGGCCAGGTTTCTGAGGAAACCTCTGGTGGAATTCCCTTGTTAATCTAGGGGCATGAACATTCTCCTCAGGCTCCCAAGAATTTTCTTCTGGCCCATATCCTTCCCATTGAACCAAATATTGCAATTTGTTCCTAGAGATCCTGGAGTCAAGAATTTTTCCCACCACAAATTCTTCTTCACCCTGTACCTCGACAGGTGGGGGAGGAGGATGAATTCTTCCAGAAAAAGTATTTTCATGAAATGGTTTGAGTAGTGATATATGAAACACAGGGTGAATCTTCATATTGTCAGGAAGTTTTAGGCGAAAAGTGACCGGGTTGATTTGAGCCGAAAAACTCAAAAGGTCCCATAAACTTTTGACCCAACTTAGCACATGGAACTTGAACTTTTACATTTTTGGTAGATAACCAAACTTTCTCACCTACTTGAAAAGTGGGAATAGACCTACGATGTCTGTCAGCAGCCTTCTTGTAATATTCCTGCACCTCCTTCAATGTATCAGTCAATTTCTCCTGGATCTCATGTAATGAAGTTAGTCTGTTGGTAACAGCAGGAATTGAAGTTGAGATGGGGAGTTCAGGAATAAAAACTGGATGATACCCTGTGTTTAAGAAAAATGGGCTTTGGGATGTGGAACTATGTTTAGAGTTATTATAAACAAACTCTGCCGTAGGAAGGTAGTCCACCCAGTCATCCTGAAGATAACTCACGAAGCATCGAAGGTATTGCTCCAGAGTTTGATTGGTCCTCTCGGTCTGACCATTAGACTGCGGATGAAAAGCCAAGGACAGATTAACTGTTACACCCAAAGCTGAGCAAAAACTTCTCCAAAATTTTGAGGTAAACTGTACCCCTCTGTCAGACACCACATCATCAGGAATTCCATGAAGTTTAAAAACTTCTCTAACCATTACCTCAGCAGTATGTTCGGCGGAGGGTACCCCTTTAACTGGAATAAAATGAGCCATCTTAGTGAGAGGGTCAACGACTACCAGAATGGTGGTCATCCCTTTTGAAAGAGGAAGGTCAACCACAAAGTCCATAGAAATTTACCCCCATGGTCTTGATGGAACAGGTAGTGGTAGAAGTAACCCCAGAGGAGAAGATCGAGGTGTCTTATTACGAGCACAGGTTAGACATGAAGCAACATAACTCTTAACATCTTTCTTGTACCCAGGCCACCAAAAGGAACATGATAAGAGTTCTTCTGTTTTAGAAACCCCAAAATGACCAGCAAGCTTAGAGTCATGTACCAACCTGAGGGCTTCTACCCGAACTGATTCAGGTACATAGAGGCAATGCGCTTGAGTCCAAAAACAATTGTTGTACTTGAGGTTAATGTCCTTAGGAGGATTATTAAGAAGTGGGTCATTCTCATACCCCTCCTTGAGAAGATTAAGAAATGTCTTTGAACTCATGGCCCCTAGAAAGTTCTTTTGAGGCAGGATTGTACATTCAGAGGTGCTTTCCTGGAGAGGCCCAGACAACATCCGTGATAGGGCATCAGCCTTACCATTCCTTGACCCAGGGCGGTATGAAATAACAAAATTAAACCTGGAAAAGAAAAGGGTCCAACGTGCTTGTCTAGATGACAACCTTTTAGCAGACCTAATAAATTCTAAATTTTTATGATCGGTGAGAACGGTTACAGGGTGCTTAGCTCCTTCCAGCAGATGCCTCCACTCAGAAAATGCTTCCTTAATTGCCAGCAGCTCCTTGTTTCCAATGTCATAATTCATCTCGGCTGAAGACATCAGTCGAGAGAAATAAGCACAAGGATGAAGCTGCATTTTTTCTCCCATTCGCTGAGAAAGGATAGCTCCCACAGCAGAATTAGAAGCATCAACTTCTACAATGAAAGGTAGTTCTGGATCTGGATGTACCAGTATTGGTGCAGAAGTGAAGAGAGTTTTCAGTTTACTAAAGCCAGCCTGTGCCTCAGGTGACCACAAAAAGGGCACCCCTTTCTTTGTCAACTGTGTGATTGGAGCAATTACCCTAGAGAAATTCCTTATAAATCTTCTGTAAAAGTTGGCAAATCCAACAAATCGCTGTATCTCTTTAACATTCTTAGGAGCGGGCCAATCCACCACAGCTTTGATCTTATCGGGATCCATGCTTACCCCTTCAGAAGAGATTATGTATCCCAAGAACTGAATCTGAGTTTGTTCAAACTCGCATTTCTCTAATTTTATGTAAAGTTGATTTCGCCTCAATCTCTCGAAAACAATACAGACATGCTTGCGGTGTTCTTCCAAAGTATCAGAGAAAATGAGAATGTCATCCAAATATGCTATTACAAACTGATCAAGCAAATCTCGAAAAGCATCATTAATAAAATGTTGAAAAGTTGCAGGAGCATTGCAAAGCCCAAAGGGCATGACCAAAGACTCAAAATGTCCATATCTGGTTCTGAAAGCAGTTTTCCATTCATCACCGGAACGAATGCGGACAAGGTTGTATGCCCCCCGTAAATCTAATTTGGTAAAGAGCTTGGCAGAGCGGAGTCTCTAAAGCATTTCTAGAATCAGTGGGAGTGGATAGCGATTCTTAATTGTGATCTTATTTAAATCTCTGTAGTAAATACACGGACGCAGGGTGGAGTCCTTTTTCGTCACGAAGAATAAGGCTGCGCCAGCAGGAGAGGTTGAGTGTCTGATAAAACCCTTCTCAAGATTCTCATTAATCCACTCCCTGAGCACTTTCAGTTCAGGTTCTGATAAAGAATAAAGGCGACCAAATGGTATTTCTGCCCCTGGAAGCAATTCAATGGGACAATCATAAGAGCGATGAGGAGGCAGCTGATCTGCGTTCTTTTTATCACAAACGTCCCGAAACTCAAGATATTGTGGAGGTAGCTTGTCATATGACTGGATAGTTGCCAAAACTGCTTGTAAATCTTGAGTTGGTGGAGGGCTTATTTGATAAGATTCTTTGCAATGTTTCTTGCAATGGTCAGATGTAAAGCTTAAAGAACGTGTCTCCCAGTTGATGGAGGGATTATGGATAGAGAACCAAGGAATGCCCAGGATAATAGGGAACTTGGGTGATGTAATCAGCTCAAAGCTGATAGTCTCCTGAAGGGCCTGAAGTCAAAGGTGAGCCATCCACAGTTTCCATATCAATTGGGGCAAGCTTATTTCTTATTTGAATGTTATTACTTTGGGCAAATTCGATGTCGATGAAGTTTCCCCCAGCCCCTGAGTCCAGCATAGCAGAGCAAGGTATTTCATTGCTTTCAACAATAAGCTTTATAGGGATGACAAAATGAGTTGATAAAGAATTAACTTTATTTGCTTCCTGAATCAAAGGAGAGATGGACTGAGAAATTGAGTTTATTTATTCAGATACTGTAACATCCATTGCTGCAATTGTTCTTTTAAATTTATTGGGACAATTAACTGCGTAATGTCCAGAGTCTCCACAATAAAGACATACGTTTTCTGAACGTCGTCTTTCTTTCTCCTGAGTAGTAATAGATCTTTTAATAGCATCCACCTGCATAGGTTCAGGAGTGTCAGAATCAGGAAAAACTCTTGGACCCTTAGGAGGATACGGAGTAGTAGAAAAACGCATGCCACCATTACTGCCTAGGATTCCCAGTCTCTCCTTTCTCCTTTCAGTAAGTCTCTGATCAATTCGAATACATAATTTAATAAAAGCTTCAAGGTCATCAGGACTTTCTACTCTGGGGCAAGCTCATCTTTTACTTGTTCCGAGAGTCCTTGACGGAACTGACTCTTCTGTGCTGCTGGATTCCAATTGGTATCTGAGATCCAACGTCGGAATTCAGTTGTGTACTCTGCAACAGAGCGTCTTCCCTGACGTAAATTGTGCAATTTTGCCTCAGCAGTAGCACAGCGGTTAGGATCATCGAAAACTTGGTTCATCGCAGTCACAAAAGAATCAAAATTATCCAGGATGACATCATCTTTCTCCACATAAGGGGAGGCCCAGGCTAAGGCTTCCTCAGTCAGGAGGTTGATAATAAACAGCACCTTTTTCCTGTCAAAAATGAATGCAGCAGGTTGCATCTGAAAGTGTATACGACATTGATTAAGGAATCCTCTATAATGGCGGCGGTCTCCGCTAAACTTGAGTGGTAGGGGCATTCGTGCATTAGTTTCTATGGCAGCAGTATCTCGGGCATGAAAATCCCGCAATTGTTTGTGTAGATCAAGGATTTCCTTTGGAGACCTTTCATTTAAATTTGTAACTCAGAAAATTTTTCCTGGTAGTCAACACCAAATGAATGAATGAATGAATGAATGAAATACTTATATAGCGCACAATGCGAACTGAATCGCCTCTAGGCGCTGTGGCGAGCTTTGATCATCTGCTAAAAGAGGAAGGTCTTGAGTTTTTTCCTAAAAGCCAGGTGATTTTCTTCCAGGCGGATGTTGATTGGTAGAGCATTCCATAGCCGAGGCCCTTGGACAGCGAATCTCCGATCACCCTTGGATTTATACCGGGCTTTGGGCACGAGGAGGAGGTTTTTGTTGGCTGATCGAAGACTGCGGTTTGGTGTGTAATGATTTATTTTCTCCATTAGGTATTGCGGAGCTTCTCTATGCACGCATTTGTGGGTGAGGCAAAGGGTCTTGAACGTGATCCGATTTTTTACGGTTAGCCAATGTAAGCTCCTCAGTGAAGGAGAAATGGATTCCCAGGGTTTTTTTCCTGTTATCAGCCTTGCCGCCGTGTTTTGGATCAGTTGTAATCGCGCAAGTTGATATTGTGGTAATCCTATGTAAAGCGAGTTTGCGTAGTCCAGTCGTGAATTAATGATTGTTCCAACTACCACTGCTTTGTCATTCTTTGGGATAAAAGGGATGAGTCTGCGAAGCATTCGCAGCAGATGGTGAGATCGACTGACTACAGAACCTATTTGCGCATCCATTGACATTTGTGCGTCTAAAATAACCCCGAGACTCTTCGCTTTGGTCTTTGGGGAGATAGTCTGCCCAAAGATGGTTGGTGGAGACCAGGAGGTTTTGGTTGCGGGCTTATGATTTGGGTGTAAGATAAGAAGCTCTGTCTTTGATTGGTTCAGCTGGAGGGAGTTGGTGGTCATCCAGTCCTCTATTGATTTGAGGCAGTTTTCAAGTTGTTGTTGGTGATCTTTTTTTCCATTGATCCGGAAATAAAGTTGCGTGTCGTCAGCGTAAGAGTGGAAGCAGAGATCTGAGCATCTGATGATTTGAAGGAGTGGGCGAATGTAAATGTTGAAGAGAACGGGTGACAACGGAGAGCCTTGAGGGACTCCGCAGGTGACTGCCCGAGTTTTGGAGAGGAATTTTCCTAGTTTCGCCTGTAACTCAGCGATTTGAACCCTGAGAGGAGCCACGGCAGCTGCTACAACGGCCTCCATGTTTTTTGGGCCAGAATATTATGTCACGATCAGTGGTCAGGCTCGAAGACCAATTGCTATAGCAGTTGCAGGATTACCACTAACCAGCAGGATAGGAACACAGGCCGTCACCCTGGCAGATGACACAGGCTCACCTGAGGTGCGGAGTCTAAGTACTAACCGGTCTTCACCAGAGCTCCAGATGGTAGAGATGGATTTAGCTGCGTGTTAGTACCAGGTCGCGGTCCTCAGGATCGCCCCACCAGGAGGTGAGCAAGCCGGGGTTCAGTAGTGGATGAGCAGGTAAGGATTAAACAGAAGCGTGGTCAGTAAGCAAGCCAAAAGGTCGGTAACGAGTTGTTGCAGATTGGGATCAGGCAGAAGCGTAGTCGTGGAACAGGCCAAGGGTCGATAACAAGCAGTAGTAAATATAAGCGGCAGCAGAGAAGACGGGAACGAGATACAGGCTGGAGATGGCACAATATTCTGGCAAGGAGGAAGTGCAGAGACATGGCTTATATCAGGAAGTTCATGGGAGGAGCAAAAGGTTCAAGGTTCAAGGCAAACAAGATTCAAGACAAGATCACTAAAGGAATTGTCCAAGGAGCTGTCCAGCATTCCAGGTGGCTCAGCAAGCAGAGTCACTGCCAGACACACCAGAGGTCCCAGGTTCAAGCCCAGGTCCTAACACACCTCTTACTGTGAAGAAACCTTTCCGTATTTGGAGATGAAATCTCTTTTCCTCCAGACGTAAAGAGCGCCTCGTTGTCCACTGTGATGACCTTAAAATGAATAACTCAACACCAAGTTCACTATATGGACCACTTATGTATTTGTATATGTTGATCATATCCACCCTTAATCTTCTCAAGAAGGAATAGATTCAGTTCATCTAATCTTTCCTCAAAGCTGAGTCCAAACCTCTCCTAATACAAGAAAGGACTTTGCTTGCTTTGAAAACCACAGCTTGGCATTGAATGCTGTTATTGAGCTTATGATCTACCAAAACCCCCAGATCCTTCTCCACTATGGATCTTAGCACCCAACATTTACTTTACATTTTTCAACATTAAACCTCATCTGCCACATAGTCGCCCAATTAGACAGAGCATTGAGGTCAGCTTGTAAATTGGAGACATCCTGTAAGGACGTTATTCCACTGCATAGTTTGGTGTCGTCTGCAAAGACAGAAATTGTACTTTTAATCCCAGACCCAATATCATTTATAAAGATGTTAAAAAGTAAGGGTCCCAGCACTGAACCTTGGGGTACACCACTGATAGAGTCATTAACCACTACTCTCTGAATGCTGTCTTTTAGCTAGTTTTCTATCCATTTACAAATTGGTCGTACCAGGCCTGTAGACTTTACCTTACACATGAGTCCTGTGTGTGTCAAGCACTTTTGCAAAATCCTAGTATACCATGTCCACAGCCATCCCTCTGTCCAAGGTTTTACTTACCTCTTCATAAAAAGAAATAAAGTTTGTTTGACAACTTCTGTCTTTCCTAAACCCATGGTGTCTGTTGCTTAAAATACTTTTTTTACAGCAAGAACTCATCTATGTGGTCTTTTATTAAACTCTCCAGTATTTTCCTGACTATAGAAGTTAACCTAACAGGTCTATAGTTACTTGGTAAAGACTTTGATCCCTTTTTAAATATGGGTGCCACATTGGTATTACTCGAATCCAGTGGTACCATTCCGGTCATTAACGAGTCCCTAAAAATTAGAAACAATGGCTTTGAAATGACAGAGCTCAATTCTTTTAGGATCTGTGGGTGGATGCCATCTGGTCCAGGTGCTTTATCCACCTTTATTCTGTCCAAATATTTCTTGATCATATCACTTTTGAGCCATCATGGATCATTTGGGGCATGTTAATACCACCCCCATTGCAGATTTGAGATCCCCATGCTCCTTTGTATACACAGAGCTGAAGAAAGTATTTAATAGATATACCTTCTCTTTGTCCCCAATCACCCACTCTAGATTATTTTGTAAAGGGCCTACTTGCTCAGACCTGACCCGTTTACTATTTGTATATTTGAAGAATTTTTGGAGGTCTGTGCTACTATCTTTTGAAATCTGTCATTCGTTTTGAATTTTTGCATCCTCGATTTCCTTTTTACATATTCTGTCATATTCTTTGTAACATTTAAACGATGATAGTGTTCCCTTATTTTTTAGATTTTGTAAAAACTTTTCTTTCTATTTATAGCTTTTTTTAACTTTGGCCATGAGCCACATAGATGTTATTTTTAAACTTATTGCCCACGGGAATAGACATTGCAGTGAGTTTCCATAGTCTTTTTAAAGAATTTCCATTTCTGTTCTGTTTAAATCCATGCCAGGTATCACACAATCCATGATACTTGATTTCCACTGGTCCTCTCTTGGCGGTACTGCAGAAAAATCCTACATGTATATCACAAGATCATTGGTGGCTTGGCGTGGTGATGGCTGTTTTTTTCTTGACTCTTCAATAAAGAAGAACCCTTTCTTGGATCTCCTCAATGCTGCTTCCCTGTAACATGACAAAGCTACACATGAAAAAGTAATTGAATCCCAAGGAAACTCTTGACATTTTCACCATATTTGAACAGGAAAATGTTCGATCTATAATGAAACAGTGCCTATGATATACTCGAACAAACCATAACAATACAGAAAGAATTGCTAGACCAAAACTGGATGAAAGAATCCAAGATAATTTTAATGGCTGGTAAAAAAAAAGTCATAATAAAACAGCCAATGCGTTTCAGGGGGCAATACCACTCCCCCTTCATTACGACTACAAGCGTAAACATAAAACATAGTCGCTCATGTTTGCTCATTATGATACAGCATTAATATTGTACCCAAAGCATTGGTCATGATGCACAATTTTCCCAACTCCTTGCTCTGGACTGGACGAATGACACACTGGAAAGATGAGAGAAGACTTTTTTTACATAATGGTCATGGTCTGAAAAAAATCAGCTTACATACTGTATAGTTCCATTTTAAAGTGGAGTGCATTGCAAAGCTGTGTGGCGTAGGAATGTAGCTGGTTCTAGACCAGCCTTTCTTAACCAGGGTTCCTCCAGAGGTTGCTAGTGGCTTCTTAAGAAATGAGCAATCTCTACCTCCCAGATAAGTAACGAATGACAACAATTACTCATTTTATTATGTGCCCTTTGCAATTATTTTATTAACCGTTTTTTATCATTAAATAATTTTCCAGTAATATGTCTAATATGGAATATAAATTCATTCATTGATATTTGTATATATTATGTATTAATATTTCTAAGGTATGCCAATTCGATGGCCATGCTGCAAGGTGCCTGTTGCATTAGGTACTTTAAATGTAGTACCTAGTAGTCACCATTGTTTTTTTTTTCCTAATATTGCCAGTTTTTTTCCTGTCTCACATTTACTAAGTTTTTGGGATTTTTATGCATCATTATTAGGGTCTGTTCCTTTCATCATTGGTATTTAAGATGTATAAATATTGTTAAGTAGCACTATGATTTACTTGGAATCTGGAACTATGAATTACTTGGATGGAAAGGCATTATGACCCGATTAATCACCTGTCACCATAGCAACATTGTACACAGTTTTTTGCACTTAAACCACAGCGCTTGTCAATAGACTCCTTATCCCTTGATGAAGTCACGTGATGTGACGCAACATGTCGGGAGGAGCTGGTTATGTCATTTCCCGTGTCTCTGTACCCAGCAATAGAAGTGAGGGGGAGAGCTTCTTTTCCCTCTTGGATGTGATGTATACTCTGTTTTACCATGCTTTATACAAGATGATATTCTTGTGAGTAGGACCATTGTTTTTTAATAAATTCATACCTTTTATATACAATTTTACGTGATTACATTTTTATTTTTCTCACTTTGAGCTACGCTAGAGAGCAGCTGTTATCATCCATAACCCAGGATTTCTTTGGAAAAAGATATTTTACGACAGCATAGTCCAGACGTTCTCTTCTCAGATTTGGGATATCTCTAAAAGCACAATTAGACCCATTGGGGTCGCCCCCTAAGGTGAGCGGGCATTGGACCTGGTGATGGAGGTGGTGTCACTGAAAATTTTCACAATTCGTTTGTTGGGTGAGCACGTTGATTAACACTTCAACAAGGCACTCTTATCATTGAAGAAGACTTTATTAATTTATTCAGTTATTCGTGCATTTATTATATAATAATTTCTTTATTTTTTACTGATGGGATTCTGTGCAATATATCTTTGATACACTGTGCATACGTATTTTTTCACATTTGTATTATACAAGTTTTTTTTGGACCTGGGTTGGAACAAGTGCACTATTATTCAATCAATTGATCAGCTATATAGTGTTATGCCGCGTACACACGACTGGTCTTTCCGTTGGAATGAACTCTGACGGACTTTTCGACTGACTTTTCGATGGAGTTCTGACGGAGTTCCGCTGAAACGGACTTGCTTACACACGATCACACTAAAGTTTGATAGTTTAACGTGATGACGTACGACGGGACTAGAAAAAGGAAGTTCAATAGCCAATAGCTGCCCTTGCGTCGTCGTTAGTCCTTCGGACCTGCATACAGACGGGCGTTTTTCTTGACAGGAACTGGTTCCGGCGGAGTTCTGGAGGAAAGATTTGAAACATGTTCTACTTCTAAAGTCCTTCAGATTTTTCGACAGAAAAGGTCTGCTGAAGCCCATACACAATCGAATTGTCCGAAGGATTCGTTCTGACGGAACTTTGCTGTCAAAAAGTCCGGTCGTGTGTACACAGCATTAGAGATCACAGTTTCAAATAGTTCAGCTGTTCTGACTGATCACACTATTGCCTTTATACATAGCAGTGCTTTAGTCTTCTTTTATGACTGACACCACTTTGTCTATACTTGTAGGGGAGGCAGTCTTCCTACTGCTCATCAAAGGAAGAGACATTCCTTTCCAATGACCACCAGTGTAATGAGGTCCAATCCGAGGGAGGTCTTCTCCAATGACCACTAATGTAAGAAAGCTCTTCACTGACCACCAATGTAGGGGACATTCTTCCTACTACTTATCATTGAAAGTAACAATCTTTTCACTGACCACCAGTGTAACAGGATCCCTTTTCCAATATTCACCAATGTAAGGTGATCCTTCTCCTATTGACCACCAATCTAAGGGAGTCCTTCTCCAATGACCACTGAAGGAAGCTCTTTGCTGACCACCAATGCAAGGGACATTCTTTCCAATGACCACCAGTGTAATGAGGTCCAATCCAAGGGAGGTCTTCTCCAATGACCACAAACATAAGAAAGCTCTTCATTGACCACCAATCTAAGGGACATTCTTCCTACTACTTATCATTGAAGGGACATTCTTTTCACTGACCACCAGTGTAACAGGATCCCTCTTCCAATATTCACCAAGGTGGTCTATCTCCAATGACCACTGAAGTAAGGAAGCTCTTTGATGACCACCAATATAAGGGACATTCTTCCTACTGCTCATCAATTAAAGGGACATTTTTCCCACTGACCACCAGTGTAATACGGTCCCTCTTCCAATAAATACCAATGTAAGGTGATCCTTCTCCCACTGATTACCTATCTAAGGAAGCCCTTCTCCAATGACCACCAAAGTTACAAAGCTCTTCACTGGCCACCATTATAAGGGGCATTCTTCCTATTGCTCATCAATAGAAGGCACATGCTTTCCACTGACCACCATTGTAATGTGCTCCATCTTCCAATAAGCTCCAGTGTAATGGGGGCCATCTTCCAATAATCACCAATGTAAGGTGATCCTTCTCTCACTGACCAGTGACCACAAATTGTAGCCCTTCTTCAACGATTGCCAAAGTAAGGAAGCTCTTCACTGACTACCAATGTAAGGGCTTGTTTACACTTGCTTTGACTTCAACACACACCGTTTTAACTAGACATGTGCATTTCGAAATTGGGATGAATTTTCATTGTTCGGACATTCGGATGCATTCGAATTACCGAATTACAATGCTAACGAATTCACACGAATTCGGACAAAATTCAAATCGAATTCGAAAAAAATGTGAATTTGAAAACAATTGGAATCGCAAAATGTCAAGCACTTTTCTGCAGCAGAGAATGACATTTTGCAACCCGACTTTGGGGCCACGTATCTCAGGGTCACTTGGTGCTAGAAACCCCAAATTTGGAGATGTTGCAGCACTAGTTCTACTGTGTTTGTATACCAAAAATGAAATAGATGCTAATAGCCTGTTTTCAAATTCGATTCGGCTAGAATTTTTTTCGAATTCGATTCGCATTTCGTCCGAATTCATTTGAATTCGTTAGCACTGTAACCCAAAGTCGGGTCACAAAATGTTATTCTCTGCTGCAGAAAAGTGCTTGAGATTTTGCGACCCGACTTTGGGGCCCCTTACCTCTGGGTCACTTGGTGCTAGAAACCCCACATTTGGAGATGTTATAGAGTGTTGTAGTTCTACTGTGTTTGCATACCAAATTTGGGGTTTCTAGCTACAAGTGGCCCCGAGATACGTGGCCCCAAAGTCGGGTCGCAAAATATTTTCGAATCCGGTTGAAATAGTTTCAAATGCGGTTGAAATAGTTTCAAATGCGGTTGAAATCATTTTGAATCATGCTGAAATATTTTCGAATCCGGTAGAAATATTTTCGAATTCGGTTGAAATATTTTCGAATGCGACCAATTTTTCGAACTCGGTAGAAAACTAAACCCGAAAACGAATTAACGAATTTAACGAATATAACTAAACGAAATTAATTAATTAACAAATTAAAACGAAATGAAACAATTTTTTTCCTTTTGCACAGTTTCCTAGTTTCAACGTGCTTTTTAAATGTGTTTTTGATGCTTCAGCAATGCTTCTGCAATGCTTCTGCGGTGCTTTGGTGGTGCTTGGATGGTGCTTCAGTGGTGCTTTTTTGAAGCTTTAATGAAGCTTGGCAGATGCCCTGCGTTTGTCTGTTGATATCTTATACCTGCAATACCTCCCAAACAAAGCAAAGCTAAAGCTGAATTAAAGCCTCTCAAAAGCTGCAGGTGCTTTAAGCGAGCTTTGCATAGACTTCTATGGAGGCTTTAATGACGCTTTGAAGCACCACTAAAGCAACATGGGGTATAATTTTTGAAGCAAACCAAAACAAAAGCAAGATGTAAACAAGACTGTAAGCTAACCATTTTATTTAGTGACAGGGGCTTTGGCGTTCAGAGAGCTTTAAAAAAGCGTTTCTGAAGCCATGTTTTGAAGCAAGTGTAAACAAGCCCTAAGGGACATTATTCCTTCTACTCATCAATGAAAGGGACATTCTTCCTACTACTCATCAATGAAAGGGACATTCTTTCCACTGACCACCAGTGTATTGGGGTCCCTCTTCCAATAATCACCAATGTAAGGTCATCCTTCTCCCACTGACTACCAATCTAAGGAAGCTCATCTCCAATGATCACCAACGTAAGGAAGCTCTTCACTGACCACCAATGTAGGGGACATTCTTGCTACTACATATCAATGAAAGGGACAATCTTTTCACTGACCACCAGTGTAAAAGGATCCCTCTTCCAATATTTACCAATGTAAGGTGATCCTTCTCCCACTGACTACCAATCTAAGGGGTCCTTCTCCATTGACCAACAAAATAAGAAAACTCTTCACGGGCCACCAATGTGAGAAAACACTACACTCATTTCTTGGCAATATTATTATTTGTTCCCTTACATTATTACTACTAAAAATCATATTCTTATAGGAAGCTGCCCTGTGTGTTAAATGATTTAAAGTGGTTGTAAAGTGGTTGTAAACCCTTACAACACACTTTGACCTACATTAAGATTAAGGCTTACCTCCAAGAAATATCTCCTAAACCTACACGGTTTAGGATATATTTGCCAAAAGACAGGCACCGTTGTCTACGGCGCATGCGCCGTAGACAGTGGCGCGCAGGCGCACTGAGCGCGGCACCATCAACGCTGAATATGCCGCGCGTGGCGGCTCCCGTGCGTGAGTGACGTCATTGCGGCTTCTCCGAATGACAGCGGCGGAGCGGCGAGACCCACCGAGAAGATGGATGGGGACTACAGGGGACAGCGGTGACATCGCTGGCTCCTGTGTCAGGTAAATGACACATAATGAACTACTATGCGATGCATAGTAGTCCATTATGCTTTACCTTTGCAGGGAATGAAAGAGGAAGTAAACTCATCAGGGTTTACTTCCTCTTTAAATATGCCATATTCTTAATTTGTGTACGCCAATGTACCATGGACTATACAGTGGTGTGAAAAAGTGTTTGCCCCCTTCCTCATTTCCTGTTCCTTTGCATGTTTGTCACACTTAAGTGTTTCGGAACATCAAACCAATTTAAACAATAGTCAAGGACAACACAAGTAAACACAAAATGCAATTTGTAAATGAAGGTGTTTATTATTAAAGGTGAAAAAAAATCCAAACCATCATGGCCCTGTGTGAAAAAGTGATTGCCCCCTAAACCTAATAACTGGTTGGGCCACCCTTAGCAGCAACAACTGCAACCAAGCGTTTGCGATAACGTGCAATGAGGCTTTTACAGCGTCCTGGAGGAATTTTGGCCCACTCATCTTTGCAGAATTGTCCTAATTCAGTTACATTAGAGGGTTTTCGAGCATGAACGGCCTTTTTAAGGTCATACCACAACATCTCAATAGGATTCAGGTCAGGACTTTGGCTAGGCCACTCCAAAGTCTTCATTTTGTTTTTCTTCAGCCATTCGGTGGTGGACTTGCTGGTGTGTTTAGGATCATTGTCCTGCTGCAGAACCCAAGTTCGTTTCAGCTTGAGTACACGAACAGATGGTCAGACATTCTCCTTCAGGATCTCTTGGTAGACAGCAGAATTCATAGTTCCTTTTATCACGGCAAGTCTTCCAGGTCCTGAAGCAGCAAAACAGCCCCAGACCATCACACTACCACCACCATATTTTACTGTTGGTATAATGTTCTTTTTATGAAATGCAGTGTTCCTTCTACGCCAGATATACTTGGACACACACCTTCCAAAGAGTTCCACTTTTGTCTCATCGGTCCACAGAATGTTGTCCCAAAAGTCTTGGGGATCATCAAGATGTGTTGTGGAGAAATTGAGACGAGCTTTGATGTTCTTTTTGCTCAGCAGTGGTTTTCTCCTTGGAACTCTGCCATGCAGGCCATTTTTGCCCAGTCTTTTCCTGATGGTGGAGGCATGAACGCTGACCTTAACTGAGGCAAGTGAGGCCTGCAGTTCCTTGGACGTTGTTGTGGGGTCTTTTGTGACCTCTTGGATGAGTCGTCGCTGTGCTCTTGGGGTAATTTTGGGCGGCCGGCCACTCCTGGGAAGGTTCACCATTGTTCCATGTCTTCGCCATTTGTGGATAATGGCTCTCACTGTGGTTCGCTGGATTCCCAAAGCTTTGGAAATGGCTTTATAACCCTTTCCAGACTGATAGATCTCAATTACTTTCTTTCTCAATTGTTCCTGAATTTCTTTGGGTCTCGGCATGATGTGTAGCTTTTAAGGATCTTCTGGTGGACCTTACTGTGTCAAGCAGCTCCTATTTAAGTGATGCCTTGATTGTGAACAGGTGTGGCAATAATCAGGCCTGGGTGTGGCTAGAGAAATTGAACTCAGGTGTGGACAACCACAGTTATAGTATGTTTTAACAAGGGGGGCAATCACTTTTTCACACAGGGCCATGATGGTTTGGATTTTTTTTCACCTTTAATAATAAACACCTTCATTTACAAATTGCATTTTGTGTTTACTTGTGTTGTCCTTGACTATTGTTTAAATTGGTTTGATGTTCCGAAACACTTAAGTGTGACAAACATGCAAAGGAACAGGAAATGAGGAAGGGGGCAAACACTTTTTCACACCACTGTAACTATAATACTTATTAGGAGGGGTTTCTTGAGACCCAATATTTATTTAAAGGGTTTTTCCTGTGTTGAGAAAGAGACTGTTCTAGGCGGTTCCGTTAGCAGTGTAGGCATTATTCACAATAGTCACTATTGTCTAACTGATTCGCCTCCCGGCCAATCAGGAAGCAGTTCCTGAGACCTGATTGACCAGGGAGTCTTAAGACTCCCAACCAAACGGGTCCCAGTCATGACCCACTTCCTGATTGGCCGGGAGGAAAAGTAATGGCCATGGGCGTCCGCAGAACTTTTTTCAGGGGGGGGGCATAATTTTAGGTTGCCCATGCTCCGCCCCTTTTCAACAATGTCATGAAGGGGAGGGGCTTAGTCATTATCTCATAAAGCGCAGGCATGTGCCCATCAATTGCAGCCTCATTGTGCCCATCAAATTTGGCCTGTACAGTACGGAGGGTGTACAGTATGTGTATATATAGGGGGTGGATGGTATTAGTATATACAGGAAGGAAGGTGGGTGTATATAGCTGTATTCAGGACAGATGATGTATAGCTGCGGTCAGTGATGATGGAGGAAGGTCTCTATATACATGAAGGAAGGTGGGTATATACTGCTACCTGTATATAGAGACCTTCCTCCATCGTCACTGACTGCAGATATACATCATCTGTCCTGTATACAGCTATATATACAGGACAGATGATGTATATATGCAGTCAGTGATAAAGGAGGAATTCAGGAAGGAAGATGGGTGTATATAGCTGTATACAGGACAGGACAGATGATATGATCTTCCCTCTATCTGGCACCCCTTTCACTGATCATACCTGTATGCACTCAGATCACCTGCCCCCTCCTCTGTATATATGTCAGGCCCACACACACACACACAACAATGCCCCCCCTGTACACAAACAGCCTCCTCCCTTCACTTGTACTCACAGCCCCCACTTGTAAGGTGGTCTTCCTTCTCCCAAGTCCTGTTTCCACATGTCCCTGTGAAAATACAACAGGCAACAAAGCAAACACGAGGGGCGCACATACAGGAAGCAGCCAGAGGTGGCAGTAAAGAGCTCTGTAAGTTCAGTGACACTGGTCAGCAGCAGCTGTGGAGCCAACTTGCACGAACCCAGAGAGCCAACACAGCTACAGATGTGGCCAAGGCAGACCCTTGCCGATTCCAGGGGGGGTCACTCGCCCCCCCTTGCCCCTACCTGCGGACGCCCATGGTAATGGCCCAGAAGCAAGGAGCTGCAGCCCCGATCCATGTCTGCCTCCTTCCTAAGGTAAGGAGGCCTCTGATCGCCCCCGCATTCTCATCCATCTCCAGAAGGGGGGGAGGGGTAGATGTTGACTTGCCCCCCCCCCCCCAAATATTGAGCACCAGCCACCACTGGTAAGTAGTATAAGTACCTGAATTTCACCTGGTGTCAGCCTCCTGCAGGCCATGTACAGCAGGGGTGTGAGAGGAAGAAGCAGTACAAGAAGTTAATGTGCTGACAACGAGCATGCAGATAGGTGTAGAAAGCTGAGTGACAGAGAGGTGAGCTCATCGCTTTACTGCTTCTCCTTTCACTGTCCAGTCACAAGTTGGGGGATTGTCCGGGATGACCCAGACTAAGGCTGCATCCACACCAGAGCAGAGTGACTATAAGGCATTTCTATTTGAGAGTTTTGAGCGTTTTTACAAGTGTATCACAAGCCTTCTACATCAGGGGTGGAGAGCTGCTGCTTGAGCAGAAAAAGTGCAACAAAACAATTGTAAAACGCTCACGTTGCGCATTTTCAGATGTTCCCATTAAAGTCTATGGGGCCCAATCTGCCTCCAATCTGCCAAAAAAGAAGCTCATGTACCTTTTTGAGTGACAGGCCTTTTGCTTTAGGCAACAGAACACTCAGATGTGAACAGGGGCCATTGAAATGAATGGGATTGGGCCTATTGAGTGCTTTAGAGCAGGGGTCTCCAAACTATGGCCCTCCAGTTGGTCAAGAACTACAATTCCCATCATGCTTAGTCATGTCTGTGAATGTCAGCACTTTACAATGCCTCATGGGACATGTAGTTCTGCAAGAGCTGGAGGGCCGTAGTTTGGAGATCTCTGCTTTAGAGCTACAAGCTTCAAGCAGAAAAATGCTCAGGTATGAACGGGGACTTATTGAAAGTGGGCTGTATGATGCTGGCCATCAAACCAAGGACATCTAGTGGCAGAAAAAAAGATTGCAGGGAAATCTCTGGATTGAAGGTGAATATTGCAGCAAAAGCTGCCTTTATGATATAATCTTTTACTGAGCTATGCATTTATATCTTGCTGTTTTTAGTTGGAGTTATGCTTAAACTAATTATAGCTTCTGTCCTGCTTGTTAAAAGTGCAATAAATATATTATGGTTCCCAAATATGCTTTAATGAAAACTGGTGAGGTTAAAAAAATAACCCTCCTCCATGACTTCTTCTCAGTGTTGCATGCATTTTATCCTATGTTGGTTCATGCACATTTCTAGAGCCCCATACACACTATCAGTTTTTCTGCTGAGTTTTTCCTTCAGATTTACCAAAACCATGTAGTAGAAGGGCCTGCCTGATTGCATACAAATTGAAACTCCTAAGGTTTGACCTCATATTATATGGTTTTGGTAAATCTGAAGGAAAAACTCAGCAGAAAAACTGATAGTGTGTATGGGGCTTAGGAGAGGTTTGTGCTGTGATGCACACGTTTAGATGACCACATTCAAACATTTCAGGTCAATGCACCAAAATGATGGATTTTGCTCCACAAAAGCCCATGCTGCATGTTTGTGTAAACAGCCCTACTAAACACAATAGATGTTCTCGTCTCCATGTATTTTGCTTGCACTGGAAAAAATCCAAGTGAATGAATGAAAATGCTCTCGGTGTGAATGAGCCCATAGAACAGTACTGAGCTTTGCATGAATGAAAGCTTCACAAGGTCACTACCACGATTCCACCACAAGGTGGCAGCAACTTACAGTCTTTACAGAAGAGCCTTGTTCCGCCATCCTTTCACATTGAACCTGTTTACTATCCTATCCATTCTCTCTGGTCACTGATGTCACTAAAAAACCCCTGGGGTTCTGCCACTGCCCTGTACATGCTCAGAAATGTGCCAAAACATGCATCGCGCTTATGGTGCCATTCGTTTTAAGGATACCTCAAACGCGGCTGGAAGATGCCCGTTTTGCTTTGCCGCAAAACACGCCAAAACATTCATGGCTCACGGTGCAGAAGCTACTTTGCCGTGCGTATGGCAGCACTTTTATGTGAATGAACTGCCATACAGTGCATCCGGAAAGTATGTACAGCGTTTCACTTTTCCCAAAAAATTTTATGTTACAGATTTATTTCAAAATGGAGTAAATTTATTGTTTTCCTCAAAATTCTACAAACAATACCCCATAATGACAACGTGAAAGAAGTTTGTTTGAAATCTTTGCAGATGTATTAAAAATAAAAATACATCCCAATAAATCCTAAAAATAAGTATTCACAGCCTTTGCCCGATTCTTTGTTGAAGCACCTTTGGCACCAATTACAGCCTCAAGTTTTATGGGTATGATGCTACAAGCTTGGCACACCTATTTTTGGGCAGTTTCTCCCATTCTTCTGTAGCGGCCATAACCCTTGGCAGGGCGGCCTTAACTTTTGGGCTTATCGGTTACCTCCGCCTGGCTGGTTCTTCCACGTCTAGGGGTTCCCAGAGTTAGTACCCAACAACTTGGACACTGACACCATAAAAGCCCTTTGGAAAAGGTTTTTATTTGCAGGGGTAACATCCAACAACACAGTCTCGTATGGGAACAGAGGGCAAGTGTGAAGAAACTCAGGCACCTTGAACTGCTAATATCAGAAAGTCTCTAATACCACCCAGAGAGTAGCCACCCGCAGCTGGGCGCTTCAAGGCTGAACAAATCTCTAGCCAGAGATTATGGCAGTCAGAACTTTGATCCAGAACCTATGAAATCTCTAACCTTGAGTAACTGGTAACAGAAGTGAACAGGAACCTTTTTCCTCAGTACCTGGAACGTTCTCTGTCTCCTTGGCAGTACTGGAAAAACGTGAATTTGTCAGTGTCCTTCACAACTCAGTAACCAGGCACTTCTCAGGGTGCCAGCTTGTTGGCCCTCCTCTGAAGAGTCCTCCCCCGATCGCTTGCACGAGCTGCGGTGCCCCGCCAAGCCGAGAGCACACCCGGACACCTTGAATCCTCCCTCATTTACTGCGCCTCGGACCAGCCGATTCCGAGACTCGGGAACAGGCGGATCCCTACCCCAGACCAGGCGGGTCCATTGGGGTTATCCAACCGAAGCATGTTGCGGAGCGACAGACGCTCCCGTGACCGGGACCCCTCGCGGGGCTACCCCGGTCCAGAATCAGGAACAGACCGCTAGGGCCTCACAAACGAACCTAGAACACGTGACTTCAACATCTTAAGTACCCTTCCCCAGACTCCTCAGTGGGGCCCGGCACACCCACTGATTGGCTCCGGGGAAGCTACCCAAAACATCCAACCAGGCCTGGTTCTGAGCCTATCATTTGCACCTAACTGTACACATGACCAGGCAGAACTCTAAGGCCGCGTACACACGCGCGGACTGTTTGCCCAACCTTGTTCGTCAAACAGTTTCGGCAAACAGTCCGCTCAAAATTTGCATGAGCGGACTTGCCCACACACGAGCGGACTGTTTCAACGAACTGTTTGCCAAACAGTCCGCTCAACTTTTGAAATGAACGGACTCGCCCACGTAAGGCGAAGGCAAATCCGCCCATTTCGAGCGCGTGTACAGGTAGGCGGGGCCCGCGAAGGAGACGTCGCGGGCTCCGCCGCCTGGAATGGGCTTAAAGGGGAACCCCAACGCCGAAAAAAATCGGCGTGGGGGTTCCCCCAAAGTCCACACCAGACCCTTGTCCGAGCACGCTACCCGGCCGGCCAGGAAAGGGGGGCGAGCGAGCGCGCCCCCCCTCCTGAGCCGTACCAGGCCGCGTGCCCTCAACATGGGGGGGTGCCTTGGGGAAGGGGGGGCCGCGCGGCCCCCCCACCCCAAAGCACCTTGTCCCCATGTTGATGAGGACAAGGGCCTCTTCCCGACAACCCTGGCCGTTGGTTGTCGGGGTCTGCGGGCGGGGGGCTTATCGGAATCCGGGAGCCCCCTTTAAGAAGGGGGCCCCCGGATACCGGCCCCCCACCCTATGTGAATGAGTATGGGGTACAATGTACCCCTACCCATTCACCTGTGAAATAAAGTACAAAAAAAAACACAACACAGGGAAAAAATATTTTATTGCACAGCTCCGGGGGTCTTCCGTCTTCGGGGGTCTTCTCGCCGGACTCCTCCGCTATCTGTGTGTAGCTCTTTTACTAGCGGAGGAGTCCGGCTTTCTTCCTCCCCGCCGCCGGCCTCTTCTCCCGACTTCGGGGGTCTTGTCCCCCTCTTCGGTTCTTCTGCCGGGCCGCCGCGCCTTCTTGTAGCTCTTTTGCAGGCGGTGGACTGGTCTTCTGTCGCCGCTGCCTTCCGTTCTTCTGTCGCCGCCTTCGGTTCTTCTGCCGGGCCACCGCGCCTTCTTGTAGCTCTTTTACAGGCGGTGGCCCGGTCTTCTGTCGCCGCTGTCGTCGCCGCCGCCGCCTTCCGTTCTTGTTCTTCTTCTTGTTCTTCTTCTTCTTCCCCAGGAGATGTTGACTCGACGAGCTCTCCGGCCGGAATGCCAGAGCCGCGCTGTGCGGTCACTTATATAGTGACAATGGGGCGGTGTCACATGGTATATGTCACATGGGTTGGTCACATGGTGACCCCGCCCCCTTACAATGTCATAGTCCCCATGTGACATCAACCCATGTGACCAACCCATGTGACATATACCATGTGACACCGCCCCATTGTCACTATATAAGTGACCGCACAGCGCGGCTCTGGCATTCCGGCCGGAGAGCTCGTCGAGTCAACATCTCCTGGGGAAGAAGAAGAAGAACAAGAAGAAGAACAAGAACGGAAGGCGGCGGCGGCGGCGACGACAGCGGCGACAGAAGACCGGGCCACCGCCTGCAAAAGAGCTACAAGAAGGCGCGGTGGCCCGGCAGAAGAACCGAAGAGGGGGACAAGACCCCCGAAGTCGGGAGAAGAGGCCGGCGGCGGGGAGGAAGAAAGCCGGACTCCTCCGCTAGTAAAAGAGCTACACACAGATAGCGGAGGAGTCCGGCGAGAAGACCCCCGAAGACGGAAGACCCCCGGAGCTGTGCAATAAAATATTTTTTCCCTGTGTTGTGTTTTTTTTGTACTTTATTTCACAGGTGAATGGGTAGGGGTACATTGTACCCCATACTCATTCACATAGGGTGGGGGGCCGGTATCCGGGGGCCCCCTTCTTAAAGGGGGCTCCCGGATTCCGATAAGCCCCCCGCCCGCAGACCCCGACAACCAACGGCCAGGGTTGTCGGGAAGAGGCCCTTGTCCTCATCAACATGGGGACAAGGTGCTTTGGGGTGGGGGGGCCGCGCGGCCCCCCCTTCCCCAAGGCACCCCCCCATGTTGAGGGCACGCGGCCTGGTACGGCTCAGGAGGGGGGGCGCGCTCGCTCGCCCCCCTTTCCTGGCCGGCCGGGTAGCGTGCTCGGACAAGGGTCTGGTGTGGACTTTGGGGGAACCCCCACGCCGATTTTTTTCGGCGTTGGGGTTCCCCTTTAAGCCCATTCCAGGCGGCGGAGCCCGCGACGTCTCCTTCGCGGGCCCCGCCTACCTGTACACGCGCTCGAAATGGGCGGACTTTCCGAGCGGGAACAGTCCGCTCATTTCGAAAGTACAGCGGACAGGCCCACACACGGGCGGACTGTTCGCTCAAACACGGTTTCAGCGGACAGTTTTTCGGAATTTCCGAAAGACTTTGTCCGTCCAACTGTCCGCTGAAACTGTCCGCTGAAAGCCCACACACGAGCGGACTGTCCGCCCAAACACTGTTCAGCGGACAAGGTTGGGCGAACAGTCCGCCCGTGTGTACGCGGCCTAACACAGCCCAGCCAAACTGATGTCAAAGTTAAACCTACACAATTAACCCTCAGAACCCCTTTACTGTTCTGAGGCAAAAAACTAAATTTGTACATGACAGACACTTTGACCAAAGTGTCATCGCTATACTTCTTTGCAGGACCTCTCAAGCTCCATCAGGTTGGATGGGAAGCGTTGATGCACAGCCATTTTCAGAGATGTTCAGTCGGTTCAAGTCTGTGGCGGATCCGGGGGGGGCAACGGGCAATTGCTCTCCCCCCAAAAAATAATGAGCGGGTGACTGAGCAGGCCGGTGGGTGAGCGAGCGGATGGGCAATCATGCCAGCGGGCAGTTGGGCTGGCGTGTGACTGAGCAAGCAGGCAGGTGTTGTCAGGAAGCCGCTACTCATCTGAATATGTGACTGAAGGGACGTTGCATCGCGGCCATCTTGGTACTCCCACACTGATCCACAGTAAGCCTAGTGTTATAAGTCGGCAAGCGGACATCTTTATACACCCACCGGAGTCCGGAGTCTTGCTTTTCACAGGTATTTTTAAAAGTAAACTCAACTTATATTTCACTGAATAAGCTAAGTTGACTGTTAAAAATAACTATGAAAAGCAAGACTCCGATGGGTATATAAAGATGTCCACTTGTCGACTTCTAACTTTAGGCTTACTGCAGACAAGTGGGGGTGTACCAAGATGGTCGCAATGCAACATCACTTTGTGACAATCCACATCTGTTGGCAGGGGATGTTGCAAGTGACATGGCAAGTGACAATCTGCATTTTGTGGCAGCCAACGGTGGCAAGTGACACGCTGCATCTGGTGGCAGGCGACGGTAGCAAGTGACATGCACAGGGCTCCCACTGATTCTGCATTATGGTATGAACTATTTAATTTTATATTACAATGTAATAATAGAAATAATGCGCTTCAGTCATCCTGACACCATATCAACTACGGCGCTGTGATGATTGAAGCATCAATACCAGCCAGTGCCCCGACAAATTGGCAGCAAAATTTTCTGGCCTCCTGAGCCTAGGCTCTGGATCCGTCCAGGTTCAAGTCTGGGCTCGGGCTGGACCACTCAAGGTCATTGACAGAAGTGTCCCGTAACCCCTCCTTTGTTATCTTGGCTGTGTGCTTACAGTAATTTCCTGTTGGAAGATCAACCTTCGCCCCAGTCTGAGGTCCAGAGGGCTCTGGAGCAGGTTTTCATCAAGGGTGTCTCTGTACATTGCTGGATTCATCTTTCCATCTATCCTGACAAGTCTCCCAGTTCCTGCCACTGAAAAACATCCCCACAGAATGATACTGCCGTCACCATACTTCACTGTAGGGATGGTATTGGCCAGATGAGCGGTGCCTGTTTTTCTCCAGACATGACACTTGCCATCAATCCAAAGAGTTCAATCTTCAATTTTGTTTCTCATGGTCTTGAGAGTCCCTCTTGGAAAACTCCAGGCGAGGCTGTCATGTGCCTTTTACTAAGGAGTGGCTTTCGTCTGGCCACTCTTCCATACAGGCCTGATTGGTGGAGTGCTGCAGGGATGTTTGTTCTTCTGGAAGGTTCTCTTCTCTCCACAGAGAAATCCTGGAGGTCTGTCAGAGTGACCATCAGGTTCTTGGTCCCCTCCCTGACTAAGGCCCTCGGTCACTCAGTTTGGCCAGGAAGCCTGCTCTAGGAAGAGTCCTGGTGGTTCCAAACTTCTTCCTTGATGGAGGCCACTAGGCTCATTGGGACCTAAATATTTTTGTACCCTCCCCAGATCTGTGCCTCAATACAATCCTGTCTCGGAGGTCTACAGACAATTCCTTGGACTTCGTGGTTTGGTTTGTGCTCTGGCATGCACTGTTACCTGTGGGACCTTATATAGACAGGTGTGTGCCTTTCCAAATCATGTCTAGTAAACTGAATTTACCACAATCAAGTTGTAGAAACATCTCAAGGATGGTCAGTGGAAATGGGATGCACCAAATGTGGATTGTCACCTGCGACCACATGAAGATTGTGAGAGGCAAGCCTGAAGTAGTGGGTAGTGAGGAAGAACAGTGGCAATGGGGGGTGGGCAGTGAGAGATGATCTAATTTCTCTGCTCCCACTCCTCATTTCCAGCAGTATAGTAGCCCTGCGTTGAGCGAGGAACAGCGGTGATGCAGCCCCATGGTGAGAGATGATCTCATCTCTCTGCTCGCTCACCTCATCTCTTCCAGCGTACTGGTCCCACTGTGAGGACAGTGAGAGATGATGTCATTTCTCTTTGCTAGCTCTGCCACCACACGTCAGACAGTGCAGTTTTTGTGGTCTCCAGCCACCCCCTCTATGACCAATGGATAGATTCATTGCATTGCATGAATCTATCTATGGCCGCCGCTGCAACCCCCTATTCAGGCACCCGACCCCTTTTCGGGCACCAGGCAAGTGAATTACAGCCACGGGGGGTGTTTTTGAAGCATCTGATTAGAGCCATAGGCTCTAATAGGTGTAAAAAAAAGGCATGCTTGGCGCTCGCAGTTCACCCAGGTGTGTTAGAAAAGCGAATGAATATTTGCTTTCCTAACACTGAACCGCCTCTCCGCCAATCAGGTGTTCGGGTTTGTTATCCATAACCTGATTTACTGAAATGAAAGGCGCTGTGTTTGGACGCCTATCAGGTGGCCAATCGCCTATAGAAGAGGACGGGAGAAGACATGGAGCACACCGCCAGGCGTGTGTGCAAGGGGGGGGGGGTGTCACGGCGGCAGCATCTGATGGGAACAGTGGCGGCAATTTATGGACACAGTGGCTGTATTTGATGAGAACAGTGGCGGAAATTGATGGGCACAGTGGTGGCATTTGATGGGCGCAGTGAGGCTGCAATTGATGGATTTTTTTCAGAATTTTTCTGATTGTTTGCGGTCCCCCAAAAAGTTTGAGCACCAGCCACCACTGCATCACCAGTCTTAGTCCATAGGGTTCAATATTGAGTTGGCCCACCCTTTGCAGCTATAACAGCTTCAACTCTTCTGGGAAGGCAGTCCACAAGGTTTAGGAGTGTGTCAATGGAAATGTTTGACCATTCTTCCAGAAGAGCATTTGTGAGGTCAGGCACTGATGTTGGATTAGAAAAGACCTGGCTCACAGTCTCCACTCTAATTCATCCCAAAGGCATCCTATTGGGTTGAGGTCAGAACTCTGTGTAGGCCAGTCAAGTTCCTCCACCACAAACTCGCTCATCCATGTCCTTATGGACCTTGTTTTGTGCACTGGTGCGCAGTCATGTTGGAACAGGAAGGGGCCATCCCCAAACTGTTCCCACAAAGTTGGAATCATTGAAACTGTCCAAAATGTCTTGATATGCTGAAGTCTTAAGAGTTCCCTTCATTGGAACTAAGGGGCAAGCCCAACCACTGAAAAGCAACCCCACACCATAATCCCCCCTCCACCAAATGATTTGGACCAGTGCACAAAGCAAAGTCCATAAAGAAATGGATGAGCGCCTGTGATTGAGAAGGCAATTAGCTGCACCTGATTGAGTTTTAGGAGGGGGTGATCCTTTTTCCAACTCAGTGATTCAATTTTTTTATAAAAAAAATAAAAATAAAATTCTGATATGTTGAGTTATATTTTTCACTTGGGTGTTATACGTAAATACAGCTGGATAAAACAAAAACAAAAACGCCATTGTCTGTCTTTTTATTTAAAGGAGGGGTGATACTTTTCTATACCCACTGTAATTATAAAAATTTAAAAATGGTAAAAAGGTGCTTCAGTTTTCAGTTCAGGTGTTTCAGTTATTCAGTTATGTGTATATAAGAGGAAATATAAAATGTAAAATGTAGGGAAGTTTAACAATTGCAAAAATAAATAGTTATCGAATAAGAAATAATTGTAAAAGTTGAAAAGTTATTTAAAAAATAAAAATAAAAGTGGTGAACATAGCATTTAAGTTGAATTTGTGTTCATTTTGGATACCCAATTACAGGTATGTATAAAAAATAAACAACTGAAAAACATATTTTTGCAAACTAAGTCACTGTAAAATGTAAAATTTTGAACAAAATAGATGGTGAATTTAGCATTTAAAGTGTTACTAAACCCAGGACCCTGCATTCACTATATCTGCTCTCCCATAGAACATAGAATTTATAAATTGCTAAATATCTTTTCTCATCAGTAGTATATAGCAGTCATGTGACTTCTATCAGTGTCCGGTTAAAGCTTGTAGAAGGAGTTTTCATTCTCTTCTGACTGTCCTATAATCATACAGGTCCCCTGACCCTCTGTCTGGACAGTGCTGATTGGCCCTGTGCTGATCACATGCACCTTCCCAAGAAAAAGAAAAATCTCTAGCAAAACACACCAAACTGAACATGTGCAGAGTGACTCCAAGGCTCTGTTCTATCAGTAGATAGATTGGGGACAGTAAAATAAGAGGTGGATCTGTGCATACAGGATCAAACAGCCTTTCTACAAAATGCAGAAGATTAACCCCTTAGGTTCCACAGTGAGTATAACAAGCATGCTTTACTGCATATACAGACTGATTTTACTGTTGTAGGTTTAGTAATACTTTAAGGTGAACTTGTGTTCATTTTGGATACCCAATTATGTGTGTAGGGAAATAAAAGATTGTACAAGGCCTTGAAAAAGTATTCATTTTAAAAGAGAAAGTCCACCTAAGCTGACAGGTCAGGCAAGGAGGGTTGTTTCTGAACGGCCGTTCATCAACCAGCCATGTTGTGGAATCGGAGGAGATAACCTGTTATCTTTTATTGGTCTTGGAGTTATTGGTTTGACCCAAGTCCAGTCCAGGAACAGGAGGAGGAGGATTTCTTGGACCAAAAATGTGTTGCTTTATTAATCGTGACCAATTATGTCATATGCCTTTGCTGCGGGAGCTTCAGGAGAATAATCCAGAGGATTTTCGGAATTATCTCTGGATAACGGACCCCTGCTTTCACCAACTCTTGGCATTGTTGGCCCCCTATATTAACAAGCAGGACACATGCATGAGGCTTTTACTTTATTTTTTGGTTGAATAATGCTTTGATTTGGTATATTTTCTATATTTTTGGATGCATAGAATGCACTTTTTGGTTACGTTCTATTGGCAGATAGCATACCTAATTTTATTTGTTTCCTTTTTTTAATGTACAATAAAAAAATTGTGGAGAATAATACTTGGCTACATGTCAGTTACATAAAAAAAAATACAATGTAAAATTGACAAGGGACACCAACATAGTTGTATCTTTGATCTTAAAAACTACGGGATAATGGTGCTGTGGTAACTTGCACAAATAAAAAAATAAAAACCATAATAATAATATTCTTGATATCACTAGAAAAAAAACTCTATCGGTATCACCAGGAAAGCAGCTTCATTATTATCCCATTAAAGAAGAAGAGAATTGTGCGCTGCATTGAGAGATTTCATAATTTGCCACGTCAGGAATGTTAATTCTCCATTCCGAACGCTAGTTTACAAGACCGACCGCTTCTGGCTCGTCCTTGCTTCCGAGCATGCGTGTTTATACTTTGGACTTTCGCCCGACAGACTTGTGTACACACGCTCAAAAAATCCGACAACACACATTTGTCCGCAGAAAAATTTAAAACCTGCCATCCAACATTTGTCCATGGAAAATCCGACAACAATTGTCCAATGGAGCGTACACACAGTCAGATTTTCCGCCAAGAGCCTCTCATCAAACAATTCCCATCGGAAAATCCGATCGTGTCTATGAGGCTTAACTCTCTAAGATGCTCTTTGTATACCCAATCTTGTTGCCAATTAACTTAATTAGTTTGCAAAATGTTCTTCCAGCTCTTCCTGGTTAGTACCACTTACTTTGTCAGCTTTCACTACTTTTTTGAGACTTGTTGCTGCCATCCATTTCAAAATGGCTTTATTTTTTTCCTAAAAAAAAAAGGTCAGTTTTCTCAGTTTATGCAGTTGATATGTTTTCTATTGGGAATAAAATATGGGTATGGGTTTATGAGATTTGCAAATCATTGCATTCTGTTGTTTATGTAGATTTTACACAGCGTCCCAACTTCTTTGGGGTATGTGTGCGTGTGTGTGTGTGTATATATGTGTATGTATATGTATATATATATATATATATATATATATATGTATATATATATATGTGTGTATATGTATGTGTGTATATATATATATATATATACACACACATATATATATATATATATATAATATATATATATATATATATATACACACATATATACAGTGCCTTGCGAAAGTATTCGGTCCCCTTGAACTTTTCAACCTTTTGCCACATTTCAGGCTTCAAACATAAAGATATAACATTTTTATTTTTTGTGAAGAATCACCAACAAGTGGGACACAATTGTGAAGTGGAACGAAATCTATTGGATTTTTGAAACTTTTTTAACTAATAAAAAAAATGAAAAGTGGGGAGTGCAAAATTATTCGGCCCCCTTGCGTTAATACTTTGTAGAGCCACCTTTTGCTGCGATTACAGCTGCAAGTCGCTTGGGGTATGTCTCTATCAGTTTTGCACATCGAGAGACTGAAATTCTTGCCCATTCTTCCTTGCAAAACAGCTCGAGCTCAGTGAGGTTGGATGGAGAGCGTTTGTGAACAGCAGTTTTCAGCTCTTTCCACAGATTCTCGATTGGATTCAGGTCTGGACTTTGACTTGGCCATTCTAACACCTGGATATGTTTATTTGTGAACCATTCCTTTGTAGATTTTGCTGTATGTTTGGGATCATTGTCTTGTTGGAAGATAAATATACGTCTCAGTTTCAGGTCTTTTGCAGACTCCAACAGGTTTTCATCCAGATTGGTCTTGTATTTGGCTGCATCCATCTTCCCCTCAATTTTAACCATCTTCCCTGTCCCTGCTGAAGAAAAGCAGGCCCAAACCATGATGCTGCCACCACCATGTTTGACAGTGGGGATGGTGTGTTGAGGGTGATGAGCTGTGTTGCTTTTACGCCAAACATATCGTTTTGCATTGTGGGTAAAAAGTTTGATTTTGGTTTCATCTGACCAGAGCACCTTCTTCCACATGTTTGGTGTGTCTCCCAGGTGGTTTGTGGCAAACTTTAGACAAGACTTTTTATGGATATCTTTGAGAAATGTCTTTCTTCTTGCCACTCTTCCATAAAGGCAAGATTTGTGTACGACTGATTGTTGTCCTATGGACAGACTCTCCCACCTCAGCTGTAGTTCTCTGCAGTTCATCCAGAGTGATCATGGGCCTCTTGGATGCATCTCTGATCAGTCTTCTCCTTGTCTGAGCTGAAAGTTTAGAGGGACGGCCAGGTCTTGGTAGATTTGCAGTGGTCTGATTCTCCTTCCATTTCAAAATGATCGCTTGCACAGTGCTCCTTGGGATGTTTAAAGCTTGGGAAATCTTTTTGTATCCAAATCCGGCTTTAAACTTCTCCACAACAGTATTACGGACCTGCCTGGTGTGTTCCGTGGTCTTCATGATGCTCTCTGCGCTTTCAACAGAACCCTGAGACTATCACAGAGCAGGTGCATTTATACAGCGACTTGATTACACACAGGTGGATTCTATTTATCACCATCAGTCATTTAGGACAACATTGGATCATTCAGAGATCAGGACAAAGCAGAGAAAAGAGAATCATAATCAGTAGAGTTAAGCTGATGATGATGATGATTTTATATATATATATAAATAATCATCATCATCAGCTTAACTCTACTGATTATGATTCTCTTTTCTCTGCTTTCTGGTTCGTACCCCATATACGCGTTCCAATTGTCCAATGACACAAATTGGCTGTAACGGAGGTGGCGGCGTATATAGACTTCAATCTGATAGGTGCAGATGATAATCTCCATTTCGATTTGCTTGCTTCTGGCTGGTGAGATCACCAGAACACTGACAGGATGGCCTCATCTCAAACATGCATTTACAGTCATTCCCCGCACGCCCACTCACCCCTCCCCTCCCCTATAATCCCCCAGCGGGCTCAGTCACGGCTCTTCTTGCTGGAGTGGGCTGGGGACTTGCTGGGTGCATTGAACATTGTACCAGCACCCAGAAGAAAGCCTCGCTCTTATTTCCAGCACACAATAAAGAATATTTAACGTTCTGACTGCCTGCAGGCACACACACATAGACAGAGGCTGCTGTCACCAGATACATATCACAGTCTAGCAGGCGTATTCACTAAGGGAATGTAAAAAAAATCAAAAATACACCAGTACCAGAAGAGCTGTAAAGTCTACACAAATAATTTTTTTTTTATAATAGAGCTGTTCAATACACAGATATACTTCTGTTCATTCAGTCCTGAAATTTACACAGCTCTGTCACATACAGTGCCTTGAAAAAGTATTCATACCCCTTGAAATTCTGCACATTTTGTCATGTTACAACCAAAAATGTAAATGTATCTTATTGGGATTTTATGTGATAAACCAACACAAAGTGGCACATAATTGTGAAGTGGAAGACAAATTATAAATGGTTTTCAATTTTTTTTAGAAATAAATATGCGAAAAGTGTGGCGTGTATTTGTATTCAGCCCCTTTGATACTCTGATAACCCTAACTAAAATCTACTGGAATCAATTGCCTTCAGAACTCACCTAATTAGTAAGTAGAGTCCACCTGTGTGTAACTTAAGCTCAGTATAAATACAGTTGTTCTGTGAAGCCCTCAGGGGTTTATTAGGGAACCTTAGTGAATAAATAGCATCATGAAGGCCAAGGAACATACCAGACAGGTCAGGGATAAAGTTGTGGAGATGTTCAAAGCAGGGTTAGGTTATAAAAAAAATATCCCAAGCTTTGAACATCTCACTGAGCAGTGTTTAATCCATCATCTGAAAATGGATAGAGTATGGCACAACGGCAAACCTACCAACATGGCCGTCCACCTAAACTGACAGGCTGGGTAAGGAGAGAGAGCACCTTCCAGCAGGACAATGACCCTAAACAGACAGGCAGAGCTACAATGGAATGGTTAGATCAAAGCAAATTCATGTATAAGCCCTTGTACACACGGTCGGATATTCCGACGGAAAATATCTGATCGGACCATGTTGTCAGATAATCCGACCGTGTGTGGGCTCCATCGGACTCTTTCCGTCGGAATATCCGAACGACCAAGTTTGAGAGCTGGCTATAAAATTTTTCCGACAACATGATCCGATGCGGGCCAGTTCCGATCGTGTGTAGCCTAGTCTGACAGACAAGGTGCCACGAATGCTTAGAATAAATTCTGAGACGGAAGCGCTCGGTCAGGTAAAACAACCGTTCGTAATCGATATAGCACATTCGTCACGCTCAAGTGTAAAAAATTCTTTAATGCAGCGCATTCTCTTTTTCCTTATAATGCTACAAGAATGAAGTTGTTTTGCTGCTCATATTCACACACACTTCTCCAAAACGTATTTCTTTATTCTTTTTCCTCATTTCATGAATACAATATTTTAATTCGTCACATCTCCCCAATCATTTTTATTTATTTTTTTGTTTTAAATTTTGTGGTTGGTTTTTTTAATCAAGATCTCCTTTTTTGACAGTTTGCTCATCTTCGTAATTTTTTTTTGTGTGTCAACTTACCACAACACAATTATTATCTTTTTATTTTATTGTTTTCTTTTTTAATCTCTAGGAGGTTGTTTGGTGTGGGTGCCCCTTGTTATTAATTTGACTTTGTATTTTTGAAATGTACCTGCCTACTCACAGATAAACCGTCCTTTTTGAAGTAAAACACATAGGCAAGTATTTCTTAAACCAAAAAAAAAACTTTATTTAGGTGTCAAACAAATAAACAGGAAGGCAACGCTGGAGAAACTGGTCAATTTGGCGAAGCCTTTGGCCCCCAGGGCAGACATGAAAAATGTTTTAAATGAAAAATTGGTGGCCTGAGGAGTACATATCTGAGGGAGAACAGTCTGATCCAGAAGTCCAAGAGATCAGGAAGAGCAGATGACATCTATGTCCCCAGGCTGTGGTCATACAAGAGGCTGCATCTTCTGTCAGACCAGACTGAACCCAGGCCATCACTCTCTGGTCTTCCTTAGGCACTTCCCTCCAGGCTTCCTCTGCTCTTGTAGTTGTGGCAGAAGAAGGAGGAGGAGGACGATGGTTAACCTCCCAGCTGCCACTTGCCACAGCCTCCTCCTGGCTGAGGTCTTCCTGTTTATGAAAATGGGACATAGTTTTAGTTTTTTGGTCAACAATCACACAATTTTGTGCTCATGACTGTTGCAAATTGAATGTTACCAAATAGACTATCATTCTGAGCCAAGCATTTTTCATTCTTGTCCCAATCATTTTTGGTCACTACTGTCTATTGATATGTAAACCACTTTGTTAAATCACAACTTACTGATCAATAATAACATCTAGTTAACATCATTAAATGTACAACAAGAAATATGTTGAACAATGCTATACCTGTCTCAAGCTGGGCCCCTCCACTTGTTGCTGCCTGGAAGGCCCAGGTTGGACATTGGAAGCCTCAGCTGGGGGTGAAGGAAGCCTTGAAGGAAGACTGTAGAGTGGTGGTCTGGGTTCCCCCTGGTCTGCCAGAAAATGCAGCCTCTCATAGTACAACATCCTGGGGACATGTCATCTGGATCTCCTGATCTCAGGGAATCCTGGAACTTTTTGCGCTCGCACAGATATGTACTCCTCAGGGCACCAACTTTGGCCATCACATACAGGAGTGGTGCAAGGATTTTTTACACCCTAGGCAAAACCTAATTTTACCGCCCCCCCCCATTGGCCCCACCCCTGACCCCACCCACTTTGCCTTGCTAATGTGACAGAAGGTGCCGCTATACAGGAAGCATCGTCTCTGCTTCCTCTAGCATTGGCTCCAGTGCTGTGCTGCACCTCTAATTACACTAGCAGTCGGACTGAGTTAGTTACATGCTGTAGCCTGCAGAGCATGCAAATGCTGAGGGAAGCCAGAGGCCGGGTGCCCCTAGGCAGCAGTGCACCCTAGGCGGCTGCCTAGTTTGCCTAGTGGTAGCACCAGCCCTGATCACATAGGTCATGTCTGCCGTGGGGAGCATGATCTTCACTAAACCAAGCAGTTTCTCCAGCGCTGCCTTCCTGTTTCTTCTTAGGTCCTTAGAAAGGGGGTTGTTCATCTGCCACAGGCAGGGCAGCTCCCTGAGCATATCAATAATTTGCTCCTGAAAATGTGGTTCCTTGAAGGGATCCATCTTCTCTGCAAGCCACAACACAAGACAAACCCTAATAATGTCAGGCTAAACTCTCCTAATCTTGTCCCAATATAGGCCTCAATCTAGAAGCAGTATAGGCTAGTGATGTACCAAGTTAAAACTGTACCTTTGTTTGAACAATTGACGCGTCAGCTCCTCACTCTGCTCACAGATCTTATGTACGACAACGCCTGTTGCGTTTTATGTACAGTGTGCATGCATGAAACACTGCCCACCCCTGATGTTCTTTCTAGTCTATTCCCCGCCCCTTTTCTTTTGGCGCAGTGGGGAGAGCACATGGAGGAGACACAGCAGGGGCATGCTAATAATTCTACTAACGAGGAGGAGGACAAGGAAAGCCCGGATCCTCAAACGTCCCGATCCCGGAGGAGAAGATTTAAGGCATCAAATATGTATTTTGGAGAGATGGTGGACATATTGAAGAGGAACGACTATGATGGGAAGTATGGACCTTACCCAAACCCAATTGTCAGAAAGGCCAAGATCATGACTAAAGTTGTGAAGAGTCTTCAGAAGAATTTTGGGGTACAACAATCCAAGGATCAACTGGGATAGTGCTGGTCAGACCTGAAACTGAGGGAGCACGATCAATACAGAAGGATCAAGCGAGTTCTTCAAAAAAGTAAGCAGTCGTCGTGTGTTCATATTATTATTGCTTGCATACTGCTCCATGTGCTTTGATTTAATGTTGTACAGTTTAAAATGGCCACTTTCATGTTCATGGATTCAATCGTTCGTAATAAACATCACTCGTTAACCCACTCCAAAAACGATGTTTTGCCAAGTTGCACTTGATTACATTTGTTCACACAACAGGTAAGTATTCCAGCTTTAGAAAGTGTCAAAAATAATGTCTTCACCTTTGAACTCGGCCAAAAAACATAATTGTACGACACTTCCAAGCAATGTTTCATATTTCTATTTCTGCCCTCAAATATCTGTGTGCTAAGTATTCTTTTTTTACATTCTCATAGGGGAGAGAAGACTCAGGACGTCTGAGGACACCAGGGACCCCACACCTCCCAAAGAAGGTGAAATACCAACACCAGAAGCAGAGGAGGAAGAGGAAGGAGAGATTGTCGAAATTGGCACCACAACAGGTGAGTGTCGGAGACCATAGCTTCTGGTAAGCTAATCAATGTATGCCTGCATATTTATAATACATAGTGTGTGTTTTTTTTGTTTCTTTTTAGGTGATGTGGATGTTGTGGAAGAAGAATCGCATTTTACCAGTGAAAGTGCCCAGATCCTCATTAGGGAGATAATGGGGTGCAATCGCGATTTAGAGAATATCCCGAAAAACATCAATGATGTTCAGCAAAAAATTAAGAACATCATTGATGTTTTAGGGAGAGTCTGCAAAACCCAAAACTAGCTAGCATCCATTTTAATTTTTCAAAAACACTTTTATATTTTTAGAAAAGCCAAATTTGGAAGATGCACGCAGTGTGTCAACATGTACTATCTCCCATCATGGGGGATCAATGTACGCGTTTTGTGGGTGCAACCCCTTCCTTGCTACTAAAGTGGCTGAGATGAAGGGGTTGCACCCCCAAAACACGTACATTGATACCCCATGATGGGAGATAGCACATGTTGACATTAGGCATGGTATCTGGAGGAAACTGGCTACTTTTTGATTCTCAAATTGTGTGCATCTTCCAAATTTGGCTTTTCCAGGGATGACACCCCATCTGAAGAAGGCAATATCAGCCCAGTTTGTACATACTCATATCTGATATTGTCTACACTTTTCAAAGTTGAACTTTGTAAGTTCCTGTGTTCTGTATGTTATGCTTTGATACATGCCTGTTTACACAAAAACTCCAAGTTAGAAAAATGTTACCCAAAATAATGTTTTATATATACCAATTATGTTGGTTTGTTGTAAAACCCTTTTCTAAACGCACATGTGAATGTGCTTTGAATAAAAAGTCAAATTATCAACAATATGTGGCTTCCTTTTTCAATGTGCAAAAGCAGTATTTGTAGTAAAGTTGTTGTTTTCTGTGGCAATGGGTGGTCTTTACTAAAGGCAAATCCACTTTGCACTCCAAGTGCAGTTTCAGGTGCACTCTTGCAGTGCACAGTGTATTTGACTTTAGTAAATAACACCCACAGTGATGTTTAAATTTCCCCAAGCTTACCTTAATATAGTCCTTCTGCAGGATCTGAATGATGGCAGAACAGGTCTCTGGAATAATGATTCCCAGAGCCTGGGGGGAGATGCCTGTAGAGAACTTCAGGTTCTGAAGGCTTCTTACAGTCGCCAAGTAGTGCAACGTGGCGACGAGCCTCTGCTCCGGAGTGATGGCTTGCCGCATGCAGGTATCCTGCCTGCTGATATAAGGGGACAGCAAAGCCAGCAGACGGTGAAAAACGGGGTCCGTCATCCGGAGATAATTCCTGAAATCATCAGGATTATTCTCCCGGATCTCACGGAGCAAAGGCATGTGTGAGAACTGGTCACGCTGGAGCAACCAATTCTTGGTCCACAAACGCATCCCCTCCCCGTTCATGGACCGGGCTTGTGTCAAAGCTAAAAGCCCAATACCAAGCACCTGCACAGCACAAACTCTACGACGAGTACGTACACGAAACATGGCTTAAAATGGTCGGCTGGTCAGAACCAGGGGCGGATCCAGAGTCTAATCTCGGGAGGGGCACTGCTATAAAATATGTTTTTTGGGGGGCAATTTATATGGGAAATGGCTGGTATTGGCGCTTCAATCATTACGGCACCATGGTTGTTATGGTGTCAGGATGATTGAAGCGCATTATTTCTATTAATACATTGTAATATAAAATTAAATGGTTCAACTCACCATAATGCAGAATCAGTGGGAGCCCTGAGGATGTCACTTGCCATGTCGCCTGCCACCAAATGTGGATTGTCACTTGTCACCAAATGCGGATTGTTACTTGCCACGTCACCTGCCACACATTGCGGATTGTCACTTGTCACGTAGCCTGCCACACATTGCAGATTGCCACTTGCCATGTCACCTGCCACACATTGCGGATTGTCACTTGCCACGTCGCCTGCCACCAGATGCGGATTGCCACGTAGCCTGCCACACATTGCGGATTGCCACTTGCCACGTCACCTGCCACACATTGCGGATTGTCACTTGCCAAGTTGCCTGACCCACATTGCGGATTGCCACTTGCCACGTCACCTGCCACACATTGGGGATTGTCACTTGCCACGTCACCTGCCACACATTGCGGATTGTGACTTGCCACGTCACCTGCCACACATTGCGGATTGTCACTTGCCACGTCGCCTGCCACCAGATGCGGATTGCCACGTAGCCTGCCACACATTGCGGATTGCCACTTGCCACGTCACCTGCCACACATTGCGGATTGTCACTTGCCAAGTTGCCTGACCCACATTGCGGATTGCCACTTGCCACGTCACCTGCCACACATTGGGGATTGTCACTTGCCACGTCACCTGCCACACATTGCGGATTGTCACTTGCCACGTTGCCTGCCACACATTGCGGATTGCCACTTGCCACGTCACCTGCCACACATTGCGGATTGTCACTTGCCACGTTGCCTGCCACACATTGCGGATTGCCACTTGCCACGTCACCTGCCACACATTGCGGATTGTCACTTGCCACGTTGCCTGCAACATATTGCGGATTGCCACGTAGCCTGCCACACATTGCGGATTGTCACTTGCCACGTCACCTGCCACACATTGCGGATTGTCACTTGCCACGTTGCCTGCCACACATTGCGGATTGCCACTTGCCACGTCACCTGCCACACATTGCGGATTGTCACTTGCCACGTTGCCTGCAACATATTGCGGATTGCCACGTAGCCTGCCACACATTGCGGATTGTCACTTGCCACGTCACCTGCCACACATTGCGGATTGTCACTTGCCACGTCAACTGCCACACATTA
Source organism: Lithobates pipiens (assembly GCF_037356315.1). Classification (NCBI taxonomy): domain Eukaryota; kingdom Metazoa; phylum Chordata; class Amphibia; order Anura; family Ranidae; genus Lithobates; species Lithobates pipiens. The sequence continues at coordinate 170,632,288 of NW_027507685.1, read as the reverse complement.
CGGATTGTCACTTGCCACGTCACCTGCCACACATTGCGGATTGCCACTTGCCACGTAGCCTGCCACACATTGCGGATTGTCACCTACTGGTGGTCTTTTGTTGGGTCCCAGAGTGAACATAGGCAGCAGAGAGATGATGCAATCTCTCTGCTGCACACAGCTTCCTACACAGTGAGGGCGGAACTGGAGGGACGCAGGGCAGTGAGAGATGATGTCATCTCCCTGCTCCCCTGCCTGCTGGCTTCCTGATTGGCCAGCAGCCCTCCTAAGCCGCCCAGCTGCCCCCCCCTCACCCGTCCACTCAGCGCGGGTACCCGCGGAACCGGCCGCGCGGGTACCCGCGGAACCGGCCGCGATTGGACCCGCGGAACCGGCCGCGATCGGACCCGCGGAACCGGCCCGCGGGTACCCGCGGAACCGGCCGCGATTGGAGCCGCGGGTACCCGCGGAACCGGCCGCGATTGGACCCGCGGAACCGGCCCGCGGGTACCCGCGGAACCGGCCGCGATTGGACCCGCGGAACCGGCCGTTCTGTCATCAGCTGGCGGTATTCTCGGAGGGGGCAATTGACCCGTTGCCCCCCCCCTGGATCCGCCCCTGGTCAGAACGGACAACAGAAAGCACCAATAAACAGCAAGGCCTGAAAGAACGAACTGAAAACCAGAAACAAGCAGACAATAAGCACTGTACATCAAAGCGTATTATATACCAAGATATAGTTAGTCCACAATGACCAACAAATGCGAACTGACTACACGCACTGATAAGCAGATACGCACCGACAAGCACAAACTGTAGAGCAGTAACGATCTGAAGCACAAATCTGAAAAGCGCGAATCGTCTCTTACCAAACTTCTACTAACACGCGATAAACACGAGATCAGCAGAAGGAACCCAAAGGGTGCCGGAGGTGGTGCTAAACTTCCCTTTTCTAGTCCCGTCATACGCGGTTTACGTTACCGCGTTCTTGTCGACCGGAAATTCCGACAACTTTGTCCAACCGTGTGTATGCAACACCACTTCTGGACTAAACCTGTCGGAATTTATCCAATGGATTTTGTGGCCGGAATGTCTGACCATGTGTACAAGGGCTTAGAATGGCCCAGTCAAAGTCTAGTTGAGAATCTGTGGCAAGACTTGAAAATTGCTGTTCACAGACACTCTTCATCCAATCTGACAGAACTTGAGATATTTTGCAAAGAAGAATGGGCTAAAATGTCCCTCTCTAAATAATATGCAAAGCTGGTAGAGACACCCCCAAAAAGACTTGTAATTGCAGTGAAAGGGGGTTCTACAAGGTATTGACTCAGGGGGGCGCCATACAAATGCACCCCACACTTTTCACATATTTGTAAAAAGTTTTGAAAACCATTTATCATTTTCCTTCCACTTCAAACCTGTGTGCCACTTTGTGTTGGTCCATCGCATAAAATCCCAATAAAATACATTTAAGTTTTTGGTTATAACATGGCAAAATGGGGAAAATTTCAAGAGTTATGAATACTTTTTTGAGACACTGCAGAAGGGCAGATCTTATTTCTCTCTGCTGCCATTCTGTAGCCATAAATGGAACAAAATGATATACACTCACCGGCCACTTTATTAGGGGCACCTGTTCAATCACTTGGTAACACAAATTGCTAATCAGCCAATCACATGGCAGCAACTCAATGCATTTACTCATCTAGACGTGGGGAAGATGACTTGCTGAAGTTCAAACTGAACATCAGAATGGAGAAGAAAGGAGATTTAAGGGACTTTGAACGTGGCATGGTTGTTAGTGCCAGGGTGACCACATTTCCAAACTGCCATTCAGGGACACCCCCACTTCCCAAAAATCAGCTTGTGCTGTAACAAATCACAGCACAACTGGGGAGGTGGGTGCAAACTCTACCCAGAAGCACTGATCACGCCCCCAAACAACGCGTCCACATTGCCACTTTGCTCACAGACAATACCTGTCCTGACCGGCCGAGACCTTTTCATCTTGCTGTAACGCTGGCTCTACACTGCCCCGCAGTGATTAGACACAAGAGGCGGGACTTATGATTTCTCCAATCACAAGCAGGGGCCAAGGATTGTGCCTCTCCAGACATTCCAGGCTCGGACAAGTACTGTCAGTGAGTACAGCGGCAATGTGGCGGCCTTTTTTTGGGGCATCAGATTGGTCTGGGGGGAGGGGGTGGCTGTGTCAGTTTCATTCCCAGGACACTGTATTGTCCTGGAAAGAAGGTGTCCGGGGCAGACCTGCATAATGCGGGACTGTCCCCGGCAATGCGGGACACTTGGTCTTTTTTTGGGGACATCAGATCGGTCTGGGGGGAGGGGGTGATATGTCAGTTTCATTCCTGGGACACTGTATTGTCCTGGAAAGAAGGCGTCCAGGACAGACCTGCATAATGCGGGACTGTCCCCGGCAATCCGGGACACTTGGTCACCCTGCTTAACGGGGTTGTAAACCTTTGTGTTTTTTCACCTTAATGCACATTCTAAAAAGTACAGTGACAGTGCATATTTTTAGCACTGATCACTGTATCCGTGTCACTGGTTCCCACAAAGTGTCAGTCAGTGTTCAATTGTCTGCAGAAATATTACAATCCCGCTATAAGTTGCTGATCACCATCATTACTAGTGTACAAAATAAATAAATAAAAATTCCAGTATATATCCCATAGTTTGTAGACACTATAACTTTTGCGTAAGCCAACCAATATACACTTATTGGGTTTTTTTTTACCAAAAATATGTAGCAGATTACATATTAGCCCAAATTTTTACATATTTTATAGTAGATTTTTTTTTCCCAAATCGTTTTTTTTTTTGTAAAATAAAAAATGCAGAGATGATCAAATACCACCAAAAGAAAACGCTATTTGTGGGAAAAAAAATTACATCAAATTTATTTGGGTACAGTGTTGCATAAACGCGCAATTGTCAGTTAAATTAATGCAGCGCCGTATCGTGAAAAATGGCCTGGTCATGAAAGGGGGCTAAATCTTCCAGAGGTTAAGTGGTTAAAATAAATGGTGCCGGAAACGCAATGCGTGTTTCCTGAACTTGCGCAAGAACGTGCGTTTATGAAACACTCAGGTGCTCTTGGGTGCCCGAGGTCTTTTAGAAACCTAGAAATGCCCCTGATCCCAACTTGGGTAACGGACGGAACGCGTACGGTTGGGGGGATCCTCCATGACGGCTGTGTTCTCATAAAGCAAAGCGTCAGCTCTCATTTCCCCTCAGCATTTTATGTTTCCAGGCCAAATACAGAAATGAAAGGACTGACTACTACAATGGGTAACAAAGCCGTCTCAGTCATAAGACCTTCAATTACCACTTCACCTGGGCCTTCGCCGAGACGCAGAGGACATCAGCTGCACTGAGAATGATTAGCGCCGTACTTCTCTAATGGATTTTTTTTTCTCAATGTACTTTTTCCCCCTCTCTGCATTCATTCGCATTCAGCTGACAGAAGCTTTCCTGCCAAGTCGGGGAAGATTAATGCTTTGATAAGTGCATCGATGCCAGTTAGCAGATTGACTGGTACCCACAAGGAGATAAAAGATGACACAAATAGATGATCACATTTGGCGATGAATTTCGTGTAAATGCAGAAAGCCCTTTTCGAAGGCTTCATTGGCTGAGTAAATTAGAGAAAAACTATTGCTTGAAGCTAAAGTTTAATCTGCTTAGATTTTACCTTCCCTGGTTCCTCCTTCCCCCTTCATCAACATGATAATTAAATTAAAAAATTAAAATAAAATAAAAACCCTTTCCATTTCTATAACATACATTATCTCACAAAAGTGAGTACACCCCTCACATTTTTGTAAATATTTTATTCTATCTTTTCATGTGACGACACTGAAGAAATTACACTTTGCTGTCCCCTCAAAATAACTCAACACACAGCCATTAATGTCTAAACCGCTGGCAACAAAAGTGAGTACACCCCTAAGTGAAAATGTCCAAATTGGGCACAAAGTGTCAATATTTTGTGTGGCCACCATTATTTTCCAGCACTGCCTTAACCCTCTTGGGCATGGAGTTCACCAGAGCTTCACAGGTTGCCACTGGAGTCCTCTTCCACTCCTCCATGATGACATCACAGAGCTGGTGGATGTTAGAGACCTTGCGCTCCTCCACCTTCTGTTTGAGGATGCCCCACAGATGCTCAATAGGGTTTAGGTCTGGAGACATGCTTGGCTAGTCCATCACCATTACCCTCAGTTTCTTTAGCAAGGCAGTAATCATCTTGGAGGTGTGTTTGGGGTCGTTATGTTGTAATACTGCCCTGTGGCCCAGTCTCTGAAGGGAGGGGATCATGCTCTGCTTCAGTATGTCACAGTACATGTTGGCATTCATGGTTCCCTCAATGAACTGTAGCTCCCCAGTGCCGGCAGCACTCATGCAGCCCCAGACCAATAAAACTCCCACCATCATGTTTGACTATAGGCAAGACACACTTGTCTTTGTACTCCTTACCTGGTTGCCACCACACACACTTGAGTTGACACCATCTGAACCAAATATACTTATCTTGGTCTCATCAGACCACAGGACATGGTTCCAGTAATCCATGCCCTTAAGGCCCATACACACTATCAGTTTTTCTGCTGAGTTTTTCCTTCAGGTTTACAAAAACCATGTAGTGCAAGAGCCTGCCTGATTGCATGCAAATTGAAACTCCTAAGGTTTCACCTCATATCATACGGTTTTGGTAAATCTGAAGTAAAAACCCAGCAGAAAAACAGTGTGTATGGGGCTTTAGTCTGCTTGTCTTCAGCAACTGTTTGCGTGCTTTCTTGTGCATCATCTTTAGAAGAGGCTTCATACTGGGACGACAGCCATGCAGAAAAATTTGATGCAGTGTGCGGCGTATGGTCTGAGCACTGACAGGCTGACCCCCCCCCCCCCCCTCTACCTCTGCAGCAATGCTGGTAGCACTCATACGTTATATAGTTCCCAAAGACAACCTTCAGATATGACACTGAGCACGTGAACTCAAGTTCTTTGGTCGACTGTGACAAGGCCTGCCTGTTCTGAGTGGAACCTGTCCTGTTAAACCACTGTATGGTTCTTGGGCACTGTGCTGCAGCTCAGTTTCATGTGTTGAGTTATTTTCAGGGGACAGCAAATTTACACTGTTATACAAGCTGTACACTCACTACTTTACATTGTAGCAAAGTGTCATTTTTTCAGTGTTGTCACATGAAAAGATAGAATAAAATATTTACAAAAATGTGAGGGGTGTACTCACTTTTGTGAGATACTGTAGCTTACATAATTGTGGTGCCATCAGGGTGCTGTACATAACTTCCCCAAGACATCACAGTCCCCTGCTTCAGTACCCTTCTCAAGAGCCCTGATGCAAGCAGCGGGCTGGCTCTTGGAAGGAGCTATGAAAATATCAAAATGGCTTGATGGGTGAGTGTCAGTCTGGAGAAGTAGGCATTCTAATGCCCCGTACACACGAGAGGGATTAAAGCCCCGTACACACGAGAGGACTTATGTCCGACAGACTTCCAAAGGAGTTCCGCCGGAGTTCCGCCGGAGTTCCGCCGGAGTTCTGACAGACTTTTCGGCCGAACGGACTTGGCCACACACGATCACACTAAACTCCGACGGATTCGAACGTGATGACGTACGACCCGACTCGAATAAGGAAGTTCATAGCCAGTAGCCAATAGCTGCCCTAGCGTCGGTTTTAGTCCGTCGGAGTAGCATACACACGAGCGGATTTTTCGAAGGGGACCGGGTCCGGCGGAGTTCCGTCGGGAAAATTTGAAGCATGCTTCATTTCTAAAGTCCGTCAGACTTTTGCGAAGCTAAAGTCCGTTGCAGCCCACACACGATCGGATAGTCTGACGGACTCGGTCTGACGGACTTTGGATGTTGAAAAGTCCGCTCGTGTGTACGGGGCTTTAGTCTGACAGACCTCCAAAGGAGTTCCGCCGGAGTTCCGACGGAGTTCTGGCGGACTTTTCGACCGAACGGACTTGACCACACACCATCACACCAAACTCCGACGGAGTCGAACGTGATGACGTACGACTGGATTCGACGTAGGAAGTTCATAGACAGTAGCCAATAGCTGCCCTAGCGTCGGTTTTAGTCCGTCGGAGTAGCACACACACGAGCGAATTTTTCAAAGGTGACCGGGTCCGGCGGAGTTCCGTCGGGAAAATTTGAAGCATGCTTCATTTCTAAAGTCCGTCAGACTTTAGCAAAGCTAAAGTCCGTTGCAGCCCACACACGATCGGATAGTCTGACGGACTCAGTCCGTCGGAGTTTGGATGTCGAAAAGTCCGCTCGTGTGTACGGGGCATTAGTCAGGTTCTAGGTAACACCCACTTGTGATGCTGAGCCTCTGTAATTGAAAGGACTGAAACCCAATGAATGAAAAGGTTAGGCCATGGACAGTCAGGTTGGGGAGGAAAGTGCCAGATGATGCTGGGCAGCCAGAAAATTAGGTGGGCTTTCTGACTTGTTGCCTTTTCAAATGTACACTCTGAAAATCTCACACTGTGTGGTTAAATTGGAGTAGATGATTTTAGTATATGAGAGGAGCCCATACAACTGTGCAAGGCTGAAGGGAAGGCCTGAATTTAATGTTAAAGAGAAACTCTAAACATGTGTTAAAACAAATCCCAGGAGTCCAGCTATATATTCAAGAAAAAAATGTGTAAATTGAAATACATTATCATGCTTTTGGCAGAGGTGTGGCATCACTGGCTGTTCAGAGAATTAAATGGTTATATTACAGCTTGTTACCTATCTATAGCCATGAATGAGCTTTTTGTTTTTGGTTGGGCATCATGAGCTAAAGCCTAGTCCCAGGTTGATTTTAAAACAAAATGTCATTTGTGTTGTACAAAAAAAAAACAATAAAACAGTTTTGTCTGCTATACTCAACTAAAACAAGAGTTGTCCCTTGCGGTACCTCTTCTTCCCCACAAGATGTCTCCTCCCTGCAGTACATTTTCTTCTTCCCAATATGTACCTCTTCTTCCCTACAAAATGTCCCCTACAGTACTTTTTCTTCCCCATAAGATAACACCTGTGGTACTTCTTCCCTTCAAGATGTCCCACTGCAGTACCCCTTCTTCCCTACAAGATGTCACACTGCAGTACCCCTTCTTCCCTACAAGATGTCCCACCGCAGTACCTCTTCTTCCCTACAAGATGTCCCACCGCAGTACCTCTTCTTCCCTACAAGATGTCCCACCGCAGTACCTCTTCTTCCCTACAAGATGTCCCACCGCAGTACCTCTTCTTCACTACAAGGTGTCCCATTGCAACACCTCTTCTTCCCTATAAGATGTCCCACCGAAGTACCTCTTTTTCCCTACAAGATGTCCCATTGCAGTACCTCTTCTTCTCCACAAGATGTCCCCTGCAATACCTTTTCTTTCCCATAAGATGTCCCCTGCAGTACCTCTTATTCCCTATAAGATGTCCCCTGAAGTATCTTTTCTTCCCTACAAGATGTCACCTACAGTACTTTTTCTTCCCCACAAAATGGCCCCTGCGGCACCTCATCTTCCCCACAAGATGCCCTCAGTCTTCCAGGTTGAATCACACCTTGAGGGGGTATCACCACAGCTCCATTCACATGGGGGCCTTGCACCACAATACCAAGGCATATCTCGTAGCTAACAGTTCAGGCTCACAGACTTTATAGACAAGTGCTCTTTATAACAGAATCAAGCCATTGTTCTACAGCTCTCATTAAAATGTTAGGTATCCTTCTCCAACTTCTCTGTGCTGGGAGTCACCAACATGTCCCAGAAAAAATGCAAGTCACATGGTGGACTTGGCTCTCTCCCTCCACAAGAAATGGCATTCATGGCTGAAAAATGGCACTCTTACCCCAAAATGGAAGGCAACTTCCTCCAATGAGAAAACAGAACTTCTGTTACTATAAATCGACAAGGGGGAAAGAATGCCAATATGACCTTGGAGGGGGGAAGAGGTGGTTGGGTCACCTTGATGCCTTTAAACTCTTTACTGGAAGCCTTGTATCATAGTACAAGGGCATATGTCATGGCAAGCAGCTCAGGCTTATAGACTTGGCAGTTACACTAGGTACTCTTTGTAGACAGGTGTTCTTCATCAGGGACGTGCGGTGAGGTCAGCGGCTGGTGAGGCACTGGCTAGTATCAGAGCCAGATACACACAGGTTACATACACCACCAACGTTAGAGCGAGAGCAATAATTCTAGCACAAGACCTCCTTTGTAACTCTAAACATGTAACCTATCAAAAAAAATTTAAGCGTTTGCCTATGGAGATTTTTAACTAGTGAAGTTTGGCGCCATTCCACGATTGTTAATTCGGTTCCCCTGTGTTGAAAAAGTTGAGAAAGGCTGCTTTAACATGTTCCAGGAGGAACGTGGGTCACATGCTGGATTTGACTCTCTGCACCAACAGAAGATTGTCTCCATCAACTTTCCTTTATGGCTCAGGAAAGGCAATCTTTCCAACAATGGGAGATGATTCATTCCGATGAGAAAACAGGACTTCTGTTACTTGACCAGTGTAGTCTAAATGTTCCCTTTCCATTTACCCTTTTACCCATTATACCCCAACCCCCCAAAATTGCCACCTAAATGAAGAGACCACACCTTCTTTGGAGTATAATGGCCATTACAGCCTTTATTAACACATACTCAATAAATGACTCCAATCCAAATATATATATATAAATATATATATACAGCCATTAACATTTAAAGTGGTTCTGCACCTAAAAAAAAAAATATTAAAAGCCAGCAGCTACTAATATTGCAGCTGCTGACTTTTAATAAAATCACACTTCCAGCGATGTCTGCGGCAGATGACGAGCGATCGCTCGTCTCGCTGCTGCCCCCTCCGGCATCCTCTGTCAGGGAATCGGGAAGTGAAGCATTGCGGCTTCACTGCCTGGTTCCCTACTGTGCATGCGCGAGTCCCGTTGCGCGTCTCTTCTGGTCCCCCGCTGTGTCCTGGGAACTGTGTGTTTCCCAGAACACAACGGGGGTGGCGGGGCGTCTGCGGGGGTCTGCGGCGGTCTGCCCGGAAGTGGGTGCAGATACCTGGATTATCCAGGTAACTGCACCCCCCTCCCCCCTGAAAGGTGCCGATTGTGGCACCGGAGGGGGGGAGGGATCAGATTAGCGGAACTTCCCCTTTAGGGTGAAGAACCGCTTTAACAGATAATAACATGCCCATTCTGGGCATTCTCTGACGGTGACCCATAATATTCCCCAAACAAGCAACTCACTGCGGTACCCATGACCAGTGTAGCCTGAATGTTCTCCTCCCTCTTGTACCCATATCATCAATACATTGCCCTTCCCCTTTTACCTTCCCTCTTAAAGATGAGACCACACCTTTTCTTTTTGGAGTAAACTGGCCACAACAGCCTTTATTAACACAATATAAACTCACTCCAACAAAATATATATATCAATAAATATATATAAACAACCTGTAATATAAACAACATAACATGTCCAGTCTGGTGATCTCTGACGGTGACCCATACTTATACCAAAACACCAAAAAGCACTGCGGTACACATGTATAACTTTTCCCAGGCCTCCACCTGTGACCGGTCAGAGACAACTGGCAGTGAACATAACAGTATTCCATCCACCGTTCTGCAATACACCAGAGGGGCCAATCTTTCGATGAGCCCCCCACACTTTCAGATCACTTCTGATTAAACTTCTACCATCAGAAACACCCAGAAACACCGCCACAGCCCAAAAGGGGGACTACCTCAACCTTGAGGGCAACCCCACACCCGCAGAGCCTTCTGAATACCCTCCTGCAGACCCAAGGACCATAAATCTATGCCCACATCAGAGAGATGAACGCCATCTCTCCGCAAGTAGAGCCCAATGTTAACTTCCAACTCTCGGTGCTGAACGACGATCCCGCCATTCTGCACCACAAACCTACCCACCACCTTATTAATCCTAATCCTGGTTTTGTTGATACTGTCAACAGACCTAGCCCATCTCCACACTGTTCTGGTCACTATGTCCGACCAAACCAGAATGGTATCCGGGAACCGTACCCATAGATGCATAACATCACCCTTTATGTCAGCGAGTATGTCCTTCATTTTCCGTACCCCCAGATCATTCCCCCCTGCATGAATCACCAGTACATCCGGGGGCCTGTATCTCAACGCAAACCTTTCCACCTCCCTCATCACCCTCTCCCACTGCATCCCTGGGAATCCCAGCCACCTCAAACAAGCCTCCCTCCTGGAAATCCCCAGTTGCCTGCCAGCCGGCCTTGCATCACCTCTCCTGGCCCCCCAACACACGTAGGAGTTCCCTAGGATCCAAATGAGGCGCGCCGAACCTCCATCTGGAATGAAAAATCATAACAAATAACTTCTAACAAACATAAACCCCAACCGCATGTACAGTGCAGCTACATCCAGTTCATACCAACATGTCCAAACACACCCCCCCTTCTCTTTCACTCCATGGCCAACTGTGGCCGTATATAAGACCAGAATCTCTTGGATTCCCAGCGCCCAATTTTGCGAATTGCCGCCTCGTCCAACCCACATCTGACGGCTTCCGTGGCCGCCCCAATGCGGAAGGAGTGTGACGCATACTCTTTGCTATCCAAGCCTAATTCCCTCAGACAACGTCTGAACACTGGCACAAATTGGAATTTGGACAGGAACAATCCGTCCTCGTGCCACAAGAATGGCCCTGCTCCTCCCTGCCTCACCGTACGAAACTCGCGTACTGCCGCTACGGGACACACCGAAGAACCCGTTAAGGCAAATAGTGACACCACGGTCCCCCTACCCTGCTGATCAGTTTTTGACCTATGCAACCTGATACTCACCCTTTCTGTACCCTCCTGTACATCTTGATCCAACAGGCCCCTGGCCAACATCTTGGACAGACTCACCAACTCCCCACTCCTAAATGCCCCATAAAACGCCAACGAGAATGCAGCTGTAAACAGCAACGCCTCGTAGTGTGATGCACAAACCGAACTGAGGTGGCCACAAATCGCTGTCAGGTTTGCGAACGTGACCAGCCTCCTTGCGTCCTCTCTTTTTTGCTGTCTCCTATACCCCTTCAATGTTTGCCATACCCAAAATTCCTTCGTCCAATCCACCCCCCCTAATAACTTGAATAGAAAAGCCATTGGGGACCACCCCCAATGGGGACACCACCAAGTCCCCCAAGGCTTAGTCTCAAACGCCCCCCCCATACGCCTCAATACCACCTCCTTACCCAACTTCACATCTACAACCCCCGGGGGTCGCAACAGACGGTGGTATCACCGCCAATGAACAAGGAATCCTGAAACCGTCCCGAAAATCCGAAACCAAAAAACGCGCAGTCGCCCCATCAGGATACTTACTTAGAAAAGGAAGCATCCTTTCCACTTTCACCGCCGTTGTCCCTTTTGTGAGTAATAGTTGCTGGCGCGATTCCCCCTCTTGAAGCACCTGGCCAGCATGTGGGCTCCCCCACACCCTGAGCATTCATGCTTGAACCTGCACGCTTCCCCAAATTTACAAGCTCCTTCATTGAACTGCCAGCGCACTCCCCATTTTTTCCCGGCTGGCAGCTCTGAGGATGTCACACTCCCGCCCCCCCCCCCCCTTGAAGAAACTGAGGAGGGGCCCGTGCCGCTGACATAAGCCTCATTCAGAGGCTGATGTCCTTATGGTCCCATCACAATTCCGACCAGACCGCCTTCCACTGCCTGAATTGCTCCTCGTAATGATGCCAGGCCACCCCCCCTATACACCCTATAAGCCTCACCTATGGCATCCATATAGCAGAATAATGCCGAGCAATGCTCGGGGTTCTTCTCCCCTATCACGCTAGCCTGAATGGCGAATGCCTGCAGCCAATTAGAGAAAATGCGCGGGATCAGCCGATACCGTTGCTTTTCTTCATCGTCTTTCTTGGAGCTGTCGGGTTTCACTCTATCCAGATTAAATTTTTCCAAGGGGAGCAACTAAAAGATCTCCACATACTCACCCTTAAGGCCTCATGCACACGAGACGCAGTTAAACGCGCGTTCAGATGCAGTTGGACAGTTTTTTCAACTGCACCTGAACTCATTCAATGTTATCCTATGTGTCCATGCACACAGTCTCGTTTTTTTCCGTTTATATGCAGTTGCGTTTAATCTCGTTTTTCCAGAAGCAAAAAAATGCGTTCAGAAACAAAAATTTCTGCGTTTCAGACGCTAAACGCGGCACCCGCGTTTAGCCGCGTTTGCGTTTATATGCGTTTTTAAAGGTGACCTTTTTTTTTACATTAAAAATCTCAAAAATGATTGCAAATGATGAAAAACCATTAGAAAAATATTTTAAACAATTGCAATTGCAAGTGGACAATCTACAACTTGTGGCAAGTGACGTGGCAAGTGGACAATCCACAACTTGTGGCAAGTGACATGGCAGGTGGCAAGTGATGTGGCAAGTGGACAATCCACAACTTGTGGCAAGTGACGTGGCAGGTGATGTGGCAAGTGACGTGGAAAGTGGACAATCCACAACTTGTGGCAAGTGACGTGGCAAGTGACCTGGCAGGTGACGCGGCAAGTGACTTGGCAGGTGACATGACAAGTGGAAAATCAACAACTTGTGGCAGGTGACTGGCATGTGACGTGGCAAGTGGACAATCCATAACTTGTGGCAGGTGACGTGGCAAGTGACGTGGCAAGTGGACAATCCACTTGTGGCAGGGGACGTGGCAAGTGACGTGGCAAGTGGACAATCCACTTGTGGCAGGTGATGTGGCAAGTGACGTGGCGAGTGGACAATCCACAACTTGTGGCAGGTGATGTGGCAAGTGATGTGGCAAGTGGACAATCCACTTGTGGCAGGTGACGTGGCAGGGGACGTGGCAAGGGACGTGGCAAGTGGACAATCCACAACTTGTGGCAGGTGATGTGGCTGGTGACGTGGCAAGTGGACAATCCACATCTTGTGGCAGGTGACGTGGAAAGTGGTGTGGCAAGTGGACAATCCACAACTTGTGGCAGGTGATGTGGCTGGTGACGTGGTAAGTGGACAATCCACAACTTGTGGCAGATGGCATGGCAGGTGACGTGGAAAGTGGACAATCCACATCTTGTGGCAAGTGACGTGGCAGGTGATGTGGCAAGTGACGTGGCAAGTGGACAATCCACAACTTGTGGCAGGTGACGTGGCAGGTGATGTGGCAAGTGATGTGGCAGGTGATGTGACAAGTGGACAATCCACATCTTGTGGCAAGTGACGTGGCAGGTGACGTGGCAAGTGACGTGGCAGGTGACGTGGCAAGTGACATGGCAAGTGGACAATCCACATCTCGTGGCAAGTGACGTGGCAGGTGATGTGGCAAGTGACGTGGCAAGTGGACAATCCACAACTTGTGGCAGGTGACATGGCAGGTGACGTGGCAAGTGAACAATCCACAACTTGTGGCAGGTGACGTGGCAAGTGACGTGGCAGGTGATGTGGCAAGTGACGCGGCAAGTAGACAATCCACAACTTGTGGCAAGTGACGTGGCAGCTGACGTGGCAAGTGACGTGGCAAGTGGACAATCCAAAACTTGTGGCAGGTGACGTGGCAAGTGACGTGGCAGGTGACGTGGCAAGTGATGTGGCAAGTGGACAATCCACAGCTTGTGGCAAGTGGACAATCCACAGCTTGTGGCAGGTGGCATGGCAGATGACGTGGAAAGTGGACAATCCACATCTCGTGGCAAGTGACGTGGCAGCTGACGTGGCAAGTGACGTGGCAAGTGGACAATCCAAAACTTGTGGCAGGTGACGTGGCAAGTGACGTGGCAGGTGACGTGGCAAGTGATGTGGCAAGTGGACAATCCACAGCTTGTGGCAAGTGACGTGGCAAGTGGACAATCCACAACTTGTGGCAGGTGACGTGGCAAGTGACGTGGCAGGTGACGTGGCAAGTGATGTGGCAAGTGGACAATCCACAGCTTGTGGCAAGTGACATGGCAAGTGGACAATCCACAACTTGTGGCAGGTGACGTGGCAGGTGACGTGGCAAGTGAACAATCCACAACTTGTGGCAGGTGACGTGGCAAGTGACGTGGCAGGTGATGTGGCAAGTGACGCGGCAAGTAGACAATCCACAACTTGTGGCAGGTGATGTGGCAAGTGACGTGGCAGGTGATGTGGCAAGTGACGTGGCAAGTGGACAATCCACAACTTGTGGCAGGTGATGTGGCTGGTGACGTGGCAAGTGGACAATCCACAGCTTGTGGCAGGTGGCATGGCAGATGACGTGGAAAGTGGACAATCCACATCTCGTGGCAAGTGACGTGGCAGGTGATGTGGCAAGTGACGTGGCAAGTGGACAATCCACAATTTGTGGCAGGTGACGTGGCAGGTGATGTGGCAAGTGGACAATCCCCAACTTGTGGCAAGTGACGTGGCAAGTGGACAATCCACAACTTGTGGCAGGTGCCGTGGCAAGTGACACGGCAAATGCAAGTGTACAACTGCTCTCTATGCTGCTGCTGCTCACTCTGATCAAAATAGCAGAAATAGTTAAAAAAAATGCTTTGAGAGCTTGGGGAGGGTCTACATGATGTTATCTTTATAAACGCGTTTAAACGCAAACGCGTCTAAACGCGTCTAAACGCGGCATGCAAACGCGGCAAAACGCGCGTTTCTAAACGCGCGTTTCAGCTTTTTTTTAACAGAGGTTTCATCTGCGTCTCGTGTGCATGAGGCCTAACAATCTTGTCCCGCACTTCCTGTTTTAAGTGTACACCAAGAGGGCCCTCGAAGCATATGTAAACTTCACACTGTGCTGCATCCCCAATCCTGACCACATCGGTCCTCACCACTGCCTCCTTGGCCACGGCGTCCCCTGCCAGACCCATGTGCCCGGCCTCCCTTGACCCCTCCATGGCCGGGGTCGCTGAGGGGCCGCCCGCCCCGGCACCCCCCGTTCCCTCGCCAGTGGCCCCAGTCCCCGGTGCCGTCCAAGGCCCCACCTGTGGTGACAATCCCTGACCCCCCTCAAATCTACCTACCAGGGCCCGCATGCCCTCCAAAAGGTCTTTCATCTGCCCCGTGGGCCCCATGAGGGCAGGCCCTACACTCACCGTAGACTGCTCCGGCACCCCCCCTGTCTTGCCCCCCGCGCGTCTCCGTCCCCCCTGTGTCTGCATGCACCACCCGAAGCAAGTCCCTTAAAGCATTCGATAAGGACAAAGTATCCTGTGACTCACCCGGCCGCCCAGGAGCTCTCCCAACAGGCGCTCCGCTGCTCTCCCTTGCTGGAACTTGTGGATCCTCTTCCTCCGATAATTCCCCCTCAGATCTGTCCTCATGCACGTCTGAGGGCGAAGAGGCCAGCATTGCCACTATTTGATGAGGCACAGTGGCTGTGTTTAATGGCACAGTGGCAGTGTTTGATGGCCACATTGGCTACATTTGATGGGCACACGGGCTGCGTCTGATGGCACAGTGGCTGCGTTTGGGCACAGTGGCTGCATTTGATGGGCACAGTGGCTGCGTTTGGGCACAGTGCATGCATTTGGCACAGTGGCTGCGTTTGATGGGCACAGTGGCTGCATTTGATGGGCACAGTGGCTACCTTTGATGGGCACAGTGGAAGCGTTTTATGGAGCACAGTGGCAGCATTTGATGGCACAGTGGCTGTGTTTGATGGAGCACAGTGACTGCGTTTGATGGCACAGTGGCTGCGTTTGATGGCACAGTGGCTGCATTTGATGGAGCACAGTGGCAGCGTTTGATGGGAACAGTGGCTGCATTTTATGGGCACAGTGGCTGTGTTTGGGCACATTGTCACTATTTGGGCACATTGGCAGCGTTTGATGGTGAACAGTGGCAGTGTTTGATGGGGCACAGTGTCTGCGTTTGATGGGCACATTGGCTGCAGTTGGGCACAGTGGCTGCATTTGATTTCACAGTGGCTGGGTTTGATGACACAGTGGCTGCGTTTGATGGGCACAGTGGATGCATTTAATAGTCACAGTGGCTGCGTTTGGGCACATTGGCACTATTTGATGGACACAACACAATGGCAGCGTTTGGGGCACAGTGGCTGCGTTTGATGGCACAGTGGCTGTGTTTGATGGGCACATTGGTTATGTTTGATGGGCACAGTGGCTGTGTTTGGCACAGTGGCTGCGTCTGATGGCACAGTGGCTGCGTCTGATGGCACAGTGGCTGTGTTTGGGGCACAGTGGCTGCGTTTGGGCACAGTGGATGCATTTGATGGGCACAGTGGCTGCGCTTTGGCACAGTGGATGCGTTTGGCACAGTGGCTGCGTTTGATGGGCTCAGTGAGGTTGCAATTGATGGGTTTTTTTTCTGAATTTTTCAGTTTGCGCCCCCCCAAAAATTTTGAGCACCAGCCGCCACTACTTTGCTCATAACATGCTGTGTGCTTGGCACACATCCTGTTTACTGGTGCTGAGCGGTAATTGCGATTGACCCTTCCTCTGCTCCGGCTGCATGAAAATAAAAAAATATAAAATGTCCTGGTTTCCCATCATCTTCTACACCTGATGTTATTAGTAGATATAAATATTGGGTTGGGTGGAGGTGAGCGCACACATCAGCAAGGTTCCCTCCCCCACGAGGGCAGGAAGCCAAAGTTCCCCTCGCGGTAATGCAGGATGGAGACGGGAGCTGCCCAGGCCCGGGCCGGATGGCTCCCAGTGCTGTTTCCATAACCACTGTGTGCAGCGGCAGGGCTAAACAAGCCATTCTAGGTGTTACACAAATAACCGAGCGGGCGGAAACTATGATAAATTGGAGAGAGAAACGGACATATGTGTACCGTAGGGTCAGCAGGCGGAAGGGCAGCAGGAAACAATGGCTTGTTAACCCAAATAAGCTGCTGCAAAGGGTCGGGAAATAGACTCGCTCACTGCTTTGCCTGATCTGAGGAAAGGATGTACACTTCTCTATTGAGTCTGCTGAACAAAACATTTCAAGGTACAAAAAAAAAAAAAGAAATGATATGTAAAACCTCTGACCTAAAGCAGAACTCCCCTACAAGTCTCCTACTGCCAGAGCTCTTTTTGCATTCGTTAAAAAAAAAAAAAAATGAATTTTAGGCCTGAAGATTAGTTAAAACCCCCAAACAGTAAACACTGTATTGTCAAAAGTATTGGGACGTCTACCTTTACACACACATGAACTTTAACCACTTGCCTACAGGACACTTTCTCACCCCCCTTCATGCCCAGACCAATTTTCAGCTTTCAGCGCAGACGCACTTTGAATGACAATTGCGCAGTCATGCAACACTGTACCCAAATGACATTTTTCTAATTTTTTCACACAAGTAGAGCTTTCTTTTGGTGGTATTTAATCACAGCTGGGCTTTAATTTTTGCTAAACAAACAAAAAAAGATGGAAAATGTTGAAAAAAAAATCATATTTCTTATAAAATTTTGCAAACGGGTAATTTTTCTCCTTCACTGATATGCGCTGATGAGGCGGCACTGGTGGGCACTGATAGGCACAGTTAAGGTGGCACTGATAGGCACAGTTAAGGCGGTACTGATAAGCACAGTTAAGGCAGCAATGATAGGCGCAGTTAAGGTGGCACTGATAGGCGCAGTTAAGGTGGCACTGATAGGCACAGTTAAGGCGGCACTGATAGGCGCAGTTAAGGCGGCACTGATAGGCATAGTTAAGGTGGCACTGATAGGCACAGTTAAGGCGTTACTGATAAGCACAGTTAAGGCAGCAGTGATAGGCGCAGTTAAGGTGGCACTGATAGGCACAGTTAAGGCGGTACTGATAGGCACAGTTAAGGCAGCAATGATAGGTGCAGTTAAGGTGGCACTGATAGGCGCAGTTAAGGCGGCACTGATAGGCATAGTTAAGGTGGCACTGATAGGCACAGTTAAGGCGTTACTGATAAGCACAGTTAAGGCAGCAGTGACAGGCGCAGTTAAGGTGGCACTGATAGGCACAGTTAAGGCGGTACTGATAGGCACAGTTAGGGCGGCACTGATAGGCACAGTTAAGGCAGCACCGATGGGGACAGATGAGGCGATACAGATGGCTACTGATAAGATGGCACTGATGGTCCCCGATGGGTGGCACTGATAGGTGTTACTGATAGGTACCACTGATAGATGGCACTGATGGACCCCGATGGCTGACAGCTGATCACAGAACGCGCCGCGTGCGCCCTGCAGGGGGTGTACAGGCCGCTCAGGCACAATAGGTCTGCGCTGTAGCTGGGGGTGGGGGGGGGGGGGAATTAGGGATTTTCTCTCCCTGGGCATGGGAAAAAAAACATCACTTCCCTTAGTAAAAGCACCACACACAGTAAACACAAACACGGGCTAGGCACACATTTAACCCTTTGATCAGCCCTTGTTTAACCCCTTTCCAGCCACCGTCATTAGTATAGTGACAGTGATTGGGGAGGAGAGAGACAAGACAGAGCGCTGCCTATATAAACAAGGCAGAGCTCTGTCCTGTCAGCGCTGAAGTGATAGATTTTGATTATAAAATCCACCACATCTCTTAGTAAAAGCACAATATGGTACACACAAGAACACTGTTTTTTTTTTTTCAAAATTTTCAGTCTTTTTTTGTTTATAGCACAAAAAATAAAAAACACAGAGTTGAGCAAATACCACCAAAAGACAGCTCTATTTGTGTGAAAAAAATTTAGACGCTGTAACTTTTGCGCAAACCAATCAATATATGGTTATTGAGATTTTTATTTACCAAAAATATGTAGATATACAATATTAAATGGCCTAAATTTATGAAGAAATACATTTTTTTTGTTTATAGCACAAAAAAATAAAAAAAAACACAGAGGTGATCAAATACCACCAAAATAAATCTCTATTTGTGGGGAAAAAATGGCACCAAAATAAATCTCTATTTGTGGGGAAAAAATGGCACAAATTTTATTTGGGTACAGCATTGCATGACTGAGCAAATGTCAGTTAAAGTAATGCAGTGCCATATAGCAAAAAAATGGCCTGGTCATGGAGGGGGGGGGGGGGGGGGTAAATCTTCCGGAGGTCAAATGGTTAAGATAGAACTACAGAATTTTACCAGATTTGTACCTATAATTTTGTTTTGCTGTTTTGGGAGGTGTATGATGGATGGCATGTTAGTATTGCAGCATCCTTGTCAATTGTCATTGAAATATTCCGCAATCCACATTTCAGTAAGAATTCTATTTGGAATGGTAACGTTTACATTGAGTGAAAGGAACCTTGAAGTATATCATGTGCTTAGTCATAAGAGCTTGCAATGCTTAGTGCTAAAATAATGATTTTTTACATCCTTCATGTTTAAACCTCAACTCCAGGAAAATATAAAAGACACAAATGAATGCAGCTCCGTGTTTATTATTAATACATTAAATGTATTTTTTTATAAATAATAATAACTATTTGTTTGTATTTGTTTGCCCGCGCTATAGCCGAAACATGGCTAGAGCGTGGGTTTTATTTGTTGGGAGGACGTCCATGGACAGCCTCCCAAGCAAGCACTGTCATGTGCCGCACGCTCTGTGATCACCGAATCTGAGACCCGGCTGATCAAAGATCCGAGTAAGGGGCCGATCCCGGCACTTTACCATAGATCCCAACTGTCCCTGATTTCGAGGGACTGTCCCTGATTTGGAGCAATGTCCCTCTTTCCCCCTCATTTGTCCCTCATTTTGATCTGATCCATATAGTTGTATATAAAATGCACTTTTTTATCTTTCAAGAAGTGTTTCCCAGTGCTAAACTTTTCATCCAATTTCTAATTTGCTGCATTTGTAAATGTTAAAAGCCAATATAAAGAAATAGAAAAAAATATGTAATAAAAAAGGGGGGGCGTGGCAGGGAGGTGTGTCCTATACCTACATACGTTTGCCAGTAGGTGTCCCTCATTCCCATCTGAAAATGTTGGGAGGTGTGCTTTACCACATGATCAAAAGAAGCCAATTACCATCTTCTGTCAGAGGGACATCAGTCTGTGCCCACCGGTGTCAGCTGCCAGTGCCCACTGTCCCACCCACCATTACCACCTACCAGTGCCCACAGTGCCACCCATCAATGCCCACCAGTGCTGCCAATCAGTACCCATCAGTGTCCCATAATCATTGCCACAGATCATTGCTGCCTGTCAGTGTCACCTACCATTGCCCATCAGTGCCACCTAACAGCGCCCTTCAGTGCCACCCATCAGTGCCACCTAACAGTGCCCTTCAGTGCCACCCATCGTTGCCACCTCATCAGTGCTTATCAGTGCCACCTACCAGTGCTCACAGTGCCACCCATCAATGCCCACCAGTGCTGCCAATCACTGTCCATCAGTGTCCCATAATCATTGCCTTGCCACAGATCAGTGCTGCTTATCAGTGTCACCTACCAGTGCCCATCAGTGCCACCAATCAGTGCCATCTATCAGTGTACTTCCATGACACTCATCAGTGCCACCTAACATTGCCCTTCTGTGCCACCTATCAGTGCCCTTCCGCTGCCAACCATCAGTGCCACCTACCAGTGCCCACAGTGCCACCCATCAATGCCCACCAGTGCTGCCAATCAATGCCCATCAGTGTCCCATAATCATTGCCACAGATCAGTGCTGCCTATCAGTGTCACCTACCAGTGCCCATCGCTGTCACTTATCAGTGCCCTTCTGTGCCACCTATCAGTGCCCTTCTGTGTCACCTATCAGTGCCAACCATCAGTACCACCTCTCAGTGCCACCTTATCAGTGCTCATGAGTGCAACCTCATCAGCGCACATCAGTGAAGGAGAAAAATTACCTGTTTTCAAAATTTTATAACAAACTAAGAAACAGTTTTGTTTTTTTCTTCTTCAAAATTTTCAGTTCTTTTTTGTTTTATTTAGCAAAAAATAAAAAACCCAGCAGCAATTAAATACCACCAAAAGAAAGCTCTATTTGTGTGAACAAAATGATAAAACTTTCATATGTGTACAGTGTCACATGACCGCGCAATTGTCATTCAAATGCCGCGTACACACGATTGGACTATCTGGCGGACAAACCTCCAGACTTTGAAGCGGAGGTCCGCCGGACTTTCGAGCGGACCTGCCGAATGAGCGGGCCTGCCCACACACGACCGGACATTTCCGACGGACTAGGTGCAGGGGACAAACCGCCGGACTATGGCGGGAGTCCGCCGGACTTTTAAAATGAACAGACTTGCTCATTTTGAACGCAGCTCCAGGTAGACGGGACTAGCGAAGGAAGTCAATGTCGCCGCCTTCGGCCAGCGAGATTGACACCTGGCTGGCCCCGTCACCTGGTATGGACTTAAAGGGGAAGCCCTATGCCAAAAAAACGGTGTGGGGGGCCCCCCCAAGGTCCGTATAAGACCCTTATCCAAGCACGCAACCTGGCTGGCCAGGAAAGGGGGTGGGGACGAGCGAGCGCCCCCCCTCTCCTGAGCCGTACCAGGCCGCGTGCCATCAACATGGGGGGGTGCTTTGGGGAATGGGGGCCATGCGAGTCAACATCTCAAGGAAAAAGAAGAGAAGGCAGCGACGACAACACAAGACAGGGCCACTGCTAGTAAAAGAGCTGGAAGAAGGAGCGGAGGCCCGACAAGAAGAACCGAAGAGGGGGACAAGACCCCCGAAGTCAGAAGAAGACCCCCGGTCGGTGACGAAGAAGAAAGCCGGGCTCCTCCGACAGTAAAAGAGCTAGCAGAAGATAGCGGAGGAGTCTGGCGGGAAGACCTCCAATACGGAAGAAGACCACCAGAGCTGTGCAATAAATGATTTTGAAACCTTGTGTTGTGTTTTATCTACATTTTTTTCAGCAGGTGAATGGGTAGGGGTACATTGTACCCCATACTCATTCACATAGGGTGTGGGGCCGGTATCTGGGGGGTCCCTTATTAAAGGGGACTCCCGGATTCCGATAAGCCCCCCGCCCACAGACCCTGACAACCAACAGTCAGGGTTGTCGGGTAGAGGCCCTTGTCCTCATCAACATGGGGACCAGGTGCTTTGGGGTTCCCCAAAGCACCCCCCCATGTTGAGGGCACGCGGCCTGGTATGGCTCAGGAGGGGGGGCGCTCCCTCGTCCCCACCCCCTTTCCTGACCAGCCGGGTTGCGTGCTCGGATAAGGGTCTTATATGGACCTTGGGGGGGACCCCCACGCAGTTTTTTCGGCGTAGGGCTTCCCCTTTAAGTCCATACAAGGTGACGGGGCCAGCCAGGTGTCAATCTCGCCACCTAAGGCGGCGACATTGACTTCCTTCGCTAGTCCCGTAATGAACGGACTTTTCTCCGTGTGCGGGAAAGTCCGTTCATTTCAAAAGTCCGGTGGACTAGCACACAGACGGCCGGATAGTCCGGGGGACAATTTTTGAGTCAAAACTACTTTCTAAGTCTGTCGGACTTTTGGGGAAAAAAAGTCCGCTGGAGCCCACACACGGCGGATTGTCCGGCGGACTCTGGTGTGTCAGACCAAGTCCGCCGGATAGTCTGATCGTGTGTACGTGGTAAAAGAGTCACAGCGCTGAAAGCTAACAATTGGTCTGGGCAGGAGGGGGTTTAAGTGCCCGGTAAGGAAGTGGGTAAAGTACCTGAATCTGACCCGGTATCGGTTTCTTGCAGTCCCTGTACAGAAGAGCCCAGACTGGGAAATGTAGAAGCAGCACAAGGAACCCAGTCCGTTTTGCTGCAGTGCTCATAGGACATAGCAGAGAGATGCTCAACAGTCTGCTGCTTCTCCTTTCATTGTCCAATCAAAGGCTGGGGGCGGGGCTAGACCTGTAAATATTATTTAACTAAAACAAAGAAAAAAACAGGTCTCCTGCCAGACAGACTATCAGGGTTGTGCTCTATGTCACAGCTGCCCCTGGAACAAGCATCCACTTCGGAAGCTCCTCTCTATTCCATTCCTTTCTGTCCTGGTGACATTGTCTACCAGGACATATAGAAAAGAGGAATCTGCCGCAAAAAGCTGTCTGGGGTTCTAACCCATCTCTTTCTAAAATAAGAATAAAAGTTTGGGTTTGGGTAAGCTGCGCTATGGAAGGCATGCCTTTATTTGTACAGTATGAATGACTTAAAGGGTAACTCCACTTTCGTGGGGGAAAAAAATAGGAAACAAAGAAAAAATAATATAGCGTGTACAATTGTGATACAAGTCATATTGTACTTGACTGTTATTAGGAATTTCCTTTCCTTTTCAATCTGCAGCCAATGCAGTTTTCTATAAATGCAAATCAATATGGCTACCTGGAGTTGTTCTGTACACAGAATGTGTGCTGACCACTCCCCAGAAACATAATTTCCTGCTTGTGTGATTGGCTCACCAATTTTCCCAGAAGTCTGCATTTAGATACAAGTCAGATTTCAGGCATCCCCTGCAACAAAAATATCATTTTTGGTTAGATATTTCCAATAGGAGCATGTCTAAAGGGATGCAGGCCCAGCAGCTTTCCTCATAAGTGCTCTGCAGCTGCACACCTGATAGTTAATTATGGAACCACTCCCATTAGACCCACTCTGCCCAGAGGCACAGACCAACGCACATGGATTTCTCAAGGATATCAAAAAGGTAGGAATCTGCAACAATGGATGTTATAATTCCAAGAAAGGGAATTGTCCCCCAGATGGGGTTTTCAAAGCAGCAAAGGAATAGAAAAATATACCATATGGTTTAAAATTGAATAACTTTATTAAGACAAAATCTCAAAAATTAACAGTAAAAGTTAAAATATGAGCTGTGATACAGGAGATGTGCAATAACACAAATATAAGCAAACACAGTGATACAAAAATAGTCAAGCGCTGGAGTAGGTAATTAAATAGGACTGACACGTTTCGACCCCACCAGGTCTTCTTCAGAGGATCGAGGTGCTATACAGCAATTTGAAGTTTGTATTTTAAATTAATCAATATGGCCACATATAAGAAAACAATATACATGATAAATGTAACACTAATTTGCATTTTATAATATAGTTACCAATCACATGTGTTTGGCGATTTCTCCTGGATTTGAGATCCTCCAAAACTTCCCCTACCCAGTCCCATTGGGGGTCTCCGGCAAGCCAGAACACCAGCAGAGGAAGCCAAGAGCCAATGCGTGAACTTACGAGGAATTACAACAAGTGGAAAAATCCCAAAAAGCAGAGAGGGGCGTGGAGGCAAGCAAGCGGCATCAAATAACATTGCTATCAATGCAATCTAATAGGCATAGCTAGCCATTGTATGGAAGAAAGTTAAGTAAGTAAGAAAGTAAAAATGAACAATAATGGATCTCATTTTCATTTTGCTGTTATTTGTAATGACCAGCAGCCATGCGATTCTTAATAAAAAAAATAAAGGAATACAAGGTAAATTTAAAAAAAAGTGTAAACTAGTGGTGAACTCTAGTTGCTAGCAAGAAAATAATGTGCATGAGTGAAAAAAAAAAGGGGGAAGGAGGGAAGTGACAAAAGAATGTTTACAGGTTGTTATAATCCTTGCAATGTACATAGATCACCTTGGGGGGGGGGGGGGGGTTCGGGTTTCTCAACAAAAGTGGAGTTACGCTTTAACATCACTCTTTAAACATACCCTAAAAACGTAACCAGCTCAACTGAATAGGTAAGATGTAGAATTTCTGTCGTTATTTTTTGCTGTCTGTATCCACATTGGATATGTTTCTCCTTGGTTCCTGTCCTAAAACACATTTGGAAGTAGAGAGAAATCTATCCAACAGTCAACCATAGTGGGCAGTGGATCACTCCTTACCCATAAGACCCAAAGCAAAAAGATTTTGTATGTGTAGTCAGCATCAGCCTGAGCTTCTGAATTGTTATGGTGTTGCTTTCATTGGGTTTCCTCTAAACCTAGATAATCCTTTGCTTCTGCCTACTGTTGGAGAGTGTCCCTGGCAGTTGAGCAAGAAGCCAATAATTCTTAGTTATGAATATTTATTTCTCCCTGGCCAACGACTAGGAGATTTATTTCCAGAAGTGCATGATGGAGGAGGATATATTTGGAATGACCTTCCAAAAAGGCAAAAACAGACTTTGAACCTTGCTTCTAGGGCAGGGCCGTCCCGTCTTACCGAGTGGGCACACCTGGGCATAGCCCCAGGGGCTTCAGATACACATGGGGCCCCATCAGGGCCGCTCGGATCTAGAGCGAAGCTATTGGGAGTCGCCTCTGCTCTGCTCCTCCTAACCCCGCGCCTGTGATAGACAGAATTCAGGTCCAATGCTAGGATGTGTTCTGTCTATCACAGGCGCGGGGTCAGGAGGAGGCGGGGCTGTGTGTAACATCGAGCAGAATGGAGGCAATTTCATGTAAGCTGTAACAGCGTGCTATTCGCGCTCTGTCATCCCCAGCTCTCCTCTTCCTCTAGTCATGATCCGGCCGCCCTCTCACTTCCACCGTCCTGGCGAGGCTGCAATGGGGGCACGGTGAGGCTGCAATGGGGGCACGGTGAGGCTGCAATGGGGGCACAGTGAGGCTGCAATGTTGGGCACGTTGAGGGTGCAGTGACATTGAGACTGCAATGTTGGGCACGGGGACGCTGCAATGTAGGGCACAGTGAAGAATTATACGGTACTTTAATTCTTGAGAGTAGGTGTGAAAATTGGGACAGACTTGTAGGGGCCTTAGTGCATTACTTTGCCCAGGGGCCCATGATTTAAGTTGGCCCTGCTCCAGGGCTGTTGTCAGGAGATGAGGCCAGTTCCTCCCAGGCCTACTGCTCACAGACGGTGAAGCCAAGAAAGGGGCTGAGTCTGGAGCCTGATGGGCTTGTACTGTCTTGCTGGAAGGTACATCTAGGAGGGGTGAAGGCAAAAGTTGTGGGAGTCTTGTTGGAGCACCAGGGGAACAAACTTCTAAAGAGTGTCCTGAAGAGCTGGATAGAAGCTTCTGCCAGTGGACATTGTAGGAAGTCTGATGGCTCAACATAGGTTGTGTTGCCTGAAGCTACTTAACAGTTTGAAAAGTACAGATTGAGGGTGTCAGCTTAAAGGTTCACATTTCAGTATTGACAGTTGCAATTGGAAGTTCCTGGAGCCATTATTGGTTACTTTTTGGGTATCCTGTGCCCCAACCCTCTCTCCCTGAGTTTATTGTGTGCTATGTTATAAAATGACTGGCATCCAATTCTTTCCACCCCACGAAGAGTCAAGAATTTAAGAGTCAAGATTTTTGGCACCCAGGGGTCCCACTAAGCTACTCAGGGGTAAGGGGGCACCAAATAGTGTATTAATGCCTAATCCCCCTTCCAACTCTTGAGTGAATGCAGTTTGAATTATCCGCCAGCTTCTTAAATCTTATGAAGGCTTCAACAGAAAGATCCCTGTATGTGAGTTGCCAACCATGCCAATGTAAACTATATGAATTTTGAGGGCATCTATAGAGTCCACCATGGGTAGGTGGATGAGATTTTGCCACTAGAGTCCCAACAGATATAAGAAGCCAGTTGGGCAGTCAATCAACCTGCAACAGCCAAAAAATGAATGAGCTTTTAGAGGAAGTCCTATTTCAGCTTTGGCAAGCGTGTTGAAGTGTTGCCTGATGTAATAGACAGAAGTCAGTAAAAGGAAACAGAGCAACGCCATGGGAAACCCCTTTTTTATCAGGTTGTTTTCATTGTAAGAGGAGGTTCACTGGAAACAGTTAATACATCAAATCCTATGTTGGGCAATCCACAATTCTTGCTTATCTGTGGCTATCAGGAAGCCTCACTTCCCCTTTATATGCAGGAAAGCCTGCCCTGGAAGCAGCTTACAGGATGCTGGTGAATGATGAGGGATAGAAGTCCATGGGAACGGAAGCTTAACTGTGCAAATACTGATTTTATTTCTTGTCTCCACAGATATACAAACATGAGGTCACATTGTAAAAATGGGCAAAATTTTGAGTTTTTTTTAGGCTAACTTAAAAAGTTGTTGCACTGGTCCTCTACCTTACTGGGTGAAGACCACGCAATGGGTTTCCCAATGTATGCCCATGTACTGTACCTTTCACCAGACCTCAGGCCTACAGTCCGAATAAAAGAAAGGAATGCATATATGGCTAGCTTTAAGATTACAGAGAAGGTTCATTTTTGGGTTACCCAGAGGTAGTCTTAAGCCCCATACACACTATCAGATTTTCTGCTGATTTTTGTCTTCAGATTTACCAAAACCATATAATATGAGGTCAAACCTTAGGAGTTTCAATGTGTATGCAATCAGACAGGCCCTTGCACTACATATATTTTTGGTAAATCTGAAGACAAAATTTTGCAGAAAATCTGATAGTGTGCTTTAGGGTAACAGGGAAGGTCAGTGTTAGGATTGAAGAAAGGGTTAGAGTTGGGTTTACAGTGAGGATTGCTGTTAAGGTTATAATGAGGGGTAGTGTTGGGGTTACAGAGAGAATTTGTTTAAAGATTAAAAGAAGGTTAGTGTTAAGCCATGTACACATGGTCTGATTTTCCGATGGGAAAAGTTTGATGTGAGCTTGTTGTCGGAAAGTCTGACCGTGTGTATGCTCCATCAAACATTTGCTGTTGGAATTTCTGCACACAAATGTTTCGAGAGCGGGTTCTCAAATTTTTTTCAAAAAAAAGTCTGATTGTGTATACACAAGTCCATCACCCAAAAGGTCACGCATGCTCTGAAAAGGAGCTGCACTGGCTATTGAACTTCCTTTTTCTCGGCTTGTCTTATGTCACAGCGTTCTCATGTTCAGAAATTTGAGCCAACATTTTTGTGACCGTGTGTATGCAAGACAGGTTTGAGCCAATATCCTTCAGAAAAAATCCACGATTTTGTTATCAGAAAATCTGATCGGGTGTACAGGGCATAAGGGTTATGGGGAGGGTTATGCCTAGATCCGACGGTCTTCCCAACGGACTTTCGGCGGACTTCCGACAGACTTTCCGAACGAACAGACTCGGCCACACACAAGCACACAAAAGTCAGACGGATTAGATTGTGATGACCTACGTCTGGACTAGACCTAGGAAGTTCATAGCCAGTAGCCAATAGCTGCTCTAGCGTTGTTTTTCATCCATCGGACTAGCATACAGACAACCAGATTTGAAACATGTACTAAATCTAAAGTCTGTCTGATTTTTCGACAGCAAAGGTCCGATGAAGCCCACACACAATCGAATTGTCAGATGGATTCGTTCCGTCAGACCTTTGCTTTCGAAAAGTCCGGCTGTGTGTACGTGGCATAAGTGTTAAAGAAACAGGGAGGGTTGAGGTTAGGATTACAGAGAGGATTTGTTTTAGAATTAAAGGAAGGGCTAGTGCTAGGGCTAGGGAGGATTGGTGTTAGGATTAAAGGAAGGGTTAGTGTTACATGGAGGGTTAGTGTTAGGGTTACAGGGAGGGGTAGTGTTAGGGTTACAGGGAGCGGTAGTGTTAGGGTTACAGGGAGGGGTAGTGTTAGGGTTACAGGGAGGGGTAGTGTTAGGATTAAAGGAAGGGTTAATGTTAGGTCTACGGGGAGGGTTAGTGTTATGCTGTGTACACACGACCAGACTTTTCCGGCAGACTAGGTCCAACGGTCTTCCTGACGGACTTTCAGCGGACTTCCGAATGAATGAACTTGGCCACACACAATCACACCAAAGTCCGACAGATTCGAACGTGATGACGCACGACTAGAATAAGGAAGTTCATAGCCAGTAGCCAATAGCTGCCCAGGCATCGGTTTTCGTCCGTCGGACTAGCATACATACAAACTGATTTTTCGACCGGACTCGAGTCCGTCAGAAAGATTTGAAACATGTTCTAAATCTAAAGTACGTCTGATTTTTCAGCAGCAAAGGTCTGATGAAGCCCACACACGGTTGAATTGTCCGACGGATTTGTTCCGTCAGACCTTTGCTGTTGAAAAGTCAGGCCGTGTGTACACGGCATAAGGATTACAGAGAGGATTAGTGGTAGTACACACGGTCAGAATTTCCGACAGAAAAAAGTCCAACGGGAGCTTTTCATCGTATATTCCGACCGTGTGTATTCCCCATTGGACTTTTTACATTGAAAATTCTGACAGACCTAGAAAGAGAGCATGTTCTATATTTTTCTGACGGAACGAATTCCTATCGGGAAAACCGCTCGTCGGTATGCTGTTTCGACGTACCAAAAACGACGCATGCTCTGAAGCAAGTATGAGGCGGAAGCTATTGGCTATTGAACTTTCTTAGTCCCGTCGTACGTGTTGTACGTCACTGCGTTCTTGAAGGTCAGAATTTGTTGTGATCGTCTGTACGCAAGGCAGCTTCAGCGGAATTTCATCAGAAAAACCTTCAGAGTTTATTCTGACGGAAAAACCGGTCGAGTGTACAGGGCATAAGGGCTATAGGGTGGGTTGGTGTTAGGATTAAAGGAAGAGATATGCCGCGTACACACGGGCGGACTGTATGGCCTACTTAGTCCGCCAAAACACATTTCAGCGGACAGTCCGCTCGTGTGTGGGCTTCAGCGGGCTTTTTCAGCGTGCAGTCCAGCGTACTAAGTATTTCGGATTTTTCGAAATACTGTCCGTCGTACTCGCATTTCGGCGGACAATCTGCCCGTGTGTATGCCAGTCCGCCGTACTTTTGAAATGAGTGGACTTTTCCCGCCCGGAGAAAAGTCCGCTCATTTCGAGCGGGTATCCAGGTAGGCGGGGCCCGCGAAGGAGACGTCGCTGGCCCCGCCGCCTGGTATGGACTTAAAGGGGAACCCCAACGCCGTGGGGGTCCCCCCCAAGTCCACAACAGACCCTTGTCTGAGCACGCTACCCGGCCGGCCAGGAAAGGGGGGCGAGCGAGCGCCCCCCCCCCCCTCCTGAGCCGTACCAGGCCGCGTGCCCTCAACATGGGGGGGGTGTCTTGGGGAAGGAGGGGCCGCGCGGCCCCCCACCCCAAAGCACCTTGTCCCCATGTTGATGAGGACAAGGGCCTCTTCCCGACAACCCTGGCCGTTGGTTGTCGGGGTCTGCGTGCGGGGGGCTTATCGGAATCCGGGAGCCCCCTTTAATAAGGGGGCCCCCGGATACCGGCCCCCCACCCTATGTGAATGAGTATGAGGTACAATGTACCCCTACCCATTCACCTGTAAAATAAAAGTACAAAAAAAAACACAACACACGAGATAAAATACTTTATTGCACAGCTCCGGGGGTCTTCCTTCTTCGGGGGTCTTCTCGCCGGACTCCTCCGCTATCTTCTTGTAGCTCTTTTGCTAGCGGAGGAGTCCGGCTTTCTTCCTCGCCGCCGGCCTCTTCTCCCGACTTCGGGGTCTTGTCCCCCTCTTCGGTTCTTCTGCCGGGCCACCGTGCCTTCTTATAGCTCTTTTACAGGCGGTGGCCCAGTCTTCTGTCGCTGCCGCCGCCTTCCGTTCTTCTTCTTCTCCAGGAGATGTTGCCTCGACGATCTCTCCGGCCGGAATGCCAGGGACGCACTGCGCGGCCACTTATATAGGGACAAGGGGCGGTGTCACATGGCTTTATGTCACATGGGTTGGTGTCACATGGTGACCCGCCCCCTTACGATGTCATAGTCCCCATGTGACATCAACCCATGTGACCAACCCATGTGACATAAAGCCATGTGGCACCGCCCCTTGTCCCTATATAAGTGGCCGTGCAGTGCGTCCCTGGCATTCCGGCCGGAGAGATCGTCGAGGCAACATCTCCTGGAGAAGAAGAAGAAGAAGAAGAAGAAGAATGGAAGATGGCGGCGGCGGCGACAGAAGACCGGGCCACCGCCTGTAAAAGAGCTATAAGAAGGCGCGGTGGCCCGGCAGAAGAACCGAAGAGGGGGACAAGACCCCCGAAGTCGGGAGAAGAGGCCAGCGGCGAGGATGAAAGCCGGGCTCCTCCGCTAGCAAAAGAGCTACAAGAAGATAGCGGAGGAGTCCGGCGAGAAGACCCCCGAAGACGGAAGACCCCCGGAGCTGTGCAATAAAGTATTTTATCTCGTGTGTTCTGTTTTTTTTTGTACTTTTATTTTACAGGTGAATGGGTAGGGGTACATTGTACCCCATACTCATTCACATAGGGTGGGGGGCCGGTATCCGGGGGCCCCCTTATTAAAGGGGGCTCCCGGATTCCGATAAGCCCCCCGCCCGCAGACCCCGAAAACCAACGGCCAGGGTTGTCGGGAAGAGGCCCTTGTCCTCATCAACATGGGGACAAGGTGCTTTGGGGTGGGGGGGGGGGCGCGCACCCCCCCATGTTGAGGGCACGCGGCCTGGTACGGCCTGGTACGGTTTAGGAGGGGGGGCGCTCGCTCGCCCCCCTTTCCTGGCCGGCCGGGTAGCGTGCTCGGACAAGGGTCTGTTGTGGACTTGGGGGGGACCCCCACGCCGATTTTTTTCGGCGTTGGGGTTCCCCTTTAAGTCCATACCAGGCGGCGGGATCAGCGACGTCTCCTTCGCGGGGCCCGCCTACCTGGAGACGCGCTCGAAATGAGCGGACTTTCCTCCGCGTGTGTGGGCGAGTCCGTTCATTTCAAAAGTAGGGCGGATAGTATGGCGGACTTAGTACGCCGTATTAGTCCGCTCAAGAAGTGGTGTGTGTGGTCAAGTCCGTTCATTCGAAAGTATGACGGACTGTCCGTCGGATTGTATGACGGACTAAGTAGGCCATACAGTCCGCCCTTGTGTACGCGGCTTTAGTATTAGGGTTACAGGGAGGATTACTGTTACGATTATAGAGTATTACATTTCTAACGGACAAAAAAGTCATTTAAAACTGCTTGTGGTTTTAATGTAATGTCTGGTTCTGGCAATAGGGATGAAAATCATTGAGAAAAATGGCAAGGGTAGCCCCCCTGCCCATTACCAGCCCCTTTGGGTCTTGTACGGATATTAAGGGGAACCCCGTACCAAAATAAAAAAAAGGAAAGGGGCATGGGGCCCCCAGGCCCTATATACTCAGAACAGCAGTATGCAGGCGTTGCAAACAAGACAGGGACTGTGTAGGTTTGTTGTGTTAAGTAGAATCTGTTTGTAATTTTGAACTGGTACATTTTTAAAGTGTAGTTCCAGTCCAGCTCCAACATATTTATAATATTTTTGGCCGTCCGTCTTTTTTCATCTCACTTCCTGTTGTCTCTTTCAGTTTGCAAGTAGGAGACGTTTGTAAGTTGGATGTTTGAAAGTAGGGGCCTGCCCTATATGCTCTGCAGAAATTTGGGCCTAAGGTGTTGGTGTTGCCACAACACTGAAAGCCCTCACAGTTACTCTTGGTGGGCGCTGGAACGCCCTGCTGTGAACTATTATATCAAGAATTGTAATTCCATGCCATTGTTGAACAGTGGTAGAAAAATTGGGCCTTTGGTGGTGGTGCTGGTGCCACAACACTGTAAGTCCTCACAGTTAATATCGGTGGGCGCTGGAATGGGTCCTGCTGTGAAATATTATATCAAGAATTGTAATTACATGCACCTGTTAAACAGGGGCTGAAAAATTGGGCCTTAGGCACTGGTGCCACAACACTGCAACACCTCACAGAAACTGGAGTGCAGGAATGAGCCCTGCTGCAAAGTATTGCATAAAAAATTGTAATTACATGCCCCTGTTAAACAGGGGCTGAAAAATTGGGCCTTAGCGACTGGTGCTGGTGCCACGACACTGCAACCCCTCACAGATACTCTAGCTGGAGTGCAGGAATGAGCCCTGCTGCAAAGTATTGCATCAAAAATTGTAATTACATGCCCCTGTTAAACAGGGGCTGAAAAATTGGGCCTTAGCCACTGGTGGTGGCGTCCCCAAAACCAAAAATGTTCTTCCAAGCTATCAGCAGGATCATTGAGGAGGAAGAGGATAGTCAGTCAGCATAACAGGATAGTCACTCAGCATCAGCATAGGCAGTCTTGAAGAGATGTGACATTAAAAAAAAAAATTATCCGGTTACAGCTTCAGGTGCTTGGTAGCTGGTGGTGATCCAAGACTGATTCATCTTTATGAAGGTCAGTCGGTCAACCAAGTCTCCAGCAGCACTGAATGTGCGTTCCGAAAGAACGCTGGATGCAGGACAGGCCAGTAGCTCAACTGCATACTGTGCAAGCTCTGGCCAGTGATCCATCCTCAAGATACAGTAACCCAGAGGATTTTCCGTGGGAAAGGTGTCCAAGTCTGACCTTGCCTCTAGGTATTCCTGCACCATGTAAATCAGACGCTGGTGATGGTTGGTGGAATCTATCATACCTTGGGGCTGCGGACTAAAAAATTGTCTGAACGCATCGGTCAGACGGCCACCTTCTCCACAGCTCCTTCTGTGACTAACCGAAGCCTCAGCAACACGTTGTCCAGGACCAGGTATTTGTAACCTCCCAGTCTCTGGGAACATGTTGCACAGACCTTTCTGCAAGGCCTCCCGGAGATGTCTCATCCTCTGCTCCCTCTGCGACGGCAAGATAAGGTCCACAACCTTACCCTTGTACCGTGAATCAAGGAGAGTTGCCAGCCAGTAATGATCCCTCTCCTCCCTATCCGAAGAATACGAGGATCCTTATGCAGGCTTAGCAGGATCAGGGAGGCCATGCAGTGTAGGTTAGCTGAGGCATTTGGTCCGGAGTCCTCAGGGTCACTAAGGACGGCATGATCCGCAGCCACCTCCTCCCAGCCACGTACAAGTCCATGGGTTTCTTGGGACTGTAAATCATCCCTAAAAGACTGCTGCTGTTGCTGAGTGCCAAGCGCCACCTCCATGCTGACACAACCCTCCTCCTCCTCCTCGTCCTCTTCCTGTGTGATCGGCGGGACAGCAGGAACACTGTCTGGATAAAGGGGGCCTTGAGAGGCAAGGAAGTCCTCCTCTTCCTGCCTCTGTTCTGTTTCAAGTGCCCTGTCCATTATTCCACGCAGAGTGTGCTCCAACAGGTGGACAAGAGGTACAGTGTCACTGATGCACGCACTGTCACTGCTCACCATCCTCGTGGCCTCCTCAAATGGTGATAGGACAGAGCATGCATCCCTGATCATCATGGCGTGGGGAAAAAAAACTAGCTCCCCTGATCCTGTTCTGGTGCTGTAGTCGCGCCGGTACACATTGATGGCCCTAAGCCTGCAGCATGGCCAACGTTGAGTGTCACAGATTAGGCAGTTCTTGGGCAGGTTCAATTCCTTTTGGAGCTCAGCCAGCCGAGCACTGGCATTATATGACCGGCGGAAATGCACACAGACTTTCCTGGCCTGCCTCAGGACATCCTGTAAGCCCGGTTACCTGCCCAAGAACCACTGCACCGCCAAGTTAAAGACGTGAGCCACACAGGGCACATGGGTCAGTTGTCCCTGTTGGAGGGCGGAGAGGAGGTTGGTGCCATTGTCGCAAACAACCATTCCTGGCTTAAGCTGGCGTGGCGTCAACCACCTCTCAGCCTGCCCCTGCAGAGCTAACAGAATACCTGCCCCAGTGTGTCTCCTGTCCCCCAAGCACACCAGCGCAAGCACGGCATGGCATCTTTTTGCCTGCGTACTTGCGTAGCTCCTTGAAGGCCTATGGAGCACCACTGGTTCAGAGGACAAAGCACAGGAAGAGGCCATGGAGGAAGAAGAGGAGGAGGTGGTGGAGGAGAGAGGTGTGTCACAACCAGTAGTAGCATTTTGGAGGCGTGGTGGCGGAACAACCTCCAATGCTACTGCACCTTGTCCTGCATCCTTCCCAGCTGCCAGAAGAGTGATCCAATGGGCCGTGAAAGATGGGTAACGTCCCTGTCCATGCCTGCTGGACCATGAGTCAGCGGTAATATGCACCTTACCGCTGACCACCCTGCCCAGCTAGTCCAAGAGGCCAAGATATATATGTGGTATAGGACCAGAACAACAACAGCAATTGGGGTAGCTTCAGGTGTACACTGTGCAGGGGGCACAATACACAGACTGTAACTGCTGCAGCTGCCTGTGGTATAGGACCAGAACAACATCAGCAATTGGGGTAGCTTCAGGTAAACACTGTGCAGGGGCACAATACAGCAGTTGTAACTGCTGCAGCTGCCTGTGGTATAGGACCAGAACAACACCAGCAATTGGGGTAGCTTCAGGTATACACTGTGCAGGGGGCACAATACACTCACTGTAATTGCACTAGGTTCAAAAGAAATTAAGACACTGTCTCTGCCTCTCTATGAGTCGCCGCAACACACTACACAAGGCCGCCGGGCAGGCGGCCTGTTATAGTGTGGGGGAATGTACTAAACCCCCTGATCTATAATTGCCCACAGGCATCCTGCCTGTGGCCAATTACGGCTCTCCTCGCTGCCGGCTCTGTGATTGGCCAAGCATGCAGGTCATAGTGCATGCTTGACCATTCATCAGCCAGCAATGCACTGCAGTGCCGCAGTGCATTGTGGGACGTGAGCGTAACACGACTAAGGCGCAAACGGCCCATAAAGTTCTGGCTTCGCCGAACGGGCGAACACCCGGTGTCCGACTCGAACACCCAGCTCATCCCTAGTACACACGGTCGGACTTTCTGGCAGAAAAGGTACGACGGAATCATTCCATCGGATATTCTGATCGTGTGGGGGCTTCATCTGACTTTTTCTTTCGAAAATTCTGAACCTAGAAATAGAACATGTTTTAAATATTTCCGACAGAATCAATTCCTATCAGGAAACCATTCGTCTGTATGCTATTCCGATGGACCAAAAACAACGCAAGGGCAGCTATTGGCTACTGGCTATTGAACTTCCTTTTTCTAGTCCCGTCGTACGTCATTGCGTTCTAAACGATCGGACTTTGGTGTGATCGTGTGTAGGCAAGTCCTTTTCAGCGGAGCTCCTTCGGGAACGGCCGTCAGAGTGTATATATGTATATGTATGTAAGCTGCGTGTTCCATAACATACTGCACTGCAGCATGAAAATTTGACAGATTTTTTTTATAGCAATTCCAAGTTTGCTGCAGTACAGTGACTGTTTTGTACCACTGGGAACTGTTATGTGAATGCTGCATTACAGCCCATAAAAGGTTGTTATTTTCTTACTTAGAAAATAATGTCTTTATTAGTGTGACTGGTGTGGCACATTGGCAATATGAATTTTTATTCAGTGCGCAAAGTTCCACTTTCACCTCTCAGTTACATGTCATGTGTATCTGCGCCTTTATTTCTGGGAAGGTTTGCTAATCATCAGTAATCACCAAATCAAGTCTGTTGCCTTACCGATGGTTAGAATTTGACTCAAAACAGATGTTTAATGCATTAAACACAAGTGGGAATACTTGCAATAGGAACAGGTAAAGCAGAGCAAGGAACAAATGCTGTTGTTGATAACATTCTAGGGTGAGATGTATTCCAAGCCACAAGGCAGAGAACTAAAGTAATACTGTGCTAGTTACCAGTGCAAGGCCAAGCCAAGGGCAGAAGAGGCAACTAGTAAACTGGTAAACACCTTTGTTTATGCCCAAACTATTATAAAAAAAAAATGCAACAATTGGGGTCATGTCATATCCAACTGAGTTCCATGCCTACCTTGATCCATCTCTGTACATTGGATGGCTATTAGGACCTATCCCTGATTCACCTGTAGGTAGGTTGAGGATGGGTGTCGTTTTCTTAAATCATTCCAGAAAAGGGGGATGAATTAATTTCCTTCCTGCCTGTCAGAAACCATGAAACAGACTGAGACAGAAGTACAATCTAATCACACTTGTTTATAAATAAACATAAAAGGTAAATAGAAAAAAGCGTAGTCAAGCATAGCCAGAGTCCAGTAGCCAGATCGGGTAGTCAGCCAGTCCAAGGTTCATGAACCAGATCGGGTAATCAGCCAGGCCAGAAGTCAGGGATCCAAGGAGAGCAATCGCAAGCAGGATAAGTAGCCAGGAGGGATGTCAGCAAGCCAGTCTTTGAAACAAACAGCAGGAGATGGTTCCTTGTGATGTGACCAACACGAAGGCAAAGGAAAAAGTGAGCTGGAAGGCTTTAAATAGGCAGGTCAGACGAGCATCATCGGGAACAGCTGGTAACTGTGGAAAGAGAAGAGAGCTGGCAATTAGCCAACAGCTGAGCGGCCAGCCCAGAGGAGAAAGGGCTAAGCCAGCCCCAACACTGCCAGGATCTCATAAATAGTGAGGGAGGAGTCTAGAGTGAGTTATTCTGTGTTAGCCATGAAGGGGAACAACATGGAGCAGAGATTTTAACCCATGGGTGCTCAACCTGTGGCCCTCTAGCTTTTGCAAAACTTCAAGCCCCATCATGCCTCTGTCTTTGGAAGTCATGCTTGTACCTGTGAGCTTTGCAATGCCACTTGTAGTTCTGCAAAATTTGGAGGGTTGAAGATTGAGTATGTGTGCTTTAACCCTTTAATTTCCCCTGGAGATGGGCACAAGGGATACCAAACCAACTCTATGGAACTACTGACTGCTTTGTGCAGAGAATCTTTTCTGTTAAACGGTTCTTGGCCTAGTACCTGAATGTCTTATATATACAGTGTGACGGGTAGGGTAATAGTTCTGGGGGGGGGGGGGGGGGGTGACCTACTTTTCAAGCGTATAAGAAGCCTGTATCCTTGTCCAATAAAACAGTCCATGTTCCAGTTTGCAACTGAGCTAGTCTCACCTGGTACTTGGTTACAATATGTGGCTGTAACATCTGGTATCTGAAGAGCCACGTTGGAGAAAGCAGTGTACTGATGGAAACACTCAAGTGGAGTGCGACAGGGTTCCGTTACATACAGTATACTGATCTAATCTTCAGTAAAAATGTTGTCTTCATGCAGTCTCAGTGTGAGTTCTTCAGGCGACCCATTGGGTCGAGTGACAGAATAACAGTTGCAGTAATGCCACCTGGCTGTCAAGCCTCGGGGAGAAGCTGGGCCAGCATTCTGATACCCCTGGGAGTGAGGGGGTACAGCCACGCAACCAAGAGGGTGGTCTGTGGATCCTGTCACTGGCAACCCATGCATGCATCAAGAGGGAGAGTAAGTGGAATCTATAGGGCTAAGTCCCCTAAGCCTGCAGGGTCAGTGTGTCCCTTCTTTAATATATTAGGTGGCTCCAGCTGCCTGCTGTTGCTACGATTGAGGCAGACTGTCACCCGCCTACACACCTGCATCCCTGATGACGTTGGAGGCATTTGGTAACAAAGAGACTCCGCTTTCCCAGACTGTTCCAAAGCTCAGAATTGTTACACGTCCACAGTAATAGCGGTCTGGAGGTTAAAGACCCCACACCTCCTCACTCCACTACCACTACCATGTAACCCTGCAGGGGCCACTTCAAAGAGTCACCTCCACAATATTTTAATTATGTGCGGTTTTTTGATGATGTTGAGGGTCGCACTCCCCCCATATCTAAAAAGTTGACCACCAATCTTATAGCCCAATCTCTCTGCTGAATATAAATGTGAACTTCTTTGCTAAAATATTAGCAAATGGACTCAAACCACTTCTGTCAAATTGAATTCACCCAGATCAAGAAGGTTTGTGCCAGGCTGGGATGCCATAGACAACCCTTCTAGTGCAATTCCTTTAATACTCTACGCGTCTTCCTCTAAGCTACCAGGTCTTCTCCTGTCCACTGTTGCCAGAAAGGTGTTTGAGTGAATGAATTGTTTGTTTTCATATTCCTGAAAAAAAATGGTTTGGCCCATAAACTGTTATAAAGAATAAAAGATTTATATTTGGCACCATCAGCACAGGTCCATGTAAAAGGATATCTGTCAGAGTTGTTTGAGCTGAGTAAAGGCACATGGCAGGGTTGTCCCCTCTCCCCTGTGCTATTTGTCCTGCTTCTGAAACCTCTTCTAAACGCTATCAGGCACAATCCTGAGGAAAGGAAGAAGGGGAGGGCCCTCTAGCACATCATCAGGAGACATGCCTGCTGAACCTGGAACAGCCGGCAGCCTAGCAATGATGTCACAGGGAAATATGGCGGTGGGGGAACGAGCGCTGCCAGAAGAGAAGAAGCCAGGGTTGCCACCTAATCCCTTTAAACCCGAACACATATGAATTACACAGGTTCTGAGGCTATTTTTTTGCAGATAAGGCACCAAGTGAGATTAATTACCACCTTAATGATCCACAGAACCTGTGTAATTAATATGTCCAGCACTTACTGGATGTCATAACTATAAACCTTTCACCAGTTGTCTAACTTCAAACTCAACATGTCTAAGTCTGAAATACTATTGTAGCGGTGGCTCCTGACAAGCACGCGCTATGCGTTTTTTTCTAAAAGTTAAAGTTGCCTAAACTGCAGTTTAGTTTGGGTGTAATTATCTAAATTGGGCCTCAGCATCAGTCTGACTGGACTGTGAGATGTTCAGCCTGGCCACAGGGGGCACTGTCTCTTCTGGCAGGCATGGAACTATGGTCTGGTCAGGGGCTTAAGTTACTCTCTCTTGGAGCCCGCCCAGTGGGAGGGGCGCTCTCGCTGTGCTTTCTGGGAGAGGGTACTTAAGATGCGGCCGTCATGTGGTTCGGGGTTCCGGTCCAGTATGATGTGCTGACTACATGGTCCTGGTCCTCCTGATCAGCCCCAGGAAGACTATGGCCTGGTGTGCGGATCCACCCGACTTTGATGTCTCTGGGCTGGCTAGCCCGAGGTAAGTAAACTAAAGGAGGATTCTGAGGTGGTTGGGTGCTGCTCCGGGGGAGACCCAGTGTACTTCAAGCATTCCAGGGGAGGACTCTTCAGAAGAACACCACATACGGGTTGGTTTTCTTAGCAAGAGCCTGGAAGGGCTGAAGTAACCGAGAGAATCCGGTCTTGTGGATATCGCCAAGCAGACTGAAAAATCCAGGTACCCTACAAGTGTTCTAAAGCTTAGTTTTCCTACGGGTTTTACAACAACGTCTGTGGCAGAGACATTATTGTCATGGTTATGCAGTGATCTTCCTGTGTTTGCTTACCTCCCCTCATGTGTTCAGACTAGAGGCCAGCTACTTCCACCTGGTGGATCCATTGTCAGTCTCAAGTAACTGGGCCATTTACCACAGGACATCCCCTAGACGTGCAACAAGGAGAACGGAAGCCTAAACATTAAACTCTTGTGTAGACCCAAGCCAGATGGAAGGCTGAGCCTTCTGAAATGTTACCATTGAAGCAGTAATCCTCACAAGGGCATTAGACTGCCACCTTCATGCCTCTCAAAAATGATGGGTCCATTTGGAATTCGTGCTCAGCCATAGCCAAGTCCATTTTAGCATCATAGATAAATGTCAACATCACCCCTTATAAAACAAGCCTTTTATATATTGACAATATGAAGGTCTAACTCACCTTGGTTCCCCCCTGGAGCTTTTAAGAGCTGTTTGTTCTCTCTTAGATTAAATTTCCTATAAAAGAAACCCTCCTCTTTTCAGTGGCAGATAAAATATCTAAATGGGGCACATCCTCTTTAGACCAGGGGTGTCAATCTCAGTTTAATTTCAACTGGCATAGAATTATGCTATTCTCATAAGAATGTCCAGAGCACCAAACCCATCTTACATCAAATGTCAAGAGCTCCCCCCCCCCACTATCAGAAGTCAAGAGTCCCTCACCCCCCTTACACCACAGTGCACCTCCTTACCCTGTGCTTTTGGGAAGAAGCTGGGAGTAGGTCTGAGAAGCAGAAAGTGCAGGGTCTGGAGGAGGACCAGAGGAGGGCTGGAGTCAGCTGTCGAAGTCTGCTGAATGCTGAGACCAGGGGAGGCAGAGAAGAGAGGGTGCTGTGGCTGCACAGAGAGGCACAGGATCTGTAGGAGGAATTATGTCCTCCTCTCTGCTGCCCACTGCTGAGACAGAGGGTTAGAGATCAGCTACACAGAGAAGCGCAGGATCTGGAGGAGGAGTTCTGTCCTCCTCCTCTGGTGCTGATTGCTGAGACAAGGTGGGGGTGGAAACATGAGAGGTGGCACAGCTGTAGGAGAGGTGCAAGGGCCACACAAAATGGCCTGGTGGGCCAGATTTGGCCCACAGGCCTTATATTTGACACATGTGATTTAGACTACTGGGAGTTCCAACAAGCAAAATATTTTTATGCCTCCCTTCCCAAACCTATATGTTCTATTAAAATAAACAGAATTTATTAGAGGCATTGTTTTATCATGAAAGCACAGAGTATATAGTACCCCATATACAGTGCCTTGAAAAATGATTCATACCCCTTGAAATTTTCCACAATTTCTCATGTTACAAACAAATTATATGTGATAGACCAACACAAAGTCACACATAATTGTGAAGTAGAAGGAAAATGATAAATGGTTTTCCAAATCTTTTACAAATAAATATGTGAAAAGTGTGGGGTACATTTGTATTCTGCCCCCCTGAGTCAATAATTTGTAGAATCATCTTTCACTGCAATTACAGCTGCAAGTCTTTTTGGGGATGTCTCTACCAGCTTTGCACATCTAGAGAGCTCTGTCAGATTGGATGGAGAGCGAACAGGTTTTCTTCTAAGATTGCCCTGTATTTGGCTTCATCCATCTTTCCATCAACTCTGACCAGCTTCCTGTCCCTGCTGAAGAAAAGCATCCCCACACCATGATGCTGCCACCACCATGTTTCATGGTGATGTGCAGTGTTAGTTTTGTGCCACACATAGCATTTTGCTTGCCAAAAAGTTCAATTTTAGTCTCATCTGACCAGAGCACCTTCTTCCACATGTTTGCTGTGTCACATGGCTTCTTGCAAACTGCAAACGGGACTTTTTATGGTTTTCTTTCAACAATAACTTTCTTCTTGCCAGTCTTCCATAAAGGTCAGATTTGTGGAGTGCATAACTAATAGTTGTCCTGTGGACAGATTCTCCCACCTGAGCTGTGGATCTCTGCAGCTCCTCCAAAGTTATGGCAATGTATTGGTAGGTTTGCAGTTGTGCCATACTCTTTCCATTTTCAGATGATGGATTGAACAGTGCTCCATGAGATGTTCAAAGCTTGGGATATTTTTTTATAACCTAACCCTGCTTTAAACTTCTCCACAACTTTATCCCTGACCTGTCTGGTGTGTTCCTTGGCCTTCATTATGCTGCTTGTTCACTAAGGTTCTCTAATAAACCTCTAATAAACCTCTGAGACCCCTTTCATACTGGGGCATTTTTACGGGCGCTTTTAGGCAAAAAAAAAGCACCTGTAAAGCATCTGAAAAACACTTCCCCTGCAGTCCCAGTGTGAAAGCCCGAGTGCTTTCACACTGGGGCGATGCGCTGGCAGGACGTTAAAAAAAGTCCTGCAAGCAGCACCTTTGGGGTGGTGAAGTTGCAGGGTATACACCGCTCCTCCACCGCACCTGCCCATTGAAATGAATGGGCACCGCTGCAAAAGCGTCTGTAAAGCGTTTTGGCATGGGAGCTGCAAGGGCACATTTAACCCTTTATTCGGCTGCTAGCAGGGTAAAAAGTGCCCCGGTAGTGGCCGAATAGCGCTGCTAAAATGACAGTAAAGCGACAATAACTAGAGGTCTTTTACCGTCAACGCCCACCCCAGTGTGAAAGCAGCCCGAGGGCTTCACAGAACAGCTGTATTTATACTGAGATTAAATTACACACAGGTGGACTCTATTTACTAATTAGGTGACTTCTGAAGGAAGATGGTCCCATTAGATTTTAATTAGGGGTATCAGAGTAAAGGGGGCTGAATACAAATGCACGCCACACTTTTCACATATTTATTGTAAAAAAAATTGAAAACCATTTATCATTTTCCTTCCATCTCACAATTATGTGCCACTTTGTGTTGGTCTATCAAATAAAATCCCAATAAAATAAATTTACGTTTTTGTCTGTAACATGGCAAAATGTGAAAAATTTCAAGGGGTATGAATACTTTTTCAAGGCACTATAGATAGCTCCAGCCTGCTGTGGCCAACGTTAAAGAGGAAGTAAACCCTGATGGGTTTACTTCCTCTTTCATTCCCTGCAAAGGTAAAGCATAATGGACTACTATGCATCACACAGTAGTCCACTATGTGTCACTTACCTGACACAGGAGCCAGCGATGTCACCGCTGTCCCCTGTAGTCCGGAGCATCCATCTTCTCTGTGGCTCTCGCCGCTCCGCCGCTGTCATTCGACGAAGCCGTGATGACGTCACTCGGGGCATATTGTCATTGACAGTGGCACGCTCAGTGCGCCTGCACGCAGCTGTATACGGCGCATGTGCCGTAGACAGCGGTGCCTGTCTTTCGGCAAATATCTCCTAAACCGTGTAGGTTTAGGAGATATTTCTTGGACCTACAGGTAAGCCTTAATCTAGGCTTACCTGTAGGCCAAAGTGGTTTGTAAGAGTTTACAACCACTTAATGACTTTGTCTTTGGTACTTTTGACACAGTATTTTCCGTTCATAGGATATGGGAGGATGAGACTATATTCCTCCAAAAACATTGCCCGACACATACCCCCAATGATTATTCTAAGGGTGGTATCATCAGCATCCCAGGTGAAAGGAACAACCTCTAACTGATAACACTGCATTCTGTTTGGACCACAGACCCAACAGCTTCCCTTATTTAACAATCTTGTTGTAGTGTGCAGCAATGAAAATTATTTTTATCTGTATGTAAGAAGTGATTTAGGCCTGCTATTGTAAATATGGCTGTAGCACCCTCCCTATTGCTAATGTAGACAAATTTTGTTTGGTGCCCCGGTAAGCAGAGGAGCAAGAGTTAATTGTGTTTAGAAGGCACTGCATTTCTTCACAGGCTGTGGCTCTGTTACCTCCCCCTGTCTTCTGACACTCACTGGAAACTTCCAGAACGCAGTGGGCGGAGGGACAGAGGCTAAACCCTGAATAATTATGGAGTTTCCATCAATACCTGGGGAGGGAGGACCCAGAAGATGAGGAGACAGTCCATGAGTATTCAGGAGCCTGGCAGTCTGGAAGCAGAATCCAGGGTCCAGTTGTCTGGAGGAGACCCCAGTTGTGGGGGTTCTGCCACTTTGGCTTCACTCAGCCCAGTCTCAGCTAGGCTTAGCTGCAGACATCCAGCCAAGCCAGGAAGTCTGCCCAGCAGAGAGGCCAGTGCAGCAGCTTTCTCAATTTGAGAAACTACTTGCAGCTCAGTTCTACACTTTGGATTAGAGTAGACATTAGCGAGTCCTCATTTGCTGAGTTTATAGTTCTTCAAGTTGTGGGTATCCCTAATCTACATGTAAGGTGCAGGGCGCATGGATTCCAATGGGGTGTTTTTTTTTTTCCAGAAGCATGCGATTGGAGCCAGAGACTCTAATTGGCTTCACAAGATGTTAGGCTCGGGGGACAGAGCATCACCTCCAGCCCACCCAGTCGTGTGACAATAGCAGAGACCAGTCACCTGATTGGCCAAGAGGAGAAGCGATCCTATTAGCTGCAGAGGAGGGAGGAGATGCAGGGGAAGCAGCGGTGAAGCACCAGGAGGAGGTGATGCCGCCCAGAGAAACCGATGTCCGCGACCTGGATGGAGTAAGTGCAGAGCTGGTTCCCGGCTGACCAGGGGAGGTGTCTGTGACCCAGCTGCCGCTGATCCAATGTACTCTAATCCCTATCCATAGTCATTGTTTTCAAATATACACTAAAACCAAAACCCCTAGACTGTTTATTGAACCATATGGAGAGTGTGGAAAATTCCTTTCACCTGGCCGTGGGTGCTGTGTGAGGGAAAAGGCACGAATTCTAGTGGCTCCTTCGTGGGTAGCGCCACATTACCTTCATTGTAAAGGTTTGTGAGCTATATTATAATGGCTAGCATGTATCCAGAGGTTCTTGTACTGGAGCCCCTGTGGTTTACTTTGTTTCCACTGTACAAAAAAATCTATTGGTACCTACCCAAAATTCCCCTATCCCATTCCTCCACAATGTTGCAAAAAGTCTTATCCCTGTACACCAGGGACAACTGATTGCAACAAGAGAGGGACTGATTCCTAAGGGTGGATGAATACTGCAGTATGGAAGATAAAGCACAATATAATTTGGATACATACTATCAGAGGGCATGTTGGTTGGCATTCAAATCTGCAAACCAAAACTTGTCTCTGATTAATCAGTGATTACCCACAATATTTGAATTAAGTCATTTACATTGATCTAGCCACAGATGGCTGGGTGCAGCCAAGGAGGTCTCACTTATGCCTTCATACAG
This sequence comes from Lithobates pipiens, assembly GCF_037356315.1. Lineage (NCBI taxonomy): Eukaryota > Metazoa > Chordata > Amphibia > Anura > Ranidae > Lithobates > Lithobates pipiens. The sequence goes on along the minus strand of NW_027507685.1, from coordinate 170,587,314 downwards.
GTACCACTTGCTAGGCCAGCAATCATACACACTCTCCTAATTCCCTACTTAGATGCCAGGATTTTCCTCTGTTGCTTTGGTAATCCAACCTCCTTCCATCCCTTATGTTGTTCTTTGCAAATTAAGAAATGGTCCCAAACTCTAACATTGGCTGTCATTAGAAACAGGCCCCTTTAAAATGGTTGTCAATGCAGGTAGAAGATCAATCCACCATTGTTCACTTCTCAGGGAAACCCTAGTAACCAGTGGACGAAACCTGGTTAAGAAGGCCTGAGAGCATAATTTCAAAAATCTACCAAGAAAAATAGTTTCCTGAAAGGTACCCATAAAAATGCAATCAAAGAAAGTTTTATTGGATTGAGTATTCCTGGACAGAGGAATCTGAGAAAATATTAGCGGGTGAGAACTGTAACTCACCGGATACTCCTCTACCCCAGAAACAGCTGATGGGACACTTGGCTTGCTCTCTGTCCTTGGAGGACCCACTGGAGGCGATTCCTGGTAACTACTGGTAATCTGTTTTACTCCCACCTGTGCTTAATTTAATATTATCCCCTCATTTTTTGTATCTTTTGTACTGTAAGTAGGTAAATATCCACGCTCAGTTAAACTTAAACAACTAACAGCAACTCAACACCATAACCCAGATACTGGGCATAGAAATGCAAAGAAAAAAATTAAGTGCAGCAAAAATGGTGACAATCCAAAACCAAAATAAAGTGGCATTCAAATGAAATCAATATTAACATATAAATGTACAATAAAAAATTAATATTAATTAATTCATATGTGAGTCCATAAATCATAAATAAATGTCCATAGAAATATCAAAAAAATCCAACAGATAGTGTGACTTGATTGAATAAAAATAATATACCTGACCACGTGGGACCCGTCACCTTTAATCCCCACTAATAAGATGGGGGCTTACCAGATCATCAGCGACCCCCTGTTTAGGGGAGGTCAGACAGCGTGTATAATGTCACAAATTCCGGCTCCAGAAGACCAGATGTGAAAAAACGGGTGTCTCCTATCTGCAGACTCCGCAGCTCAGGTGATCAGTCACCGCAAATTTCCCAAACATTTGCCAGCGTGAAGGAAAGGCCTGAGTGGGTATCTTTTGTACTTTTATACCTTCCTTTCTATTCCGTAACTACTTTTTTAATCACTTTTATCTCTACTCTATCATATAACTCTGCAGGAGGATATGTGGAATACAGTAAAGCTCTGTAAACACGATAGGAAATTCAGCCAGCAAAAGACTGATGAGAGCCTTTGGTTGGAAAATGCGACTATGTGTATGCTCCATCGGACTTTTGCTCGCCGAATTCCCAGCAGCAAAAGATTGAGAGCATGTTCTCAATTTTTCGGTCGGAAAAAGTTCAGTTCGGAAATTCTGATCGTCTGTAGCAATTCCAACGAACAAAATTGCTACGCATGATCAGAAACATTTTGACGCATGCTCGGAAGCATTGAACTTAATTTTCTCCAATCATCGTAGTGTTGTACGTCACCGCGTTCTTGATGGTTGAAAGTTCAGCGAACTTTTGTGTGACCGTGTCTATGCAAGCCAAGCTTGCCTGAAATTCCGTCGGAAAAACCATCCAAGATTTTTGCGACGGAAATTCCGCTCGTGTGTACGGGGCATTAGAGGATGGGTTATCTCCCTCGCAGTCCACAGGGCCTGCTGACATGACAACCTAGGCCAGTGATGGTAAATCTCGGTACCCTAGATGTTTTGAAACTACATTTCCCATGATGCTCAACTACACTGTAAAGTGCATGAGCATCATGGGAAATGTAGTTCCAAAACATCTGGGGTGCCAAGGTTCACCATCACTGATCTAGACCCATTCATGGTTATATCTTGAGATAATTATGTGTATTTGATGTCCAGTCTCTTTTTATGTACCTGCAAGTTTGTCTGTATGTTTATTCCTACTAATAATGATGTTTGTTGTACCTGAACAACTTTCTTACTGTTGTAAACTTTGAAAACTGATAGAAATAAAGAATACATAAAAAAAATAAAAAAATACCAGGAAAAACAATGCCCACATGTAGAAAAAAAGTGCATTTATTTAAAAATCGTACAACAAATAAAGAATATACAAGTCATTAATTAAAAAGACTTATTCCCCCCATGCTTGCATAATACATTTTGTTTTCTTTTCTGCCCCATCTAGAATGTTATATTGTCAGGTGATAGAAGGAACTTCCTTTATCCCTGTCATAATCACAATGCAAAATAAGTTCAGAAATTGGTGGTGAGCTGAAAAATACAGCCCAAGCAGCTCGTCGTTACCAAACCACCTATTTGAAATGCTTTTTTTTGTAAAAGAAAACGACTGAAAATTCAAATGTCGACCTTAAGCTGAAGTTTCAAGCTCTACCCTAAAACAACCATTAAGAGGAGGCCTCTCGCTGTTTTTTTTTTTCTTTATGTTATGGAGAATGCAACTTTGGATGGAAGGGAGGATGGAGTTTAGAACATTCAGCTCAATATGTTTTGGTTCTGGCTTGATTGGCTTTTTAACCAACATGCATTTTAAAAGATACCCCTAATGAGGAAAATATGTAGGCTGCCAGTGCGGACTTACCTCCTCTGAAAACACAACCCATCCAGCTGTCATGTTAACGAATTGTATTTAAAACATTCCGAATCACTAAACTGCATGGAAATCAGGAGTTCTGACTTCACTTCCTGCATGCTTGCTATGGGTCAATGACTCAAACAATTGAAGTTGGAGGAAGCCTTAGGTCTCTTGTTCAGAAGGTGGTCAGCAATGGCCTCCCACATATTTCTCCCAGTACAGGTTGCCTATACTAAGAGCCTCTCACCTAGACCCAGCAGACTGAGCCTTCTTGTGGTGCAGGCCAATATTTAAAAGAACGTAGTCAATAGATTCTCTTGCAGAAGAAAATACCACTGCCATAACTTCCTGCTAAATAAAGAAACTGGTACACTTTGATACTGTTAATTATAGGATAAACCTGGCTTGGTCCTCATCTTATAAATATAATAGCTCAGGTCATATATAGAAGGTGAGTGCCAATATTTGAGGGAACACAGTCAATAGATTCTCTTGGGGAAGAAAACACCACTCCCGTAGCTTCCTACTGAATAAAGGAACCGGTACGCTTTGATATTGTTGATTATAGCTTAAATCAGACTTGTTCCCTATCCAATATATATATTAGCTTAGGTCATATATAGAAGTTGTGTGCCAATATTTGAGGGAACCCAGTCAATAGATTCTCTTGGGGAAGAAAACACCACTCCCAATAGCTCCCATAGCTTCTTACTGAATAAAGGAACCGGTATGCTTTGATACATTTGACCAAGGCCTCTGATAAGGCAGTACAGCCAGCCCTCTTGTACGGGGGCCTGGGTACCTGCTGAACAGGAGTGCCAGCTGTACTCCAGACACTGATCCTCTTCTGCATCCCTCTGCAGCATGGCCAGCTTCTCCTCCTCTTGGTTCAAATTAGTGCGGCCATTCCATCTGCTGTCCGAGCCCTCCTGTGGGCCCCTTTTCTCCCACAATGCTGCTGGCTTCCCTCCTGTTCCAGAGGAATGTTTCAGGATGGAGAGAAGGGGGAGGGGCAGGTAAATATGCAATTTACTGGCCCCTTCTTTTCCTGAATATACTTTGTGAGCGATCGGTACAAATAACTCCTGTGTCCATTCATCACTAAAACAGTTTACTATGCTTAAGATTGTGAATAAGCAGGAAGCCTCAAAGCGCTTCCTATTCATTTACCTGTGCAGCTGAGGCTGAATAGAAAGGGTCTGATGAATCTCTCTCCTCAGTCACTTTCAGCTTGGAGGAGGGGGCCCTGTCAGGTAGACTGTATGGGGCCCCATAATTCCTAACAGCAGCCATGCTTTTGACTATAGATTAAACCAGGCTTGGTTCCCATCGAAGACATATAATAGCTTAGGTCATATTTAGAAGGTGTGTACTGGTCCAAGGGAGTGAGACTACACAAGGGAGTTCTTAGATGGAGTGTCTGGATGGTCGCTTATGGTCATGGACAACTAGTGCACCATACTGGGACTCTTGTGTCAACACTTCAGATTGATAATTTCTTATTTTTGCTTTTAATGACACAGGTTGTATTTGAGAGGAATTTTTTTATGCATGCGTAGTGGCTTGTGAGATATTAGGAAGTTACAGCTGGCTCCCAAATCAAATCCAAGATGGCAGCACTGGGGAGCTGCAGCCTGGCAAAGAATGAACTGTGTGGATGACAGCACATGCGTACATGTGAATGGTCTAATTCAACTTCCAGCTTATTAATTGGTGTACAGGGTTTTAAGGTGGCATGGAAATGCCAGCTACACATTCATCAGTTCTGCACGGAATTTGTTCAGATTTGCAAGTGTTTTCTTTGGAAGATTCGCCACACATCTGCTTTTTATTAAAACTACGATTCATTCCAAATTATGATCATATATATACAATCATTGTCCAATACATTTTAATTCGGTTGATTTTTTTGCATGCTATAAAAAGATTAAATAAAAAAAACAATGTGCTACAACCCACTGATAAATTGACTGAAATCTTCCAACTAAAAAATTCCAATAGTTCGGTTTTTCTCACACAGAACACAGGATCTTTAGGCTTAACCATGGCTTATATGCAGTTTCTCTGCTATGGCTAAGCTTTGGTTCAGTCCCAACCCATATTTTTTCAAACCCAGTAGGAAGCTGTCAGTGCCAGGCCATCCAGCTGCAGACCAGCCATTCTTCACCCTGTAGCTGCACGTACACAAAGGGGAGGAGTTGGGGATTACATCATTGACCTAATATGGCCACCTGACCATATTAGGTCAATAATATTGACCTAATATGGACCAGGGTCTATAGACCATATTGGGTCTATGATGTTGACTTAATATGGCCATATTCAGTCATGTCACTGACGGCTTCCCTCTGGGTTTGGCATAACATGGGTTTGCACCAAGCTTATCCTGAGATAAGACTAAAGATACTTTTCTTGGATTACAGTAAAGTCAAAAATCCTTTTTTCTCTTGAGATTTGATCAGAATTTTGTAATGATTGAACAGAAGAAGGTTATTATACATCGTTGTGTACTGTTAACTCTCAGCTGAAGGGTGGATGGCAGGCAAAGCAGAACATAGACTTAGTAAGATGTAACATGCACTATGCTGTAAACATTTGTGATTCAGCCAACAGTCTGAGTAAAGAAAAGTTTATTTTGATTGGCTTTAATGGATTTGTGCACTTTTCACATTATTACTATAGTTTGCTGCCCCTGATTATAGAGATATGCCAACCCTACTGTTGTTTCTGCAGGTTGAATCCACCACTGGCTTCTTACATCTCCGATGTCAAGAGCTCAGTTCTGCTGAAACGGACTTGCCTACACACGATCACACCAAAGTCCGACCGTCTAGAACGCGGTGATATACAACACGTATGACGGGACTAGAAAAAGGAAGTTCAATAGCCGGTAGCCAATAGCTGCCGACTCGTACTCGCTTCAGAGCATGCCTCGTGTTTGGTCCATCGGAACAGCATACAGACTAACTGTTTTCCTGATAGGAATCGGTTCCGTCGGAAAGATTTAAAACATGTTCTATTTCTAGGTCCATCAGAATTTTCATAAAAAAAGTCAGATGAGGCATACACACGATCGGAATTTCCAATGAAAAGATTCCGTCTGATTTTTTCTGCCAGAAAGTCTGACTGTGTGTACGCGGCATAAGAGGTGTTTTATGCTTTTTACACTTTTAATCTATTTTATGTTACAGAAGATGCAACTGGATGAATGAAATCACTGCTGTGGAAAGTGGGTTAAGGCTCATTGTTGATATGGAACAGATCCAGTAAATATCAGCAGAGCTCTCCAGAGATATATGAAGTCTTTAGGTGATTTAGACCATCAACATTGACCCACAGAAAACTTCCATAGATGTATGAATTATGAAGGTGATTTAGACCATCAACATTAACCCACAGAAAACTTCTGAAGATATATGAAGCCTGTAGGTGATTCAGACCATCAGTGTTAACCAACAGAAAACCTCCAGAGATATATGAAGCCTGTAGGTGATTCAGACCATCAGATATATATGAAGACTGTGGGTGATTCAGACCATCAATGTTAACCAAAAGAAAACTTCCATAAATATATGAAGCCTGTTAGCCTGTAGGTGATTCAGACCATCAATGGTAGCCAATAGCTTAGATATTCATGTACTGATCCTTTAAACACGCCTGATGGTATTAGTGCCCATTTGTACCATATGCAAAGGGCACCCCTGCCCAACAGGTGATTTGTCTTATGTCCTATTAGTTCAGTTCACACCACAGCAGCAAGTGAAATATGAACATGCTGCATATTTACACAGCACAGTAAACACAAACATGCTACGGTGCTTAAAGATGAATGAAATGTAATTTTGTGACATTTTATTAAAGTTAAAAAAAGTGCAATGCGTTTTAACAATGCAACAACTTCCCCATTTACTCATTTACACCAGTGGACACATCTCATACAAAGGACAATGTGCATTGCTGGTGTGAATGGGCCCTCAAAGAGACCCTATATCCTTGCCTATTCAGGGTGTAGTAAAAGCATCTGTGTAAAGTCCCACCACCTTATACTCACCTAATAGTCCCCTGTCATACTTCTGGACTTCTGGTTGCCAATACAAAATACACAGTGCTTCTGGATAATGGGGAGCATGTGCCCCCCCACCCCCATCATGAAGAAGTCTATCACTAGATCTAAGTACTGTTGAATGACAAAGCAGGCAATGCCAATGCATCCTCTAGGCTTCAACACAGCTTTTATGGGTGTTTTAATGGCTGCAACTACGGAAGGTGTGGCAGAGGAGCAATAGAGAGGTAAGTAAAAAATGCTGAAGGGATTTACACTGGCATTCCCAATTATGCCCTGAATGGGCAAGGTTACAGGTTCTCTTTAATGAAATCCCCATGTACACACTCTGTGTTCACTGCTAATTCTACCTAGACTAGCCTGCCCACAATATGGCCAATGATCACTGCTGCCTTTGCTTACATTAAAGCAGATGCAAAGTTGACCACTAACTGGACAACAGGGAAGTACGGACAGGGCTCCCATTAGAAATTATTATTGGTCTAGCTTGACGAACAGGGCCGCCCTGGACAACCCTATCACATAATACATTGAAAAGCCACCAGTTTTCAAAACACTGTCCAACTGTATAAATATAAGATAGTAATACAGTACATAGAATTGTGATAATTGCTTACAGTGTAATAACACCAAGCACCCCCAAATAATTGGTAATGCAGATGCCCCGTGTTCTCAGGAGATCAGTGAGGTATGTGTGCATACATCCAAGGGGTTCCACAGCTTCTAGGGCCTCTTGGGAAGGTAAGTCTGAGATCCTGTTCATGCCAAGATACCTTAAGTTGGAGCAATCCAGACTGTCTTTACATCTCTAGTTCCAAGGAAGGGCTCCATGAGCAAGCCAGGAGCCGCCACTCAACATTAAATTGCCTTTCTGCTGCCTTTCCTGTTTAGTGTGACACAAACCATGCACCTAACGTAGGGCACACAGCCTGGCCAACTCAGTCATATTGGAGTTCTTGGAACACTATGGCATTGGTACTGCACAGGCAGCCCTCACCAGACCTGGGCCCCTCTGCCAACCCTTTAGTGCCCGATAAAGCATAACTTCCAACTTTCTGAAATGGTGAAAAGAGATGCCTTTTAGCACCCAATATGTAGGCAAAGGACACTTCCCTGCCGCAGTCGCTTTTACACAGACCACAAAGATCTAATGTGTAGAAAATCATTGGCTAAACCACCCAAGTGCATTTTTTACTTTGATTTTTCAATTCTATTGACTTTTCAAAATAGCACATGCATTAATATAGAGATTGGATGAAAAAGTTTAGTGCAGCATAACAGTTATGGTAGTAAAATTATTTTGTATAGAGATGTGCACATCAGACCAGAACAGAGAGACAACTGACGTTGCAGAAGGGTTTTGGTCTTAAAGGTGGGACAGTCCCTCCAAATGAGGGACAGGTGGGAGCTATACAGTACATGACTACAGACTGTACCCAATAGGGATCTGCTGCAGTCAGAAAACTTCTGTCATCTAAAATGCCCTTTGTCCATAACTTTCTTCCCCAGCTGTTCAACTCTTCATTGTTGTTCTTTCCATTTTCCTATTCATTCTCTTATAGTGGACCTATAGTTTAATAACATCCCCCAAAAATCTTTCCTGGTAACATTTCTGCTCCAGGACCCTTTTAATGCTGGTCTTGTGATCAAATCATTGGTCATATGAGCTCAGCAAACAAACGTAGGTGACTGATGTTCACCAAAAGTTGCCCATTCAGTTTCAGTTTAGTGCCTCTGTTGGGTTTGATTTTAACAAATTATTTGCACTAATCATTACCTAAGTGCCAACTCCTTTGCAATAATGTTTTTTAACTTGTGATGGCCTGCAGAAGCCCAAAATGTGCATGAGTGTTCATCTTCAACTAAATTGGGTGAGGAAGTCATAGAGTTGCTCATTTTACTCACAATACCAAGCTAAGCTCTTTGCTAAGTTCCCATGACCAAGAATTTGTTCACAAAACTGGCACTTGAGGGAGCCCAGCACAGCGCATTCATCAGGTATAGAAATTGACCACATGTTTTACTATCTGTAAGTATGATGGGTCAAGACAGTCTGAAGGGTGGGGGTTCCGTACAAATCCAGCTTAAGGCTTCATTCACACTGGCATTGACAAACCTACATTTATAGAAAATTTCTAAACATATATGAATGCTTGTAATGAATTGAATTCATGTAAGGGCCTGTTCACACATGCCTGAAGGGTTAAAACAATCCTATTTAGGGTACAGGTTGGTGTAAGTTGTGTGCTGGTGGCACGGAGCGGTGCTTTCCATTATAACAATACATTTTTTCACTCTAGACCGCATGTCGCACCAGCATTGTTTACAATGTGCCCTTGTGGTGACTGCGGTGCAGAGAAATGCTAGCCGCCACACATAGTGTGAAAGTGCCCTACATGTTGGCCCTATTTGGACTGACTATTACACGCCATGTGCAAAAATGGCAGTTCTATGTGAAGGCCTCTGGCACAGTTTGGTGGCATTTTTATCACTTGATAGCGATCATTAAATGTGGAAAGTGGACCTTTATCGTAAAGATGGATAAAGGACAACAGAAGGTCTGAAATACTTACTATCCTTGGAGAGAATACTGCTCCTGGATGCATACATAAAATATCTCTGCTTATGGAGGACAGCTATCTGGACTTTGATTCTCCCCTTTAACAAAAAAAGAACATGGCCAAATGCATAGATTGATGGATAAAATGACCAGCACTGCGGGTAACCCAGAGCAGCATTTTCTTTAGAAGAGGTAAGTATTTTAGCACATTCATAATGGTTTATCTGTTAACATAGCTTGGACAGTTGAATAGAGGTCTGATGGAACATTTCCTTATGGACTGCCCCAGCTCAGGGAAATGTAACTGTGCAGTTTATAAGCAGCAATAATATACTAAATATAAATATATAGATCTGTAGTACTGCTGATAATATCTATTCACAAGTTTCAAATACCCATCAAAATACCCAAACAAGACTAGTATTCCGCAAAAGAGAAAGCATATGAGTAGTCATTGATGGCTACTAGGAATTTTTATGTCAGTATTTGTTTATCCAGAAAATGAGTGAGCACTTAGTGAAAAAAGGCTGCTAATACCCTCTAGCTTTCATAAATCATATGTTGGTGAAAGGTTCTACAGACATTCGGAACTCGAGTGTTGAACCAATGTGGTCATTTATGATCATATCACAAAAGGTTTGTTGTTCAGTGGGTCCTCCTAATTCTCCCTGGTCAAGCTTTCAAACAGTTGCTATTGTTCTTACATGAGGCAGGCTGGGTTGGAGATGTCAACCAAGTGTCTCCTCTCTGCATAGGAACTGAAGCTTTAGCTCAGTAGTTCTTCCCTAACTCTCCCTGGCCAAGCTTTCCACCAGTTGCTATTGTTCTTGCATAAGGCAGTCTGGGTTGGAGGTGTCAACCAAGTGCTTTTCCCTACATAGGAACCAATGCTTGTTGGTTAGTAGGTCTTCCCTAACTCTCCCTGACCAAGCTTTCAATCAGTTGTTATTGTTGTTGCATTACATTGGCTGGGTTGAAGATGTCAAACAAGTACCTCCCTTCTGCATAAGAACAAATTTGCAGGTTTGTACAACATTCACTGGAGCTTTATTGGCCTGACCCTGGGCCATGTACATTTTGGCGGCTGGATTGGTAAAGACTTTAGGCACTCAAATGTTGGGGGCTACAGAAATAATTTTTACAAAACAAAATCTTATTTTGTGCAACTTAACCTTTTGCTGACTGTGTAACGCACATATGAGGAAGCCTGGTGAGTGTGCCTTAACACTCAGCCCCTGCACATATTTGCTGAGGTTCTTTGCTGAGAGCATGCTCACTGCACCTCCTAGCACACTGACAGATCCCAGACATCATTTGCAAGCATGATGGGTTCCCAATCATATGACTGCTGTGACAGTCAATCACAGAGACCATGTGATCAGGAAGCCACCTCTGTCTCCTGGCATTAACATCCACTTTAAGGAACTATTTTTTTTACAATCAACTTTGGAATTACCTAAACTATGTAATATGAGGGCCTACTTAATTTATCCAATCGATTTGCAACCAATCAGGCAGGCCTTTACACTACATACAGTAGTTGTAGGAAAATTGTACAATCAGAGTGTAACCTGTGTGGTGAGCTTTAGTCTCATCAAATAGCACTGGTAGGCGGATAATTTAAAGAATGTCCAAATTGGAGGTTACACAGAGCATTTGTGCATGGATTGGCCATTTAAGCGAACCTTTTACTTTCACTTGCAAGGTTTTTCATACCGTGCATTCTTTGGTCTGGTGGGTTTCCAAGACACAAACATATGGTAGTTGCCATTGTTGACTTTCTGAATTTGTTAGTTGCTTGGCTGTTTTGCCTTGAGTACTTTCTTAGTTTCTTACTTTCCATTGTCTTTAATACTTAGTCACAGAGCTAGAACATATATGCAGATCTGAAAGGTCAGAAGTCCTCATTTGAAAGCTTATTTTTAGTCATTGACCCAAAGCATTGAATCTAGAGGTTCAGAATGATAGCCATGCAACTGATATTTTCAGAATAATAGCAATGCTGACATTGTTTTTTCCAGCAATTTTCAGACCCGTTTGGCTGCCCATCATCACAATATTTGATACTCATAGACCTATGAAAGTTGGGACAAGTTCACTTTAATGGTGAACTTTTTCTTTTTTTTTTTTCTTTTTACTGGATAGGTCTTATAAAAGTTTATTTTTGTCACTGAATACTCTCACTTCCAAAATAAGATATTATAAGCACTGAGGAAATAAAGGTTGCCGATCCTCCGAGGACTCTTGGGATGGACTAGGTGAAGGCCTCAGAAAGTCCTCCACAGATTCAAGCAGAGGTCATCCTTAGGCTCTCTACTCATAGGAAAATTGCCCCAGTTGAAAATAAGAAAGCAATATAACAAATATATGTGTGTGGGACTGAAGGGGGTGCAGACCAAAGTTGGAAAAACAAGTAATTGATTAAATTGTCAGACTGCACCCACATTAATGTCACTGGCCTCCCTGACCCATGACAGAGCAGGTACATTTCTGGCACTAAACAGTTATCTTTGAATTGCCAAAACTGTGACGTCAAATTTGCAAACGTCAATTTACAACGCTATAAGGTAGGTATAAGAAAGAGGACAGGTTAAAGGGTAAGTCTACCTTAAAATTATATTTGATCTATTGATACTCTGCAGAGTTTCTCGTGTCTCATTGCAATCCAGTGGCCACTTATATAGTGTTCTTGCTGCATCCTCCAAATTATAAACAAAAAAAACAAAACTAACAGGGACAATGGTTCTATCAGCTTGGCAGTCCTGCAAGCTCAAGTGCAATCTCACTATTGTACTGCAATCCCCAAGATTCGGTCAAAATTCATGGCAAGATGAATGCTGTATGTTATCAAAAAATACTGGAGGAACATTTGCATTCATCAGCCAGGAAGCTGCGCATGGGACGTACTTGGACATTCCAACATGACAATGATCCAAAACACAAGGCCAAGTTGACCTGTCATTGGCTACAGCAGAATAAAGTGAAGGTTCTGGAGTGGCCATCTCAGTCTCCTCACCTCAATATCATAGAGCCCCTCTGGGGAGATCTCAAATGTGCAGTTCATGCAAAGACAGCCCAAGAAATTACAGGAACTGGAGGCTTTTTGCCAAGAGGAATGGGCAGCTTTACCATCTGAGAAGATGAAGAGCCTCATCCACAAATGACTTCAAGCTGTCATTGATGTTAAAGGAGGCAATACACTGTATTAAGAACTGGGGTATGCAAACTTTTGATCGGGGTAATTTGGGTAGTTTCTGTACTCATTATGATTTAAAAAGAGTAAACACAGTTGATTGATAATAAATGGCTTCAGCCAAACACTAACCATGAGTGAAAGAAAAGTTTTTGTGCTATCATTCATATTCTCTGATAAATGGCCAAGAAATCATAAATTCTGCCAGGGTATGTAAACGTATGAGCACAACTGTGTATGTATGTGTGTGTGTGTGTGTGTGTGTATATATATATATATATATATATATATATATATATATATATATATATATATATATATATATATATATATATATATATATATTACACGGACAGTACATACACACTCTTGTACATAAATGTAAATAAACATTTGAAAATGTATTAAAACATGGATGGTGTCAGAAGGACAAGAGTTGGTGTCAGAATAGCAGAGGATGGTGTCAGAGCAGGGGGCATTTTTTCTTAATTATTTTTTACAATTGTATTTTTCTACCATTTTTTTAAGAGTATCATTAAAATTTAAATTTCGTTGGTGAAAGTTTGGTAACAAAATGTCATTGGCAAAATTTCCTTGGTGAAATATTAGAGGTCTAAACAGACCTGATGTCTCACTTTTGAGACAGAAAAATGGACTGAGGAGGACAGAGATTCCACAGTCCCTTTCTCTGCACCCTCAGCTGCACTGGACAGTGAATGAATGGGGAGTGCTCTGTGCTGAGGCTTCCTGTTCATTCACATACACAATATACTATGCTTCAGTTATGAATGAACAGAGTCTGATCGGCGCCTTTCACTCACTTTGTACATTCAGCAAAGGAAGAGTCTAGTCAATTACATATTTACCGGCCCCTTCCCAAACCCCGCCAGTTGGAGAGAAGGGAAGCTTGTAGCACTGGAAGGGGGCCTGGGCAGCAGGTGGAGCCTGTGCTGTATGGGGTGATTAGGGTGTGACCAGGCACATCCGACACACCCTGTGCGCACCCCTATGGTGAAGGGAAATTTCCCCAATAGTACACAGTCAGCAAAAAATTTCCTTGCAAAAAATAAACGACACTAGCCAAAACTAAACAAACAAAAAAAAAAGCTTTGGCTATACATACATGTTAAACATGGAGGCAGGCAGTATTCTTTTAATGGAAGTGCAACACAGGAATTCTGTATGTTTGAAAACGCCTTTTTACATAAAAGCAAATTCATCTCAGATATCTTCTAAACTCCTGAAATACACTACATATTTATATTTTAATAAACACTCTTGTAGTATAAATGGCTCTTTCATATCTGTTGAACAGTGTATTGAATATTGTTATATTAAGCAATAAGAGTAAACCTTATTCATCTCTCCTTCAATAAGTGCTAATTTTAGGCCCTAGTGATAAACGACTTTAAATGTAACTGACCCTTTGAAAAATGACCAATGGCTCTGTGGCCACCAATTCAAATGAAAATCAAACAGCACAATATAGTTTTTACTTGGGGGCAACTTTTCAAAAAAGCCATTTACATTTAGAGTATAGGTCTGCCTAATGGATAGCAACCCTAGTTTCCACGGCCTTTAAGGCAGAGGGAGAAAAATATATAAAAATAAGAAATTATTCATAATTTAAGGAGAAATACATTAATAGACATATATTTGCAATATACCCTAATACGTAAAATTGATGACCCATATACTCTGCAATTATTGGCAAATTAAAATGACCCTGCTGCGGGCTGAAAGAAGTTACACCATAGCAACCCTGTAAAAGAAGACGATATTCTTGTCCGGCAGGCAGCTAGTTCAAACTTAACTCTCTTACAGAGCTACCGGACAGTTGCAGGCAGGGCTGTCAATAGAACATATTGGGCCCCATACAGCCTTTTTGTATAAAGCCTATTTTGTATTTTTGTATCATAAGCCGTGGTTGATCCTTCCCTTCAATTTTGCTTTCTTTGGACTTTTTTGTCCCTTTCTTTTGTTTTTTCCCCATACAGCCTACCTTACTTCGCCAGGGACAGCCCTACACAGGCCAAAGTTTTCATTTAAGTGTTTGGAGTTGCAGGAATTTAGATTATCCTTCCTGTGCGTGAAAAAAAAAAAAAAAGGTCCCTACGTGGTGGGAGCTGTGGCCCATGGGAATACCTTGTCTGAGCCCAGTGCAAAATAAAGGGTCCTCCCCAGGCCTTCCTGTTTAACTAATGGATCCTGGGTCCAGTACGGTAGGGCCATCTATACCCCCTTATCAGTGGCCCTGATTGCCCTTACTGTCTACTGTGGTTCTTTCTTACTACCTTCATCACTACTATGTCCTGTCGGTGGGTAAAACCGCAGCTCAAAAAGGGGTGGGATATTTTATTGACACACCCACAAGTGTCGTATAGCAGCAGTGTTGATAGATCTGCAACTGAGTAAAGAATGGAGTTACCACTTGCCAGACAGTAAGTATTCCTCTTCATTTTCCGGGTGCCTCAGGTGGAATATCTTTTTGCTAGTGACAGGGTCCCTTTAGCTTTAAAATAACGGGTATGGGCACCCTTTCTTTTTTTACTCTGGTATAAGGCATCTAACAATCAGCTTTTTCAGTTCATATTGAGAATAAAAGTCCAAAAGAATACTTTCTACACTTTGTAGGACAGTCCCAATCGGACTCAAAACAACAAAAGTCACATTGGTTTACCAAATATAATCAAATGGTATGGATCAATGGGCAATCTTACAAATTTCCCGATGTTACACCTTTGAGAGCATGAAGTTGCAGAGGTAATCAATGGCATGGATTTGTAAATGCACCCCCCTTAAAATCAATTCTCGTAGACAAATCCTATCAACACTTAGAATTTATGTAACGATCATATAAAAAAGACAAGCCATCCTCTGCAGCTCTAGAGGGATATATTGCCCCCCAATTGGCCAGAAGTGGTTTTTCAAAGTGGTTTGGCCTTTGGAGGATACCGTGACTTAAAGCAGCGATAATTCTCATCCTGCACTGCAGGGTTGTGGCGCTTACATAATATCATGTAACTCCAAATTCTTGATAACAGCCCATCTGCCTACAAGTTATTTTTTTTTGTTGAATGCCAGAAGAAATCCTGAGTTCTTATTTTTATTTCTTTGCTTTGTAAATTGTTGTAGCCTTGGGCCTGAGAAGTGTGACATGTTTTAAGAAAACACCTATGGCAACCAGCCAAGGAGATACACAGTTCAACACAAAGCTAGTAAAACATTAGAATAGAAATACTGTACAAAAGTCAAGAGAAAAAACACATGGCTTTGTATGCTCAGGCCCCACCTGCAATGGCCTGGATTCATCCTGTGCAATGAAGTAGAATCTTGATCGATGTTCGTGGACTCCAGATGGAGATAGTGTATTTACCACCTGCTCCTTCACTTTCCAAACTCTGAGAATTCCGCTCACAGGATTTATCATTCCAGTCAAGCAAAACAAGTGAGTCAGTCCTTGTCGTGATCCATTTCAAAAAGGAACGTGGCATGTTCCCGGTCTGAGTTTATATTCCCAGTTGAGTATACTTCATTTAGAGCAGCTGATGCCTCTGTTCTAAAATTCAGCAATTAGGAAAAATGAATCAGAACAATGTTAACTCGTTGGATGCTGGAAAGGGATAGCGTACTTCTGATAGCTTACTGACTGATGACTTCAGGTGAAGGCTACAAGGTTTTGCTCCATGTAAACTGCTGCTGGTCTTCAAAAGGGTCTTCTCTAAAGTCATCTTTCTTTTGAATGCTTTGGTTCTCATCTGTGATACATTATTACACCAACTTCCTTGAGAAACAGCTGTGCTGGACTGTTCAGGTCAAGACACGGCAAACTAGAGCCACCGCCGAGGAAATACTGTAGGTTTTGAAAATGCCCACCTAATGCATGTAC
Source organism: Lithobates pipiens (assembly GCF_037356315.1). Taxonomy (NCBI): domain Eukaryota; kingdom Metazoa; phylum Chordata; class Amphibia; order Anura; family Ranidae; genus Lithobates; species Lithobates pipiens. Next base: position 170,571,015 of record NW_027507685.1, on the reverse strand, counting down.
ATCTCCTTCCCTTTAACGGAAATCCTTCACGCTTAACTGGAAAAGAGACACTGGACTCTACATTGCAGTTATGTTTGCCGAATCTCAAGACTTGAAGGAGAAGACATATTTTTCAACTTATCTGATGCTCCTCTATAGATGGTTAGGCTCAAAACAGATATAAAATATTTGATAAAAATGCTCATAATATGAAATAGCTCTCCTACGTGGAGTCCAGTGAGTCTAGTTCAAAGACATCATCGCTGGAAGGACTGGTGAAAAACGAGTGGCCGTGTGGCCGATTGTCATCCGGGCTGCTGAGGCCCAAACTTTTTTCAAAATCCAACAATTGGCCCATGAAGTTGAAATTGGGAGAGATGTTGGTTTTCTTGCGCTTTACAAAATCATAGGCATCATTCAAAG